>NC_044031.1:154019369-154338849 GCF_901765095.1 Microcaecilia unicolor
TTTCCAAAATCCAATCCTACCAGCGCTACACAAGCATTCACTTGTGGAACAATGTGCAGCAACTGGCGGACTTGGTCGATCAGCTCCCTTCGGAGCAGGCCAGGCCTTTTATTTATTTATTTGTAGCATTTGTATCCCACATTTTCCCACCAATTTGCAGGCTCAATGTGGCTTATATTTGCCGTAATGGCGGTTGCCATTTCCGGGTAATAGAATTACAAATGGTATTGCGTTAAGGTGCATGCATACATGGCAACAAATATGGAACATAACATTAAACGAACAAATCATGGTATGTATATGTGTGTGTGTGTGTGTGTATATATATATATATATATATATATATATATATATATATATATATATATATATATATACTATACATACATGCATACATGGTAAGGAAGAATAAATTATGGTATTGCATGAAGGTTCCTGAATAATAAATTGGATTGTAACATACATTAGGTCATCGACTATAGAGAGACTTTGTTCAACTTAAGGTTTAAAGTGGTATTGCTTGATCATTAATATCAGAGAGGTTAATCAGTCATTTGGTAAGAATTCGGTTTTGTATAGATCGTGTATAGTGTTGTTGTGTAGTGTTTAAGATGGATGTTTATGGTATGCCTTCTTGAAAAGATCTGTTTTCAGTAGCCTTTGGAAGATGGTTAGATCTTGTGTCGTTTTTATGGCCTTCGGTAATGCGTTCCATAGCTGCGTGCAGATGTATGAGAAACTGGTCGCGTATGTGGATTTATATTTTAGCCCTTTGCAGTTAGGATAATGGAGATTGAGTAATGTGCGTGATGATCTTTTTGTATTCCTAATAGGCAAGTCTATAAGGTCTGACATGTATGTCGGAGCTTCTCCGTGAACGATTTTGTGGACCAGGGTGCAAACTTTGAACGCAATATGTTCTTTTAGTGGGAGCCAGTGTAGTTTTTCTCTTAGGGGTTTGGTGCTTTCGTATTTCGCTTTCCCATATATGAGTCTGGCTGCTGTGTTTTGAGCGGTTTGAAGCTTCTTAATGATTTGTTCTTTGCATTCGGCATAAATGGCATTGCAGTAGTCTAAATGACTGAGCACCAAAGATTGTACTAGGCTGCGGAATACTTCTCTTGGAAAGAAAGGTTTGATTCTTTTAAGTTTCCACATTGAGTAGAACATTTTCTTTGCTGTATTTTTCGCATGATCTTCGAATGTGAGATTTCGGTCAATTGTGACGCCCAGAATTTTCAGGCTGTTTGAGACCGGAAGGGTGTAGTCTGGGGTGTTTATGGTATTGGGTTTGTTTGTGTTGTATTGTGAGGATAGGATGAGACATTGTGTTTTTTCTGCATTTAGCTTTAGTTGGAAGGCGTCCGCCCATGAGTTTATTATTTGGAGGCTGTGTGTGATTTCATTTGTGATTTCAGTTATGTCTTGTTTGAACGGGATGTATATCATGACATCGTCTGCATAGATGTACGGGTTGAGTCCTTGGTTGGATAGTGATTTGGCTAAAGGTATCATCATTAGGTTAAAAAGGGTTGGTGAGAGCGGTGATCCTTGTGGTACTCCGCATTCAGGTTTCCATGGTGATGACATTTTTGAGTTTGAAATTACTTGATAAGTTCTTCCTGTTAAGAAGCTCTTAAACCATCTTAGTACGTTTCCTCCGATACTGAAGTAGTCTAGAATGTTCAAGAGTATTTGGTGGCTGACCATGTCAAACGCACTGGACATGTCGAATTGTAGGAGTAGCACATTGTTTCCAGTTGCAATTAGTTGTTTAAATTTGGTTGTGAGAGTGGTTAGCACTGTTTCATTACTATGGTTGGATCAAAATCCTGACTGTGATTCATGTAGTATTGTGAATTTGTTTAGGTAGTTGGTGAGTTGTTTGGTTACCATACTTTCCATTATTTTTGATATCAGGGGGATGGATGCTACTGGTCGATAGTTGGTTGTGTCATTTAGTTTTTTCTTTAAGTCTTTGGGTATGGGTGTAAGTAATATATTTCCTTTGTCCTTAGGGAAAAGTCCGTTTTGTAGCATGTAGTTCAGGTGTGACGTAAGGTCTGTTATGAAGCGTTTGGGGGCGAACCTTATTAGGTTACTGGGGCAAATATCCAGTTTGGAGTGGGTTTTGGAGAATTTGTTGAGTGCTTGAGTTACGGTTTCTTTGGTTAGCAGGTCAGAGTCATTCCAGGTTCGATCTGCTGGGTATTCACCGGGAGTAGGGTCCAGGCAATCCATAAATTTTTCTTGATCAGTGGTGTTGAGTGGTAGTGTGGATCGAACTTTTATAATTTTCTCATTGAAGTATTTGGCAAGTTGATCTGCCAATGGGGTGTCTGTGCTGGCTGTGGTAACCGGTGTGGTGTCTATTAATTTGTTCACAAGTTGGTAGAGTTTATGTGCGTCTTTGTAGTCTGGTCCTATTTTGGTTTTGTAGTATGCTCTTTTGGTTTGTCTTATTGTATATTTGTATTTTCTTTGCATTTGTTTCCAATCTTTAAGTGTATGTTCATTTTTCATTTTTTGCCATGCGCGTTCGAGTCTCCTGACTTGTGTTTTTAGTTTTTTCAGTTCTTCGTTGAACCAAGGTGTTGAGCTGTGTCTTCGTGTGGTTCTTGTTTGTAGTGGTGCAGTTTCGTCTAGTATGCTCCTGCATCTGTCATCCCAATTTTGGAGATAGTGTTTGGACTCTGTGCGAACCATTCATTTTTGTAGCTCTGTTGCCAGAAAGTAACAGGATCGATCTGCCCTCTAGTGGTGTAGGTTGTGCTTTCTTGTTTGGGGTGTGTGTCTTTTTTCCACTATTGTAGGGCTACGCTTAATTTATTGTGGTCTGACCATGGTACGGCCGTCCATTTTGTATCTGATAATATAAGGTTTGAGTCTAAAGATAGTTTGTGTGTAAGGAGGTCAATTGTGTGTCCTTTAACATGTGTAGCTTGCATATTAGGCAGGTTAAGGTCCCATAGGTGTAGGAAGTCTTTGCAGTCATGTGTATTGGTTGCATTAGGGTCTTCCAGGTGTAGGTTTATGTCCCCTATTATGAGTAAGTTGAAGTTGGATATACATGTATTCGATATAAAATCCATGAAGTTTGATTGGCATTCTTGCCAATTTCCTGGTGGTCTATAGAACAGGACCACATTTAGATGGTCGAGCAAGGTAGCATGGTGGATTCTAACTGAGGCAATTTCGAGTTTTGGCGTTATAGACTCAGCATTTGGTGTTACGGTGAAGTGTGATCTAAATATTATTGCTATTCCACCTCCTCTTTTTTTCTTTCCTTGTCCAGTGTGTGATTTTGTAGCCTGGGGGGGGCAGAGTTCTAGGATTATGGGGTCCTTGTGATCGTGGATCCAGGTTTCGCTGATGAGTACTAGGTCAAGATTGTCTGCTGTGATCCAGTCATTGTTGTAGTTTTATTTACTACTGATCTGGTGTTTATGTATCCCACCTGAATTGTTTGGTAGGGGTCTTTTGTGTTCGTAGTTGTGATGATTTTCTTGTCTGTTCTCCTGTTGTGTAGGAGGTGTTTCAGGAGGTGGTCAGGCAGCTGAAGGCGTGTCATAAATTCCTGTCCAGGGGTACTTACGATTCTTTTGATGTGGCGTCCAGAGACTATGCGCAGACTCTCAATGGCTGCATGCCTCTGACCTCGACAATCGGGTCCAGCAGCGGCTTGCGGATGTTCCTTGCTGGGGGGGGGGGGGGGGGTAATATTTTCGGCGAGAAAGTCGAACGGGTGGAAGAGCCGCTCCACCAGCGGGAAACCGCATTCGACAAACTCTCCCACCGGGCGCCTTCAGCATCTACCTCATCAGGTAGCGCTCAGTCCTTCAGCTTCCAGCACAGGCAGGTACTTGCAAAGGAACTCTCCGCTCTTTCAGCGCTAATGCGGTCGAGCCCTTGCCACCAGGGCAAGAAGGGCTGGGATTCTATTCCAGGTACTTCCTTGTGCAAAAGAAAACGGGGGGATGCGTCCCATCCTAGACCTAAGGGCCCTGAACAAATATCTGATTCGAGAAAAGTTCAGGATGCTTTCCCTGAGCACCTTTCTTCCCATGATTCAGAAAAATGACTGGCTATGCTTCCTGGACTTGAAGGATGCTTATACACACATCCCAATACTGCCAGCTCACAGGCAGTATCTTCGATTCTGTCTGGGAACACAGCACTTTCAGTATTGTGTGCTGCCCTTTGGACTCGCCTCTGCGGGCTCGCCTCTGTGCCCCGGGTGTTCACCAAATGCCTGGTGGTCGTTGCAGCGTTGCTACGCAGGCTGGGAGTGCATGGGTTCCCTTCTCTCAATGATTGGCTGGTGAAGAACACCTCGGAGGCAGGAGCTCTTCAGTCCATGCAGATGACTCTCAAATTTCTGGACCTACTCGGGTTTGTTATAAATTACCCAAAGTCCCATCTCCTTCCAGTTCAACAACTAGAATTCATAGGAGCTCTGCTGGACTCTCAGACATCTCAGGCCTATCTTCCCGAGGCGAGGGCGGACAACCTTCTGTCCCTGGTTTCCTTGGCCAGAGCGTCTCAGCAGATCACAGCTCGGCAGATGTTGAGACTTCTGGGCCATATGGCCTTCACAGTTTATGTGACTCCCATGGCACGCCTTCACATGAGATCTGCTCAATGGATCCTAGCTTCCCAGTGGTATCAAGCTGCAGGGGATCTAGAAGATGCAATCCTGTTTTTCACAACTCCCTGATATGGTGGACAATTCGATCCAATTTGACCTTGGGACGTCCTTTCCTCAGCCTCAAAAAGTGCTGACTACGGATGCATCTCTCCTAGAGTGGGGAGCTTATGTAGATGGACTCCACACTCAGGGAGCTTGGTCCCTTCAGGAATCAAGTCCTCAGATCAATCTCCTGGAGTTGCGAGTGTTCTGGAACGCTCTAAAGGCTTTCAGAGATCGGCTGTCCAATCAAATTATCCAAATTCAGACAGACAACCAGGTTGCCATGTACTATGTCAACAAGCGGGGGGGGGGCACCGGATCTCGCCCCCTGTGTCGGGAAGCCGTCCAGATGTGGCTTTGGGCCCGTCGTCATGGCATGTTTCTCCAGGCCACGTATCTGGCAGGCGTAAACAACAGTCTGGCCGACAGGTTGAGCAGGATAATGCAACCTCACAAGTGGTCTCTCAACAGGACAGTTGTCCGCAAGATCTTCCAAGCGTGGGGCACCCCCTCGGTGGATCTTTTTGCCACTCAGATCAATTACAAGGTTCCTCAGTTCTGTTCCAGACTTCAGGCCTGCGACAGGCTAGCCTCAGATGCCTTTCTCCTACATTGTGGGTCAGGCCTTCTGTATGCGTATCCTCCCATACCTCTGGTGGGGAAGACTTTGCTGAAACTCCAGCAAGACCGCGGAACCATGATTCTGATTGCGCCCTTTTGGCCGTGTCAGATTTGGATCCCTCTTCTTCTGGAGTTGTCCTCCGAAGAACCGTGGAGATTGGAGTGTTTTTCAACCCTCAGAACGAGGGGGCGCTTCTGCATCCCAACCTCCAGTCTCTGGCTCTCACAGCCTGGATGTTAAGGGGCATAGATTTCGCCTCCTTGGAACTTTCTGAGGGTGTCTCCCAAGTCTTGCTTGCTTCCAGGAAAGATTCCACGAAGAGGTGTTACTCTTTTAAATGGAGGAGGTTTGCCTTCTGGTGTGACAGCAAGTCTTCAAGCCTTGGTAGCCCATGCTCCCTATACTAAATTTCATCATAACAGAGTAGTCCTCTGCACTCACCCTAAGTTCTTGCCGAAAGTGGTGTCTGAGTTCCATCTGAACCAGTCAGTCGTCTTGCCAACATTCTTTCCCCGTCCTCATACCCGCCCTGCTGAATGTCAGTTGCATACATTGGACTGCAAGAGAGCATTGGCCTATGTGGAGTGGACAAGCCCCTTCAGACAGTCCGCCCAAATGTTTGTTTCTTTCGACCCCCAACAGAAGGGGAGTGGATGTCGGGGAAACGCACCATTTCCAATTGGCTAGCAGATTGCATTTCTTTCACTTACGCCCAAGCTGGGCTGACTCTTGAGGGTCATGTCACGGCTCATAGTGTTAGAGCCATGGCATCGTCAGTGGCCCACTTGAAGTCAGCCAGTATTGAAGAGATTTGCAAGGCAGCGACGTGGTTATCAGTCCACACATTCACATCTCATTACTGCCTTCAGCAGGATTGCCGACGCGACAGTCGGTTTGGGCAGTCGGTGCTGCAGAATCTGTTTGGGGTTTAGAATACAACTCCACCCCCCTAGGCCCATTTTTATTCTGTTCCAGGCTGCACTCTCAGATGTTTCTTCATAGGTCAATTTTTGTTATGTCCTCGCCGTTACGAGGCCCAGTTGACCTTGTTTGGAAAAGGTGCAGAGAAGGGCGACTAAAATGATAGCGGGGATGGGACGACTTCCCTATGAAGAAAGATTAAGGAGGCTAGGGCTATTCAGCTTGGAGAAGAGACGGCTGAGGGGAGACATGGTAGAGGTATATAAAATAATGAGTGGAGTGGAACAGGTGGATGTGAAGCGTCTGTTCACGCTTTCCAAAAATACTAGGACTAGGGGGCATGCGATGAAACTACAGTGTAGTAAATTTAAAACAAATCGGAGAAAAATTTTCTTCACCCAACGTGTAATTAAACTCTGGAATTCGTTACCGGAGAAAGTGGTGAAGGCGGTTAGCTTAGCAGAGTTTAAAAAGGGGTCGGACGGTTTCCTAAAGGACAAGTCCATAAACCGCTACTAAATGGACTTGGGAAAAATCCACAATTCCAGGAATAACATGTATAGAATGTTTGTACGTTTGGGAAGCTTGCCAGGTGCCCTTGGCCTGGATTGGCCGCTGTCGTGGACAGGATGCTGGGCTCGATGGACCCTTGGTCTTTTCCCAGTATGGCATTACTTATGTACTTACGTTGTTTTGAGTGAGCCTGGGGGCTAGGGATACCCATATGTGAGAACAAGCAGCCTGCTTGTCCTCGGAGAAAGCAAAGTTACTTACCTGTAGCAGGTATTCTCCGAGGACAGCAGGCTGATTGTTCTCACCAACCCGCCTACCTCCCCTTTGGAGTTGTTCTTTTCTTTGTTTTTGCTTCATAAGTTGACTGAAGCTGGACTCTCGCGCGACAGGTGGGAAGATGACCGCGCATGCGCGGTGCAGCACCCGTGCGCTCGAAGGCTTTAGCAACTTTTGTTGCTAGGAAGATTTTCCAGACCCGGGTCTGCCGTGGACGTCACCCTTATGTGCGAACAATCAGCCTGCTGTCCTCGGAGAATACCTGCTACAGGTAAGTAACTTCGCTATTCACAATAAATACACAACTCATACTATTCAAGAAGTGTAATGCCTATACACATATTATGCTACCTGAATGCAATAAACATTCTCCACTCAAAGTGGCTTAAACCATGTCCAACAAATAACTGTTTGTTGTTATAACTACAAACAGCACTATAGCCACATTTTGGATAAATGACTATGATTCCAGTCCGCTTAGTGTCCAATTTATCCAATGCTGTCTTCAAGCAGCCGAATCACATTCCTCCTTCAAGGCAATCACAAGTTGAACTTCTTCTGATGATTCACATATATTCCAACAGTGAGTCAAAATCTTTCCTCGGTCTCAACACAGGCCGTGTTCCTTATTACTTCATCAGGAGACCTGATACAAAACATATACAATTACATCCCAACCCATACTATATATTTCCCAAGTACGACTTCTAGTTAACTAAATATAACAAAATAGAGGTTGTTGAAAATAATACCTTGACCAGCCTCATTTAAACGTCAGGCACACCTCCAGCTACTCCAGCTTCTTGCGTATTGATATCATCACAATAAATCAGGTGATTTACCCTGTCTATGGAAACCTATACTAGCACTAGTGTGGTAATTAGCATCTGCGCTGCCCGATTACCTCCGGGAATGCCTACTCCCTGGGAAAGGGGCCGTGGAAGTATGGATTCTACGTGTGCTACCCATGCGGTGGCCCTACTGCCATTTTGTAAAAGGGCCGCAATGGCAGTCATTGCTCAAAGCCCACCTCTTCAATGTCTCCTTCGGCACCTAACCACTACACCTCTGTTCAGGAAATCTTGACTGCCCCAACTTGACATTTTGTCCTTTAGATTGTAAGCTCCTTCGAGCAGGGACTGTCCTTCTTTGTTAAACTGTACGGCGCTGCGTAACCCTAGTAGCGCTCTAGAAATGTTAAGTAGTATTAGTAGTATAAGTGGTGAATACAGTCTAAATAATGAGAAGATCATTGGCACATATACACAGAAGGAAAAATTAGGATAGCACTTTCCTATTGGTCATACATATTGGTCCTCGCACATGTAAAGGAACCCAAAAAAACATAGTAGAATATTAAAAACAGAAAAGTCAGGATATAAGCTAAACAAATATCAAAATAGCCTGAGACTTCATTACTTACTGACAGTTTCACTCTACATAAGCATTGCAACATTAATGTTAACATGTAATGCAAGCAAGTTTATATGCACCTTGTACAGGGTCGAAGGTGAAGGTTCTATAGAAAGTAAGAAACTGGAGCAATTAAAAAAAAAAAAGATATTTAAAAAATAAATAATAAAAGATGGTACTTATATGGTTAATCAAGCATTCAAAAGTTCTTGTCACCATGCAGCTGAAAAATGTGTGTACAGCAATACAGCTTCTAAATAGACCATTTTTGAAATGAATCAAAGGAGCACTCAAAACCTGAAAAAGTAATTGATCTGGATGTGGAATTACATTCCCAACAAAATCACAACAAACTTCATTCAATGCTGTGCATTCTAACCCTCATATCTTATTTTTTTAAATTTCTAGTATTTGCACAGACATTTCAAAGTATGTGTTTTGTTTGTATTTTATAGCTGCCTAGCAGTTGATAGGGATAATTTAGAATCTTTCAAATGTATTTGTCCTTTTCTTAAAAGCAGGTGGACTTCTTTTGTTTTGATTATATCCTTTATATCAGAACTAGTAAAAAAGCCCCGTTTCTGATGCAAATGAAACGGGGGGGCTAGCAAGGTTTTCTTCAGAGTGTGCATGTGGGAGTGTGTGTGTCCCTGCCTCTCCCCCTCCCTCTCCGAGTTCAGTCCTTCAGTGTTAAGTTTCCTGCTGTTCTGTGTTTGTGTTACAGAGAGAGTGAGGGCATCTCTCTCCACCCCTTCCCCCCTCTGATTTTCCTTCACTCATGGGGAAACCGGATATCTCTGGCGCTTCACACTTCCGGCTGGAGGCTTCAGTGGTGCCTTTTATATATATAGATTCTTGTTAACTTCCCTGGTTTGCTAGTTGTCTTCAAAAATAATATAATTTCATTCCATGGGCTGTTGAGTGACTGTTAGCGTTCCCTTATATTCTACTTTAAAGGCTGTTTTATGTCCCTTTTTTTAAGTTAGTGCCACCCTGGTTAAGATGGAGTCTGTTCTGAAAGAAAAGGCTCTACCTTCCCAAAAATGCTGCCAAATTCCTAAGAGACCTAAAGTTGTTGAAACCTTTAACATTGTCCCATCCACACTTTAGGATTCCAGAGGTTTGCATGTCTCTAGAGTCCTTCACACAGCATGGAGGGTCTGGATTTCAACTTCCTACCTAAAAGCCTAAATTTGTTTCTAGGCCCTTCCTCCTATACCTTCCTTTGTCATTGGTATCTGTATGCAACAACTGGTGCCTCCTCAAGTTGTCTAAAATCCTATCTAGGTGACATATGTGCTACAGACAGGCATGTTACCAGGTAGTCTTCATATCCACCAAGTATTCTGTATCCATATTTCTACTGATTGAATCACCAACTACAACTGTGATCCTTTCCCTGCAACACTGAAGTGATATTCTCCTTTCAGGTGATCTTTCACAGGGAAGACCAAACTGGAGCTGAAACCTTACTAATATGTACTTGTAAGTCTCCTCTAAACCTGTGCTAAGGAGGAGGATATGTTTAAAGTCATTCAGAATTTATTTGGTGTGTTCTAGGTTGATCATTCAATGACTTTCAAAAGGACTACAATTTATTCAGTGAAGGTTGCTCCTTTCTTTAACTGTTTCCCTCTTGTCCTTTTAATTGAGATAATAGATTAAATTCAGGAATATGCCTGGAAAAGGCACGTAAGACTATTTTGCACGAGGCAGTTTAAACAAGGTAATAATTACTTGGGCTTTTAAGAAAATTAAAACATAGAATATATCAATTTACCCACAATATTACTCCTCTCCCAAGTTTTATGACCCCACATTTCCCAGCAAAGCTTTCAGTACTCCTTGCTTTTTGCAAAATGAAAAACCTCTTGTACATGCATCCTGTGACAAAGATGGAGCAAAACTATGCCCAAATAAAGAGAGAGCCTCTAACCATAGTGTATGCGCAGGAGTGTTTTCATGTGTGCATCTACATTAGAGAAGTGACTGTTGAAACTGATAACAAGCCACTGGTCTCCATTGTAGAGAAACGCTGGCCACTGCACCTAAATGATTACACAAAACTCTGTAAGCCACATTGAGCCTGCAAAAAGGTGGGAAAATGTGGGATACAAATGCAATAAATAAATAAATAAATAAAAATAGAATAATATTTAGCCTTAAGACATAAACCTTTGAAGTACAATGCGTACCGGGAAATGAAGTGGTCATTGCTGACACACTAAGACAGGTTTTTACACTGACGACCCAACACAGAACACAATCGATTTTTATGGAAGAGATGGCCTTGCTTATCGATGAGGCATTTCACCCAGAGATATAGTGCTGGTCATGATGCTTGACATGATGGATGCAATGAGCTGGAGGAAGTGATGAGATCTACCAGACCGTAAAACAGCTGATCTGGAGATGATGGCTCACTGATGATGAGATATTGCCACTAGAGATTAGACATTTTCACAACTTCTGTGATGAATTGACTGTTGAACAGGGCCTGATTTACAAAAGAAAATGACTGTTCTAGGTGGAGCCAGGCAAAATATGCTTGAAAGAATTTATACAAGTCATATTGGTATTAACGGATGCATTCAACTTGCTAGAGAGGTACTTTTCTGGCCATCCATGAATGTGCAATTGAGAGCTTTGTCCAGAGGTGCTATATATGTGCTAAGATCCAGTTGGACATAACTACTTGAAAACTTCTATTCTCTCGTCTGTCACCTACTGGGCTATGGCAAAAGGTGGGAATCAACATATTTCAATTCAAGGAAGTGGAGCACTAGTGGTGGACTACTTGAGCAACTACTTTGAAATCGATTGCCTGGATAGGAAGAAGCGCAAAGACATTAATTGCTTGAAAAAGCATTTTGCACATCATGGTATTCCAGAAGAGGTGTTTACTCTCCATTCAACTCCAATTTACAAGACACCGACTTTCGACAGACAACATTCTTCCCCAAATACCGTCAATCAAATGGGAAGGTAAAAAACTATGTCCAAATGGCAAATTTTACAGAAAGCCTCAGAGGCCCAAGTCAATCCATTCCTGTGTTTACTGGATTGAAGGAATATCCCATCTGAGGCATTAGGAGAATCTCCAGCTCAAATCATGTTAGGGTGACGGACATAGACTCTTCTGCCTAATATCAATGCTTTGCTGGAGTCTCCATCGGCATAAATGATTCATCATCACATAGAGGCAGCTAAAGATACACAGGCCTACTATTATAGTAGGAGGGCCAAAGAAAGTCCAGTCCTGAAAGATGACTAGACCATATGGGTCAAAATTGATGACAACAATGGCTGAAGGAAGGCAGAGGTTACTAAAGAACTCCCTCATTGCTTGTTTGTGGTCAAAACGGAGGATACATCAGAGAGCAGAAGAATGTCCAGACATATTTGACTGAGTCAAGAGTCCTCAATTGCAGTAAAAGATCTGGATTGAGCTACTGGGGTAGGGGTACTACACAGCCAGAACACCCTACAAAAGAATACGCCAACTAAGAACCCAAGACACCCAGAAGTGTTGCATTTTCCAATACCTGGGCAGCAGTCATCCGTGGAACTGCCGCAGATCACAATACCAACAAGGACAGGTTTTGGCCAAGCGATAAGAAAACCAACCTGATATATAGAAAACTATTAAAGAGAGGGGGATGTGACTGTTCATGCTGGTTCAAATGTACAGCGCTGCGTACGTCTTGTAGCGCTATAGAAATTTTAAGTAGTAGTAGTTAATCGACTGTGTGACTATTCAGCGCTGGCTGGTTAAGTTAATAGCTTGCAAAGATAGGACTATTTATGTGGTCCGATTTGCCCGCTAAACTTAGTCGGTCAGATCATGAATTATTCATGGATAACCAGCTATCTCATGCTGATTATTAGTGGTTAGCCGACTAAACGCTGTTTAACCCGCCAGGAGCTGTTCCTGGCCGGTTAAATAACACTGAATATCATGGGAAAGTGACTGTGCTGATCTGAAAGGATGCACTTAGGTGGCGAAGTGCATAAATGCAAAGGGGGGGGGGTGGACGTTTACATGGGTGGAGCATGGGTAGGTTTGCCACTTATCTTTGCAACTTACAGAATACTGTAAATTATGCGGGTACCTGGCACATTGTGGCACCTGAAATTCTGCCAGGTCTGTGGCTGGTGTAACTGAGGGCCAGATGCCAGGCTATGATGATATTCTGTGACAGAATCTGGTGCCCAGATGCTGTTATATAATAAGCTCTCACTATGGGGCATCAGGGCACCTAAAGAGTCACCCACTTATAGAATTACCCCATAGTGTTAAACTAGTCCTTTCAGTAATGCCCTTCCCTCAATTGTGGAAGTAACGATGTGCATTTGTTATCTGTGTGTCAAATCAATTTAATCTTTTAATGCACATTAACCTATGAATTAATACATGTGTAGTTTGTGTGCGTTAAAGAAGTTTTAATCTATGTTAAACATTTTTTTATTAAACTAATATGTGAAACGTACTGAAAAACATCTGAAAATTGAGAAAACATTTGATCGGCAAGTGTACTTCTACCCACATATATTATAATGTGCTGAGCGATTTTGAAAACATCTATTTCTGCAGTTAAACACTAGTCTACCCATGGAAATTTCCTTGAAATTTATCCTCTCGAAGTCCAGAAGAAATTCCATCAATAAATGATGCTGTTTTTAATAAGGAAACAAAATTGCCTTTTGACAGAAACAGCGTTGTGGTTTGTTCAGCAGCATCAGTTGGGACATTTCTGATGTTTCTCATTCAAAATCCCTGCCCCCCCCCCCCCCCCCCCCCCCCCAAATTCAAAGTTATTTAACTGGCTAGACACGACCGCTGACTGGTTAAATAGCATATCAGCACCCTAACTCTGGATATTCAGCGGGAGGTAACCAGTTATCTCCTGCTAAATTTCCATGGCTAGCAGCTAGCTGGCTAGGCATGGATATTCAGTACTTAACTGGCTATGTTCAGCGGTTAAAATAGGCCTATCTTTAACTGCTAAAAAGTTTATCCAGTTAAACATTTTAGCAGCTAAACCCCCATCCCCACGCCCAATATTCAGTGCCAGCCACTGGAAACAGCACGGCATTGAATATCTGGGTTTAGTCAGCAAAAGTGCTGCTCACCGCTGGCTGAATATTGGGCCCTTTGTGGCTAAATGAGGCAAGCTGTAGAATTAATTTAGGTATTGCATCTGCTGTTAGAGTAACAGCTGGTAAAGAACCCCAATAGTACTGTTACATGATTTTTATTTTTGTTACATATGATTTTTCGAAATAAACAATCGTATCCACATTTCTCAATCTGTTGCTAGTTGGAGCTTGTATTTTGTATTGAACTTTGTAATACATTCACCTTTGAAGTCAGTTTGCTCTACTTTGGTAGTGTCTCATTTCTGGTTATCTAGAACTGTTAGTAAGTTGATGGCCTTATCAGTTTTATCTTTTTTTTTCATGTTTCCAGCAATGTTATTTTAAGAGGCATTGTCTGGGTTTGTGCCAATATTGAATTCTAGCTATCGGTCAAGAGCTTGTTTTTCCTACCATGTACCCAAAGCTGTCAGATGAAGTGGAAATGGTCAGTGATTTTTTTTTTTAAATGCTGGCCACTGTGCCTCAGTTTTGCTAGATATGCTTCAAGTTAACTTGTTCAACTGTATCAAATGTGTTCTATAGTGTTGGTCCAATCAATCTTCCCTCTTATCTGTTTTGAAGCCTAAGACTGGCTCTGTAGACACCAGAGAAAGGTGGTAGGGGCGAGGGTCTTATGTGTAACAATATATCTGAATTTTTCTTATTACGATTGTGTTTTAATGGCTCTTGTATGCTGTAATTTCTTTCTCTAATGTACAGTAATGACTCGTGTACTAATTTTTTCCCTAAATTTTATTTTGAAGCTTTTTATATATGTTCTGACCCCCCTTAGATGGCATCTTCTGTGGGTGAAACTAAGACAATTATATTTCACACTCGTTCATATTTTCAAAGAAGTGATGATAAATCTCCATCCATGTTAAATCAAATGTCACAAAGAATAAACATCAGTATAAATGTTTTGACTTTTCTATGAGATCACATCAAGAGGAAGCCAGAGTGACTTGCATTAAAAAAAAAAACCCGAGTGGAGAGGCAGGCAAGATGGCGATGGGAAGGAAGTGTTGAGAAGCGCTCCGAATCACGCACCTCTAATTTCCTGAAAACAGTTTATCCTTTTTACGCCAATATGCCTAAGAGGAGGGGAAGACAGAGAACCGGACCCGCGGTCTCTGCTTCGCCGGTACCTGGTTTGATTGAGCGCTTCTTGGTTCCAGGAACGATGTCGGGAGCAGGAGCTCTGCAGACGGAGACTGCGGGGAGAGGAGAGCCGCATTCCCAACCAGAGATGGAGACAACATTGAGCCCCGAGCAGAGGTCGGCTCCTCCCATGCCGGCAGACACGCCGAGGAGGGACCGGGAAGCCCCAAGTTCCCAAGTGGCGGCGGGGTCTCCCAGAACGGGACCCAACCCGGAAGTTAGCCTGCCGATGTTAACCGCACAGGCAGTGTGGGAATCGAGTGGAGGAGAAGCCTTGACTGAGGATCCATCGATGAGGGGAGCAGGTTTGATAGTGGAAATCTCACAAAGGGAGTTACCAAGTAAGTCTGCTTTAGGGAAAAAGCCAGATAATATCACCTTGGAAGCTATTGGGGAAGCTTTGAAGAGTTTGGAAAACTCTTTATCTAAAAAAATTTCCTATATATGTGAACAATCTCAAATTTTCCTAAATAAAATACCTGTAATGGAGACAAAGTTGCAAAATCTGGAATCACTAACGGAGAATAATTCAAAAGAGATTCAAACTATCCAACAATTACAAGTTAATTTGATAAAAGAAAATTCATATCTCCAGAACAAGATAGAAAATTTGGAAAATGCTCAGCGATCTAATACATTAAGATTGATAAATTTTCCAAAACAACCTATGATAGCACCTGCATTAACTTTTAAAAAATACTTGTGTGTGAAGTTCTGGAAATTCCTGAGACTGCATTTCCTCCTATATCAAAAATCTACTACTTATTACCATATAAAAGAAGGGAACAAGAACAAGTGGAGGGTCAAAGACCCAAAACGTCTTTTGATGTTTTGGATTTGAATCTAACACAGACACTAGAAGATGACAACTTAGGTTTGGTGCCAGTGACTTTAATAGTCTCCTTTGTGCTTCAGCCAGATAGAGATTGGATTCTTAAGCAATTTTTTATTCATAGAGACCAACTTTTTATGAACTTTAAGATAAGAATGTTTCCGGACGTTTCTAAGGCAACCCAGAGAAGGCGTAAAGAATTTCTTAAGTTACGACCTATGGCCTTTCAACTTGGGGCACTTTATTGGTTAAACTTCCCATGTAAATGTGTTGTTAAATTGAATTCCATTAGATATGTTTTCTTTGACCCCAAACAACTGAATTCTTTTTTGGACTCTAAAATAGCCTTGCTACCCTCAAGTCAGCCAAGACAAATAGTAACATCTACTCCGTAAATATTAGGAATCCCTGGAACTTCCTCCCCTGTCCCTAAAATTCCTAAAGTAAAGGTTTTCAAATATAAATAAAAGGGTTGAGATATGCCTTCACTGTTGTGGACTATAGATGTACAAATTTAGAAATACTTATATTCTATATTGCAAAATTGAATATATATTTTTGACTTTTCTTTTGTTAAAGTATAGACTTATTGATAACCAATATAGGATGTAAAATATTTGAGCTGTTTTCTTTTGTAAATCATCTTTGCTGATTTCAAGTAGTATCTTGAAGTTATTTGTAAAATTTAAAAAAACAACCCTGTAATCAGTATTTACGTGATCCTAGATAGTATTCGTAGATCACCTTCTAGTGATTATCGGAAGATTCTATTCTTGTGATTTATAGTCCACACTAATCTCATCAATATAATCTAGGCATATAACAAACCATAGACATCTAACCAGATACAGAAGTTTACAACAATCATAGATTAAAGTTTAGGCACCTGCATCATAATAACAATTAAATTAATAGGTATTTAAAACTTTTCTAAAAAGAAAATAATAATGAAATTACTCTTAATTCCACCAAAACATTATTCCACTGCTTCGTTCCCTGATATCCAAAAGAATTATCAATTAAGTATTTTATACGAACAGATTTTACTGTTTGGTAAGAGGAATTTATAAGGTTAATTGGAAATAAGAGATGGTGAGCTAAAACCTCTGAACCCATATCATATAATGTTTTATATACTAATGTTAATCAGTTTGAAATCAACTCTTTCCTTTAGGAGCCAATGCAATTGTCGCAAGAGCAGAATAACCGATCGTTTATCGTTTATTTATTTACTATACCGTTTCAAATTGCATTCACAAAGCAGAACGGTTTACATCATAATTTAAAATCTCGTATTAAAAAACATATAAGAAATCCATCAATTAAATAGAAAAGCACAGCAAACTAAAAGAACCCCAAAATAATAACATCATTGAGCAAAGACAATCATTCATAACAGACTATTTTTTAGCTCCAAAAACTAGACAAGCTGCCATATTTTGGAGCAACTGCAGTCTAGTCTGCAGTTTTCTTGTAATATCAAAGAATTGAAATAATCTAATTGAGGTAAAATGGTTTCCTGAACCACTACCTGGAAACGTCCGTAAGTTAAATATGGACAAATTGTATGCAATTGATGCAATCGAAAAAAAGTTTTCCTTTCTAGTTCATTTATCTGTGTCTCAAAAGATAATAGAATCGAGAACTATACCCAAAACCTTTTAATTCTCGCCTATATTTAGCCGTTCCCCAGAATGCAGCACAGTCTTCCAGTAATCCCATCTGAATTCCCAAAACAAACTAATTTGATTTTTTTTGCTTATTTAACTTCAAAAAGTTGTTACAAAGTTGTACAAAGCAGTGGTAATCCCAACGCAGGTTTACCACACTCTAATCTGGAGCTTCTGCCAGCCCAGCATGGGTGCCAGCAATAGTTCCAGCCCCTGTGTGTGCCATTTCCCGTGCTAGAGAAAATCAACCTATATTTTTTTAGCGCAGCACTAACCCAGTGGTATTCGGGCAGACACTAAAAAGCAAAGTTGAAAGAGGGGGAACCCTGCGGAACTCCACAATGACCCTCCCATGTTGCTGAAACTTCTTAATAGCTCTTGCTTCTGCCAGAAGAATAAGTGAACTTCAAGCTCTACTGGCAGGTTACACCAGATTCTACCACAACAGGGTTGTCCTCTGAACCTACTCCAAATTCCTCCCTAAAGTGTTATCGGAGTTCCACTTCAGTCAGTCCATTGTCCGTCCTCTCTTCTTCTCTAAGCCACACACTCATCCTGGAGAAGTAACACATCATACATTAGACTGTAAGCGTATTCTAGCGTATTATCTGGGGTGTATAAAATCTCATAGGAATTGCTCCCAGTTTTTTGTATCCTTTGACCCTAACAGATTAAGGATTACTATCACCAAACATACAGTCAGCCTACCAAGTAGGTACTGACTTTCCTAAACGTATACTTAGCCTGGGCTAACCCTTCATGGCCTGGTCACTGCTCACAGTGAGCCATGGCGGCTTCAGTAGCTCATTTCTGCTCTGCCTCCGTTGAAGACATTTGCAAGTTGGCTACATTGTTTTCGCTCCACGCCTTTACTAATCACTACTGTCTACAGCAACATTCTAGGCTAGATAATGGGACGGGGACAGAACCTGTGGGTATGGTGACATACTTTGTCCCCGTGTCATTTTCTGCTTTGAAGCCTGTTAATGAACTGGACAGCTATTCATGTTTAAGTGACGCAGCTCACAATATTTTGAGTTTTTTGAAAAATAAGCAAATATACTGGCCACAACTAGCAAAATTTGCACGGGGGATCCTGTACATTCCTACTACCAGTGCGTCTTCTAAGAACGTGTCTTCTGTTGCAGGAAGGACTGTGGAAGACAGGAGAGCTAGACAGAATCCTGAGATTGTTTGATGACTTATTCATCCACAGATTTAAAAAATCATAACAGTGCTTCATAGGGTATATTTCTCCCCTGCTAGGGCATATAGAACAGGTTGTATTTTGCACCTCTGGATATTTTAACAGGCTGGATTAGGATTCCTTGGGGTAGTAGAAGTCAGCTATTGATGGGGTTGGAAGGGTAGAGGGTGATGGTGGAGGGGAGAATATTATAGTTGCTCATTATTGTTTTCTATTTGTGATTTATAAACAGCTATTGCACAGCATATTGTTCCTTTTTATACTTTAATAAAAATATTTAAATATAAAATCGTGTTCGAGGATTCTTCAGATGAGGACAGAGCCCAGGGGGATGGGGTGGAGATGGAGACAGGGCCTGTGGGGACGGGTTGGGGACAGAGACAGAACCTGTGTGGATGGGGTTGGAGATGGGAGACAAACTTTGTCCTCATGACATTCTCTATTCTAGGCGGGATAGCTGATTTGGACAAGCAGTCCTGCAGAATTTTTTTTTTACTACTTAACTCAACTTTGCTCTCTGTCCCTTTTTTTTCCACCAGGCTCACTACCTACTTAATTACCAAATAATTTATTTTATCTTGTGAGCCTGGTTGCCAATGAGTCCTACGTGTGAGAATATTATGCCTGCTTGTCCTTGGAGAAAGCTAAGATACTTACGGTAGCAGGTGTTCTCAGAGGATAGCCTCTCCTTGGAGTTGTCGTCTTTAGCTTTTGTGCTGTACTACTAGTCCCATGCTCGAATGTTGGGCAGAAAGGTACCTGCGTATATGCGGTGGGGGCACTGCCTCAAAGATTTAAAGTGACAGTGCACTTGGCAGTGTCCAGACCGGTCTGCTTGGATGACGTCACCCATGTGAGAATATATGCCTGCTGTCCTCAGAGAACACCTGCTACAAGTAAGTATCTTAGCAGTAGGGGTAGGTACCTGCTTGAGACTAACTTTGTTCACTGATAAGTGTTCACTGTTCTCACATAGTATGCATGTCCAATAATTAATGTATGCATACACTTGCACAGTGGTTTGCATATGTTTGCACTATGTGCATAGAGCATGTACTATATACAAATAGTGTGCACTATTAATGTCATTCATTTCAAAGTAAAAAGATTAAAAAAATAAAATTACAATTTTCTGGCTGCCCATCTCTAATAAATAGCTAAATTCTTGTGTATTCCTGTAATTCAGAGTTTAGCACTGTGTGTTCCGTTATAGCGGACTCCGGTTTAAGTCTGCTGTCTAGTAGTCCCAACCAATATTGCAGTACCTTTCTGATGCAATATGCTTTAGTTGGGGAGGGAAAGTAGCTGATGCTATTGTAACTACTGCTACTGACTAAAAGTGGTGGTACTGTGACACATCATATTCAAGCTTTAGGTCTACTAAAAGTTCAGTGTTTTGGACATTCTGTCTGGAATGTGATTTTTTTTTTTTTTTTTTTTTTTTTTATTATATAATTATTTATTTGGTTTTCAAAAATACACAATATAATGTGACCATACAAATCACATTAAATCCATAAGTGAAAAAAAAAACATTTCATTTATCATAAAAGGAAACAACGAGAACATTTTTCTGTCCACATAAAAAGAAAAAAGAAATTGGTTCCAAGATTTAGGAAATTAATCAAAATAAAAGGAAAAAAATAACTAAATTAATACAAAGCCGCTACCTCTCTCTCTCATACTCCAGCCTGTTATGTGGGAGGGCATATAACATTCACTTCACCTCTAGCATCTAGGAAATCTTTAAGCTGTTTAGGGTCCACAAATTGAAATTGTTTACCTTCTAACATTAAATTACAAATACAGGGAAAACGTAACACAAAATTTGCTTTAATGGCCTCTACTCTGGGACGCATTTCCAAAAAGGCCCTGCGTTTCAGTTGTGTTGGCCTAGATAAATCTGGAAAAATCCTAACTTTAGAACCCATAAACACGCTATCTAAGTGTCTCAGGGAAAGTCTTAGCACTGCATTCCGGTCTGGTTCCAACGCAAAGGTAACCAGCATAGTTGTCCTGTGTGTAATTACTTCTAGGGAACTTTCCAGGAAGGAAGTAAGATTCATTTCTGCCTCCGTCCTTCGTTTAGGTAATTCTCCCATTATGGCTTTAGTGTTCCAGATGTAATAGGCCCGAGTTATAGGAGGCAGTGAGTCTTTATCCATTCCCAGTATATCCATCATATATTTTTTCATCATATCCACTGGGGAGATCAAAGGTGATTTAGGAAAATTGAGTAACCGAAGGTTAAGTCTACGAACTTGATTTTCTAAATATTCTAGGCGTTTGTGTAGAAAATTGCTATCTTTAACCAAAGTGGATTCCAAAATCCCCATTTCTTGAATTTTAGTGTCCAAGCTTCCAATCTCACAGGATTGCTGTGCAGTTACTTGTGCCTGTATCAGAGCGGCTTCAGAAAGAGTTCTAATATCATTAGTATTTTCTTGCAGCATTTTTTGCATAGAGGAGTGAGTGTCATGAACCATATCCCACAGTGACTCTGGAATGTGATTTTAATGAATAGTAACCTATGTGAGTGAACGAATAATCTATCTAAAATTTAATAAAATGCACAAAGCCATGAGTTTATCAATTTAGATGGCCAAAGGGGTGGGCAATTTTTAAAGTTATGTGAGATTCCATAATGTGTTGTGGCTAAAAGTGTGTGCAACAGGCATTCTCAGGGGCAAGTTTAGATCAGGGGAAGAAAACATGCATAGACTTTATTTTCAGATGTATGCACTTTATGCATCAAAAGTAAAGTCTTGCATAAAAAACAAGCACAAGGCCCATAGATGTAATGTTACCTGCAAACTTTGTCCCAGTGTAGGTAGTTTTGAAAATTCTTCTTCCCCCTCTGCACACAGTTGGTTGTAGTTTCCTAGTAAAGATTACTACTTTTAAACTGAATCTACTCAAAACTTTTATCTTTGGCAAAGAATGTTACTTTAAGGTGGTATTCAGAAGCAATGAGTATAATAAATCCAGCACATGTATATTTTTAAGTATGTAGTAAAGTATGAAATGCTGATGCATTTCCTGCTGTATAGTCAATGCCAACTCCCACTTCAAAATATTACAATTTCGCAATTATGTGTTTCTTTGAACCTCTAAGCTAACCTTTTATTGAAACTCCTGACTGGAAGTTCTGGAAGTTAATTTAAACCCTTAGATGAGCTGCCAAGTCGCAGATGTTCTGTTTGCTATCAAAACAGTTGTCACAAACCATATTGATTGTCGATTCAGATAAATGTTTTTTTGTGTAACTTTAAAGGAAGGACTAGGTGTGCTTCATTTATGGAATAAGAAATTTTGCCAAAACATAGTTAACTTGAGATTACCATGGTAGTTTGAAATTGTTGTAGCAATTCACCTTAACTAACATACTGTTTATATATGGCAGCATCTGGCATTGCATTCCTATGTAGCATGCACATTCCAATCAAAACTTGCAGCTCTAAGCCCTGATTTTTATTTTTAAAGGGCCCTTTTACTAAGGGATGGTAGGGCTACCACTTCGTTGGTATGCGACAAATCGGGCCTACCACTGGGCTACCACAGGAGCCCAGCGGTAGTCCTGGCCTCTGCCATGTGCCAACTTAGGGGCTAGAAATTTTTTTTATATTATATAGCACCTGGGGCTTACCTGGCAGTAATCGGACAGTGCTGTTCGCTGCCTGGTTACCACCAGAGTAGCTTGGCAGCCATGCAGCCTCCTCAGTGGGTGGTGGTAAGGGCTCCCTCAGAAAATGGCCGCACAGCAAGTGGTTCACTTCCCACAGGTGTATTTCCCTTAAAAAAAAAATAAAGCCTTTTATACATTGCAGTAAAAGGGGGCCTTGGTGTGTGGTGAATCCATGCGCTGATGCTACTACAAGGTCCCTTTTATCGCAGCTTAGTACAAGAGACCCTAAATGTGGATTGGCTATTAAATGACATCTAATGATAGCTGACAGTTAAAATATTCACGTTCTTTTCTAGAGAGCAGTATATCCATCACTGAAATTTAATGCTTTCTTTCCGGTTGAAAGGCAGAATCCAAGATGGTGTCTGAGTAGGACGCAGGAGTGGAACGCTCCTCTTATGAATTCTAAAAAGATACCTTTTTCCTCTGCTGAGCATGCCGAAGAGAAAAGGCAAACCTAGGGGACCTCCTCTCCTTGGGATAGAGCCTACCTCTTTGAAGCAACTTCCAATTTCTGCGTTTATGGTGTCCACACCGACGGGCGTGTCCGTGACTGAGGCGGGGAAGAACCCCGGTCTGGAGGGCGAATTTTTGCTCAGCCCATTAGGACCAGCAACTCCCCCACCACCGCACCTAGACGGAGCCGGGGTTCCGAGCGCGAAGGACAGCGACTCGAAGGAGCGGCAGACCCCATCGAAGGAAGCGGCGTCAGCATTCAAACTACAAGTGGGGAGTTCTTCGCCAGGCATGGCAGGAGAAGATACTACTGTGGAGGGGACCCGAATTGCTGACCTCGAGGAGGAATCTTCACTGCACGCCATGGCTCTACAACCCCTGGTGAAGCCCCAAGTAATATCGTTGGACTCCATTTGGTCAGCCCTTGAGGTCTTGCATAAGGTTTGTACATCATTTATCACTGTCTCATTGAAAAATGTGAAACAAAATAAGGGAGATAAAAGAAAATCTTGAGACTATTTCGATTAAGCAAAAATCTTTGGAAGGGGACTTAGTTAAAGTGAAAGAGCAACAGGCCCAAATGGCAGGAGATCGCCTTACAATTCATAGGAAAATTGAAAATTTGGAGAACTCTTCAAGAAATTTAAACCTCTGTATACTCAATTTTCCTCAAACAAAATATATTTCCGCAAGAGAAATGTTTCATAAATTTCTTAGAGATATTCAAATACCAAGAGCAATCTCTTCCTCCATTACAGAGAATATATTACATTGCTGATAAAAAGAATATACAACAGAATTGCTTACAAATAGTTTCCACTCAACAAGAAGTTCCATCAGAGACACTGGATTTAACAGGATTCCTTGAACAATCTAAAGAGGTAATTAAAACTAGAGCAACAGTAATTATTATGTTTGTATTTTTGCAAGATAAAGAATCTTTGCTCCGTTTGTATTTCAAAAATATTCAGCCAGAATTTCTGGGTAGTAAAGTCTTGATCTTTCTGGATATTTCTCGATGGACACAACAAAGGAGAGAGAAATTCTTGGAAATAAAACAGAGAGTTTTGGGGATTGGTGCGTCTTTCCAACTGAGATTCCCCTGTAAATGTTTGATTTTCCTTTAAAGAACTTAGATACATTTTTTAATGACCCAGAACAGCTGAATAATTTCTTAGAAGCAAGAAGGCATGACATGGATAAGAAGATGCTGGACTGATTAAAAATAGGATAACCGCCTATTCAATTGATTTGATTTATATTTTATTGCTTAATGTTCCAACTTCCTTTGGTAAAGCCTTGGATTCTTCCATACTTGTGGACTATAATACCGACGTATTTTTCCTAAAAACTTATATTGATATTGTTAATTGATCTACTATGTGGATTTATTTGAAGTTGGTGTATCCTTCAAAGATTTATTGGTCTTTGTATATATGAAAATTAATAAAGAAATTAAAGATAATGCTTTCTTTCCTAAAAAGTGTTTAATATTTTTTTGTAAAAATATCCTTGAAAACCCTGTTTTTTTCTCAGATAATTTTGAAAATAACGTATCAATAGAAATGAAAATAAAACATGGAAAAGAAAATAAGATGATACCTTTTTTATTGGACATAACTTAATACATTTCTTGATTAGCTTTCGAAGGTTGCCCTTCTTCGTCAGATCGGAAATAAGCAAATGTGCTAGCTGACAGTGTATATAAGTGAAAACATTCAAGCATTACTATGATAGTCTGACAAGGTGGGAGGATGGGGGTGGGTCGGAGGTATGCATGGGAACATCAAAGCATATCATTGATATTCTAGCAGGATGGGTGTGGATAATTGAGGGGTGGGGTGATCAACAGAGAAATACAGCTTTATGGTTTATAATGGGCTAGGAACCCCAGATCCTTGTTAAGTCCTTTCTGTTGGGTGTTAAAATATTCAATCATTCTGACTTCAAAGGTCTTACGTTCTTGTATGGTTTTAAAGTTACCTTTCAGGATTCTCACTGTGAAGTCACTGGTACAGTGTCCTGGTCCTGTATAATGTTGACCAACAGGCGTGGGAACCCTACTGGCACCAGTATTGTTCATGTGATGTCTATGTAAATTGAATCTTGTCTTAAGCATCTGGCCTGTTTCTCCAATATAGCATCCTTCGTTACATTTTTTACACTGAATGATTTATACCACATTGGAAGATGAGCAAGTGAAAGATCCCTTTATGTTGAATATCTTTCTTTTGTGGGTAACTGTGGGGTCCTGTGAAATATTTAGGCATAGTTTGCAACTGGATAGATTACAGGGACGTGTGCCCTTCTGTTCCTTTTCAGTCTGTGATGGAAGTTTACTTCTGATTAGCTTGTGTTTTAAGTTGGGTGGTTGTCGGAAGGCCAGTACTGGTGGGGATGGGAATATCTCTTTCAGTAATTCATCCTCCTGGAGTATAGGTTGTAGATCTCTTATGATTTTCCTCAGTTTTTCCAGCTCTGGATTGTATGTCACTACAAGGGCAATTCTGTCTGTGGATTTTTTCTCCTTGTACTGTAGCAGATTCTCCCTGGGTGTTTTGAGGGACATCACATGAACAATACTGGTGCCTGTAGGGTTCCCACACCTGTTGGTCAACATTATACAGGACCAGGACACTGTACCAGTGACTTCACAGTGAGAATCCTGAAAGGTAACTTTAAAACCATACAAGAACGTAAGACCTTTGAAGTCAAAATGATTGAATATTTTAACACCCAACAGAAAGGACTTAACAAGGATCTGGGGTTCCTAGCCCATTATAAACCATAAAGCTGTATTTCTCTGTTGATCACCCCACCCCTCAATTATCCACACCCATCCTGTTAGAATATCAATGATATGCTTTGATGTTCCCATGCATACCTCCGACCCACCCCCATCCTCCCACCCTGTCAGACTGTCATAGTAATGATTGAATGTTTTGACTTATATACACTGTCAGCTAGCACATTTGCTTATTTCCGATCTGACGAAGAAGGGCAACCTTTGAAAGCTAATCAAGAAATGTATTAAGTTATGTCCAATAAAAAAGGTATCATCTTATTTTCTTTTCCATGTTTTATTTTGTTTGATTTCTATTGATAACCTTAAGAGTGGACTAACACGGCTACCACACTCCTCTACTGAAAATAACATAAATAGTGTAATTTTGTTATTCACTTCACTTTGTTATTCACTTATTACTTTCTTACATCAGAATAAATATGTCAGTATATTAGTAGTAAACGGTGCATTGGTATGCACTGAGTTGGGAGTGGATGCAGGGTAGAAATGTCACTGTTTCATGACATTGGGCCTTTAGATTCAATCACATTGGAGCTACATGTTCAAAAGGTAAATCTGCATTATAGAAAAAGAATATAAAAAGGGACTCTGCTTTATAAAATTACTCCCTATAAGATTATTTTCAATTTTTAAAGCTTGTTTTATGTACAGAAAGGGTCTATTATAAAACCACTTGGAGGTAGACAACAAAAGGTAGCACCAACTGCACATATATATTTTTGGCATCTTCATTTGGGTGGAGCAGTGGCCACAGTTGGAATATATACATGCATTTTATATATATGTAAAAAAAAAAAAACATACACACAGACATTTGCACATTTGGAACAGGCCATATATTTGTGTACTATTTAGGGTAGTTTTGACATTATTTTATAAGGCAAATAAGTGCCTACGTTGCTTTTGTAAAATTTTGCTCAAATTAAGTTCTTTTTTAGAAATTGTGCGGAGTTACCCTTTAATGAAATTACTCCTATAAAAGGGGCATAAGTCCTTACATAAACCAAAACTATGTATTTTTAATCCTTCTCCAGCATCTTATCCTAATGTCTTTTGTATATGTATTTTAATAATGTGCCCTCGGGGCAGTGCTTCTCAGCTGAGACTTCAGAGCACACCCAGCCAGTTGGGTTTTCAGGATGTCTGCAATGAACATCCATGAGACAGATTTGCATGCATTGCCTCCTTGGTAAAAATCTCTTTCATGCATATCATTGTAGATATCCTAAAAACCTGGTTGACTAGGTGTGCCCTGAGGATTGGGTTGAGAAGCACTACCTTAGGATATGTTCAGGATGATCAGTTTACTAAAGGCAGTAGAAAGCATAATCTGAAGCTGTGTATAAGAAGCTGATTCTCTACTGCAAATAAAAAAAATATTATGAAATGTGTTTGTCATTAAAATATTTTAGGAGTACTATTATTCAAAATAGCTGAAACAGCAATATGAAGAATTTAAGATGGATTGATTTTTGTTGTCTTGAAATTTAATTCAGATACAGAAAACAATGTGTTATAATTGACACACTGAAGGGGAGAGTGTATTTAATGTATTCGGTTTTTATGTATTATACATAATATATTTTGTATTTTTCAGCAGCTAATCTAGTGATATTTAAAGGTGCTCATTTTCAAAGCACATAGACTTACAAAGTTACATAATGAGGCATATGTTCAAAACACTTAGATTTATAAAGTTCCATAGCAGCCTATGGAACTGTAAGTCTAAGTGCTTTGAAAATGTGCCCCATAGTAACCTATGTGACTTTGTAAGTCTGTGTGCTTTGAAAATGGGCCTCAAGCGTGTCAACTTGGTTTGCTAATTACGGTTCATTATCTTGTTTGTTTTTAAGTAAGCTCTCTATTACTTTGTTCCAGGCTCTGAATGGCTTTGTACTTGTGATTACCTCTGAAGGTCTTGTTTTTTATGCTTCATCTACCATCCAGGACTACTTAGGGTTTCAACAAGTAGGTATAATTTCTTCCTTTTTAAGTTAGGTTGGCTAACCCCATACTCAAGGGAGACAAATATAGGTTGGTTTTTCAGGACATGCATTTGATCATGTATAATATATATTTGCATTCACTGCCTCCGTTTGAGTTAAATTTATCATATTCCTTCTGATCTTTCAGAAGACCAGACCTGTGTGACTGTTAATCCTTGAGACAGCCACATCTGCTTTAAATTCTATTCTTAATCCTCAATTTCTATGGGGGTATTTTACTAAGCCGTGGTAGCGTGTTTAGCTGGCAGTAAATGTCGATGTGCCCATCTCAGCATTTACTGCCAGCTGATTTCTGCCACAAGCTAAAAATGCTACCGCAGCTTGGTAAAAGGCCCCCTAAGTTTTCAATGATTGTATTTTCTGTTTTAGTTAGTAGTTTGTCAAATTATAACTGAATATCTTGTATTTGATTACTTATTCCCTGAGTAAAAACTAATACTCTCTTTTTATAAATTTCTACCAGTTAACGAACAAGTTGTGTACAATGCAGTTTTTATAATAAAGTCCTTTTCTTATCAACAGCAGCTGAATCCAGAGACTTGTGGATTATGACTATCTACCAGCAGGTGGAGATAGAGAGATTGTAAGCTCTTTGAGCAGGGACTGTCTTTCTTCTATGTTTGTGCAGCACTGCGTACGCCTTGTAGTGCTATAGAAATGCTAAATAGTAGTAGTAGTGCTGAACTGCACTGTCTTATAGGATGGAATGCTCCTTGGTCAGTCAGTATTCTCTATCTCCAGCAGGCGGATGGAAGGTCTCTTACAAGCTCCTGGTCTTATCTAATGGTGGCTCCTGTTCTGGGTCTTTCAGTTCAGTAGAGCTGTAGGTGCATGGCTGAGCGGTGCCGGCTTTAGGAGGGCACCTGATGATACCAGGTCCCTCCTCCACTCTTCTCCCCTTTCCAGCCCTTCCTCCATTCTTCCTCACTGGAAAGAAATTGGGGCATAATTCTTTAAAGCCCACAGCCTTGGCTGCAGGAGAGATAATCGTTTGGGCCAGTATAAATGGCTTAAGTGATGGAGAGGGTGTGAGTTGGCTTCCAACAGCACTGAGTTCGACAGACAGAACTCCTGATGACTGGCTCTCCCCGGGTGAGCATATCTTTAAATTTTCTTTCACCTCTGGGTCAGTTGCAGTTTTACTTTTTTCTTTGCAATGCCTGCCTAAGTTGTTAAAAGCTGCTCCCACTGTGGGAAGCAGAGAGCAGCATTGGTGCAGTGACTGGGGGGCAATGTTCGGGGAGGCCTCATTAGTTTCCCACGTGGGAGAGATACGGGTTGGTTTTCCTCATGGGACCAAAGGTGATCAGACAGCCTTTTTTACAGCAGCACGATTCAGAAGCAGCAGTGCTGTCAGCGTTTTTTACCCGGTACAACTTCAAAGGTCCTTAAACATATGTGCCAAAGAAAACTACCCTCTCAGTGGAAGGAGGAGTTGCCCTGAAGGACATGCAGGACCGTTGCCTGGAGGCAGCTATGAAACGGTCCTTTGAAATTTCAGGCCTATCCTTACGGGCATCTGCATGCAGCTGCTACGCTGCCCGAGCCTGCCTCGCTTGGTTACAACAGGCAGTGGAACAGCCTGGAGATGGAGCCGAGCTCCTTATGGAGGTGGCACCGCGAATGGAGTCGGCCTTGTCATTTTTGGCTGACGCCCTTTATGATCTGGTCAGAGATTCAGCTAAACAGATGGCTGTAGCGGTGGTGGCTCGCCGTCTTCTGTGGCTACGGCATTGGGCAGCTGACATGGCCTCTAAGCAAAGGTTGGTGAAGTTGCCCTTTCGAGGCCTTCTGTTTGGTGAGAGTTGGAGAAAATTGTGAAAGACCTGGGGGATGCCAAACTCCAGCGCTTTCCCAAGGATAGGCTGCGGTCAGGCGGTTCCCTCCTCTTACAGACCTCGCTTCCGTGAAGCTAGAAGGTACTGCCCGGGGCATTCTGCTGGGTTCACTTCGCGTGCCCATTTTCAGCAGAGGAACTCCTTTCGCTTGGACAAACGTTCCGCAGCAGCAGGCTCAAGACCTGGAGGTCAAGGGCGACCCTCTTAATGATGGTGCGCCGGCCCCCTCCTCGATTCCTGTGATAGGAGGATGCCTTTCCCTCTTTCTCGAGAAGTGGGCCAAGATTACCTCAGATCAGTGGGTCTTGGACCTGATCAGAGAAGGCTACAGAATAGAATTCAATGCCCCGATAAGAGACGTGTTTGTGGAGTCCCAATGCGGTTCTGCCGCCAAACGGGCGGCAGTAGAGGAGACCTTGCAAGGCTTGATTCACATTGGGGCGGTATCCCCCGTGCCTCCCGCCGAATGCGGCTCTGGCCATTACTCCATTTACTTCGTGGTACCACGAAAAGAAGGGTCTTTTCGGCCTATCCTAGATTTAAAAGAAGTCAACAAGTCTCTGAACGTGCGGCATTTTCACATGGAAACCCTGTGCTACGTCATAGCGGCAGTACAGCTAGGAGAGTTTCTTATGTCTCTGGACTTGAAAGAAGCTTATTTGCACATACCAATTTGGCCCCCGCACCAGAGGTTTCTGCGTTTTGGTGTGATGGGAAAACATTTCCAGTTTTGGACCTTGCCTTTTGGCCTCGCCACAGCTCCCCGAACCTTTTCCAAGGTAATGGTGGTAGTAGCTGCTTTTCTTATGCGAGAGGGTATCTGGGTTCACCCTTACCTAGAGGACTGGCTCTTCAGAGCAGACTCTGTAGAAGAGTCATCAGGTTACAGCCAGAGTGGTCTCAGTACTGCAATCTCTGGGCTGGGTCGTCAATATAGCCAAAAGTCACCTGACCCCCCTCTCAATCTCTAGATTATTTGGGGGTCCGGTTAGACACAGCCTCGGGGATGGTCTTCCTACCCAAGCAAAGGCGGTGCAAGCTTCAGAACCAGGACAGTCTGCTCTTGAGGATGCCTCACCCGTGAGCTTGGGACATTGTTGATGACGGCCACTTTGGAAGTGGTGCCTTGGGCGAGAGCGCACCTGAGACCTCTGCAGTGTTCCCTGCTTCAACGATGGTTTCCAATATCTCAGGATTATCAATGCAGACTCACGTGGCTCCCTGTGGCCCGGCTCAGTATGGAATGGTGGCTCTGAGACATCATGCTATGGCTTATGCCAGGATTTGGCGCCAATTTGAGGCTTGGTGTGCTTCTAAAGTGATTACACCCATGCGAGCTTCTGTCTTTTTGCAGGATGGTTTACAAAAAGGCTTGGCCTATAATTCCCTGCATGTTCACAAGTGGCAGCCTTAGCATGTTTTCGAGGGAAGGTTGCTGGCCTCTCTCTGGCTGCTTGCCCGGATGTGACACGGTTTCTTAAGACGGTTGCTTCGGCTCCATCGTCCCGTGCGGGCTCCGTGTCCAGCCTGGAACCTGGGGTTAGTTTTAAAGGGCCTTCAGTGTTCGCCCTTTGAGCCACACAGGCGAGCTTCGGAGAAGGATGTGATCTTAAAGACAGTTTTTTTGGTGGCCGTGACAGCGGCAAGATGGGTATCTGAGCTCCAGTCGCTGTCCTGTTGAGACCCATTTCTGCAATTCTCAGAGTCCAGAGTAATGGTACATACGGTGCGTTCCTTCATGCCTAAGGTGGTTTCAGCGTTTCACCTAAACCAGCCTATTTTCCTGCCCTCCTTTTCTAAAGAGGAGTTTCCAGAAGCCTATGGGCAGTTGCACCTTCAGGATGTGCGAAGGGCTCTGTTGCAATATCTGCGCATGTCAAATGCCTTCAGGACCTTTTGTTCTTCTGTCAGGTTCGTGTAGAGAGTCTCCAGCGTCTAAGGCCACTATAGCCCGTTGGCTCAAAGAAGCTATCTTTTCAGCATATCTGCTGTCTGGCCAGCCTCTGCCTGAAGCCTTTAAGGCACATTCTACAAGAGCGATTTCCTTTTCTTGGGCTGAAACTGGAGCACTCTCTCTTCAAGAGATATTTAGTGCAGCTACTTGGGCTTCTAAGCTCTCGTTTGCCCAACATTACAGGCTGGATGTGGCTGCCAGGAGAGATGCGCATTTTGGATCACAATTGCTGGCTCGTGGTGTGGCTTGTTTCCCACCCTATCTAGGGATTGCTTTGATACATCCCACTCGTAATGGATTTATCTGCTTGATGACAAGGAAGGGAAAATTAGGTTCTTATCTTGGTAATTTTCTTTCCTTTAGTCATAGCAGATGAATCCATGAGCCCTCCCTCAGTGGTTCATTATGTAATTTATGTTACTTTTATGTTCAGTTTTTCCTATAGATATGTTCCCTCATTGGGAGAAGTTGGAAAACAGTCTTCAGGATTTCTGTTCAGTTACAGGAGGATGAGTTCATTCCCTCCAGGAGAATGATTTAATTCCCTCCTTTGAATTATAGCTCCAGTTTTGGGGCGTTCATCCGCTGTGAGGAAAGTTTATGTTATTTTACTTATTTTTGTTACATTTGTACCCCGTGCTTTCCCACTCATGGCAGGCTCAATGCGGCTTACATATACAGGTACTTATTTGTACCTGGGGCAATGGAGGGTTAAGTGACTTGCCCAGAGTCACAAGGAGCTGCCTGTGCCTGAAGTTGGAATCGAACTCAGTTCCCCAGGACCAGAGCTAGCTGGCCAAGAGGCACTTTGGTTTTTCAGTGCTCTCTATCTCCCTCTGCTGGTTGATGGACACAACCCACTCGTAATGGATTTATCTGCTATGACTAAAGGAAAGAAAATTACCAAGGTAAGAACCTAATTTTCCCATTGCTCCCCTGTCTCCCTGCCATTCTGAGGGAGTCATTTCAGAGCAGTCCTATTTACAGAGGAATCTGATGATCCCACAACATTTTGAGTGTTTCATAAGGAGGAGCTGCCCCAGGTTCTTAATATTTCTTCTTCTGATCCTGCTACATCTGCATCTGCTAATCATAAAATGGTGAGCACTAGAATTCTGCTTCATTCTTCTCCAGTGCATGAGATGATGCAAGAAGTTATTTCTGCTCAGTAGGTCACCACAGACAATGCCCTTCGAGGGGCGGCGGCTATGTCAAGTCTTTACCCATTTCCATGCCTGAGCTGGAAAATCTACATTTACCTAAAGTGGATTTGTTGGTGGCAGCCGTCACCAAAAGGCCACGCTGCCTATGGTGAGTTAAGATTTTACTTATAGTTCCAGAGTTGGTTAAATGCTGTTCCTAGTGTGAAAAATTTATAAATTAAAACAATAAATAATTAATTAATCTTAGAAATCATCTGCACAGAAAAGAGACAAGAACAGAGTAGAGTATACAAAACAAGACAGGGGAAAAAGTAAGAGAGCTGTAGTGGGTGTGGAGTTATTTCTAGTGTGTATCCCATAAACTTCCTTTTTTTTTCTTTTTATAAGGGGTATTCTGTCATTTTTATTTATTTGTTGCATTTGTATCCCACCTTTTCCCACCTATTTGCATGCTCAATGTGGCTTACAATTTTTCCGTCATGACTTATGCCATTTCAGAATACAGATACAATTGGTAATACATATAGAACATGGGTGATGTAATGTGAACAGTCAGGTAACACATATTTAACATGGATTACATACAATTGGTATCACATATTGAACGTGGATTACATAATGAAATTAGACAATACGATATAGGGAGAAAATAATCCGATTATTAAATGATGGTGAATTACGGTTCCAATTATGAGTTATCGGTTATGATTCAAAATCTTAAGTCATAAGCTTAATCGATCTAAATAGGATACCACTTAAGTCCTCTATATGGTATAAGCTAGCAGAGACTTAACAGAAGAGGAATTTCATAACTGCAGATTCCCTTTCTGTTAGTCTTTCTAGTTTGTACCAAACCAGCTCTGGTATAGATAACTGTGTGAGAAAATGTGGATTTGGTGTAGGTGTAATGTGGGTTAATGCTCATTCCAAGTGGTCTTGGTTATTTCTTTTTCCTCTCAGTATGCTTGTGCTAATAGAGAAGTGTTCAAACTGGCACAGGCAGGAACAGCAAAAGTAATTCTGGGAGTTAGGAATCATCATGAGAACTTTTAAGAAAGCTGGCATTATTTTTCCAAACCAGTAGAAGTCACTTGTATCCTTGTGATCCATACTGGAAAGAGATTAACATAATTACCAGGTAAGAAAATTTCAGTTTTCCATATGGCACAATATACAATTTGACAAAAAAATACATTGAACATAATGTAACACCGTACATGTTCTTACAATAGATTATTGAAATACTTATGAATACTTTGTTCCTCTTGCTCTTGTCAGTGAATTTCTGGCTTAGGCTTTCACAGTGGATTGTATGTGCTCTCAAAATATACTTGTAGACTCATATCCAGTCTTTCCAAATGCCCATTTTCAGTCCCCCACACTCCATATTCTTCATTGTTGCCTAGGTTGAGGATTGTTTCATCAGATTTGACAGCACAGCAATTGACAACTTTTATGATAAGAACAGCAGAACTGAGGCATCTATTTACATTTGTTTGCTTTGTGTCCTGTGAATTTCATTGTTTGACAAAGTTGAATGTTAGACTGTGAGAATTAAGGAAATTGTGAGCCTACAATCATAAACATTTTCTAACTCTAGATGTTAGATAAGTGTTTGTCAAGCTGAATTTATCAGTTTCAAGCATATTTCATGATTTTCTCCATATCATATTTTTGTTGGTAGTCTGATGTCATTCACCAGAGTGTTTTTGAGCTGATTCATACAGAAGACAGAGCAGAATTTCAGTGTCAACTTCATTGGGCATTAAACCCTTCACAAAACACAGATCCTGGACAAATATCTCAAGGTGAGAATCTTAGACCCATGTTAACAATTTAAGAGTTAAATTAGGATAACTTGTGTGCTGCAGTATGACACTTGAATTTGAAATTCTTGACTTCTGTTCACTGGGCTGTCAGGTACAAAATACATTGTAGAGACCATTCCTCAAAATCAACACCTATATGTGTCGTCAATGCCTATGAGAGATGTCAGAACCAGGTTGGAGGCACAAGTAAAGTCAAAATGTTATTAGGTGGTTTGAAATGGTGTCTGTTTAACTGATTTTCTCAAAATTGTATAGTCTTGTGTGTGTTCCCTCCTTAGTGATGCATAGAGTGTATGCAGAAAACATGGCTTTAGTAGTCCAAAGTTTGCATTTAGTGTGTCTTTAGCTTATGCAGTACAACATTTTGTTATTTTAAACTAGTTGACTTTGAAGCAACTGAGTGGAACTGTCTTGTGTGGCAAGTAAAGAATAATAAACATCCGTTTGAAGATAGTGAGTTATTTGGAAGACCACATAGTAACATAGTAGATGCTGGCAGAAAAAGACCTGCACGGTCCATCCAGTCTGCCCAACAAGACAACTCATGTGTGCTACTTTTGTGTATACCCTACTTAGATTTGTACCTGTGCTCTTCAGGGCACAGACCGTATAAGTCTGCCCAGCACTAGCCCCGCCTTCCAACCACCAGCCCCGCCTCCCAACCACCGGCTCTGGCACAGACCGTATAAGTCTGCCCAGCACTATCCCCGCCTCCCACCACCGGCTCTGGCACAGACCGTATAAGTCTGCCCAGCGATATCCCTGCCTCCCAACCTCCAGTCCCGCCTCTCACCACTGGCTCTGGCACAGACCGTATAAGTCTGCCCTGCACTATCCCCGCCTCCCAACCTCCAGCCCCGCCTCCCACTACCGGCTCTGCTATCCAATCTCGGTTAAGCTCCTGAGGATCCTTTCCTTCTGAACAGGATTCCTTTATGTTTATCCCACGCATGTTTGAATTCCATTACCGTTTTCATTTCCACCACCTCCCGCGGGAGGGCATTCCAAGCATCCACCACTCTCTCCGTGAAGAAATACTTCCTGACATTTTTCTTGAGTCTGCCCCCCTTCAATCTCATTTCATGTCCTCTCGTTCTACCGCCTTCATATCTCCGGAAAAGGTTCATTTGCGGATTAATACCTTTCAAATATTTGAACGTCTGTATCATATCACCCCTGTTTCTCCTTTCCTCCAGGGTATACATGTTTAGGTCAGCAAGTCTCTCCTCATACTTCTTGTTACGCAAATCCCATACCATTCTCGTAGCTTTTCTTTGCACCGCTTCAATTCTTTTTACATCCTTAGCAAGATACGGCCTCCAAAACTGAACACAATACTCCAGATGGGGCCTCACCAACGACTTATACAGGGGCATCAACACTCCCTTTCTTCTGCTGGTCACACCTCTCTCTATGCAGCCCAACAACCTTCTAGATACAGCCACCGCCTTGTCACACTGTTTCGTCGCCTTCAAATCCTCAGATACTATCACCCCAAGGTCCCTCTCCCCGTCCGTACCTATCAGACTCTCGCCACCTAACACATACGTCTCCCGTGGATTTCTATTCCCTAAGTGCATCACTTTGCATTTCTTGGCATTGAATTTTAATTCCACCAAAAAATACTTGGGAAAAATTAAACTAAATAACCATTCATACATATAATCGTTAATATAATTATTTAAATTTTAGATTGTGCTCAGTCCATATCCATTACACCCATAGCGTTCTCAGGGAAAGCATGTGGTAGTATTTAGATGGAACCATCATAGCACAGCCTGTGTTCCACCTCCTCAAAATGTATGCGCACACACCTACTGTTACTTGTAATGCAACTTGCAGTTAATGATGTTTCACATTTTTAAAATTCTTAATTCTTAAAAATTTGAAACATCATTAACTGCAAGTTGCATTACAAGTAACAGTAGGTGTGTGCGCATACATTTTGAGGAGGTGGAACACAGGCTGTGCTATGATGGTTCCATCTAAATACTACCACATGCTTTCCCTGGGAACGCTATGGGTGTAATGGATATGGACTGAGCACAATCTAAAATTTAAATAATTATATTAACGATTATATGTATGAATGGTTATTTAGTTTAATTTTTCCCAAGTATTTTTTGGTGGAATATTCATATTTGAGGACTTGGGTAGTCTATATGTTTTTTTCTTCCGGTTGAGTAGAGAATTGAATTTTAATTGCCAGACCTTAGACCATTGTTCTAGCTTCTTCAAATCCTTTTTCATGTTTTCCACTCCCTCCGGTGTGTCCACTCTGTTACAGATCTTAGTATCATCCGCAAATAGGCAAACTTTACCTTTTTTTTTTTTATATTTCAAGAAGTCTTTATTGAATGTTAAATTCAACACAAAAAGCAACACAGCCTTCCATCCTAACAAAATGTTTTCAATAAGAATAAAATAATACAGTTCCTTTCTGCATTATACATGGTACTATCATTTTGCATACAACAATATTGAACAGTTGAACTTCAACATTTTTAAAGTTTTAGAGGTATTAATTCCCCTTGCCTCCCCCCCTCCCATCCCTCCTCCCACCCCCTGCATGAGTATGGCTCAATGTTCTCCTGTCCACAGGATCTAGATATCCTTCTCCTTCCATTATGGATATTGTTCCAAGAAGGTACCCCAAACAGCTTGCCATTGATTCAGCTTGCGTTTTCGTTCTGCTAGTAACCTTTCCATTTCACAAACATATTTTAACTTTGAAATCCATCTCTCAATGGAGGGTACACCCTTCTGCTTCCAATAAGCAGCCAAGACCTGTCTAGCTACTCCGGTCGCCAGTCTCACCAGAATCTGTTGGCTATGTGTTAACCCTCCTACTTTAACAGAGAACAGAAAAATTTCTGGAGTCCACCTAAAGGTATTTCCTACCCATCTCTGCAGTCTACCATGTACTGTTTTCCAATACGCTTTAATTTTGCCACATGTCCACCACATATGTCCCATTGTTCCTTTTTGACCACATCCTCTCCAACACATTCCTGAGCCTGCTGGATATATTCTTTGGAGGCGTGCCGGAGTGAGGTACCAGCGGAACAATACTTTTATTGCATTCTCTTTTAACGGTACATGTACCGACACGCCTCCTGCCCCCTTTTCAATCCTTTCTCAGTCCTTTTCCCCCAGGGCCATTCCCAGCTCGCTATTCCAGCTCTTTCTATGGAGGCAGTATCGAGGAACCTGTGCACTAATGCATTTATATAATCGGCTGATCAATCCACCAGAGGACTCAGTCCCCTCACAGATATCCTCCAGACTAGACCTTTCCCGTTTTATGACCTCTCTCACTGCCTTTGTTTTGAGAAAGTGGGTCAGCTGGAGGTATGGTTATGTGTCTTCCTCCAATTCTGGATATTGTGATTGCAAACTTTGGAATGAGAGTATTTGCTCTGCTTCAAACATTTGGCCCCACTTCCTTAGACCTATGGCATACCATTGAGTAAATATCCCCTGTGTAGTTCCAGGCATAAAAAGTGGATTATATGCTATTGGAGATAAACTAGTGAGAATGCATTTCTTCTGAGGGAAGAGACTATCCCAGTAGTAGAGGGTTACCCCAATGGAAGGACATTCACCCACCCCCAATACCCTAAAAGGTTTAGGGGTCCACATTAACGCTCCCAGAGGTGTATGCCCCAAAGAGTATTGCTCCAGTTGGACCCATTGCCTGTCTGGGTATTCTTGGTACCACTCAATCGCTACTTTCCCTTGGGCCGCCCTATAGTACCACATGAGGTTAGGGACCCCCATCCCCCCCTTTCGTTTATCTTGATATAGTAAAGTACGCGATAAGCGTGGTCGCTTTCCTGCCCAGACGAACCGCATTATTTTATCCTGCAGCGTTGTTAAATATCGTCTGGGCATTAATACAGGCAGCGCTTGAAAGAGGTAGAGCAAACAAGGCAACACGTTCATTTTAACTATTGCTACCCGTCCAAACCATGAAAACACCATGTCCCCCCAGCGTTCTAGGTCTGCCACAATGTCCCGGCCTAGTCTTTTGTAATTAGCTTGAAAAAGTTCCGATGTTTCAGAGGTCAAATTAACCCCCAGGTATCGTATATACTTAGAAGCCCACCGAAATGGAAAAGAAGTCTTTAAAGATTCCAAGTCCAGAGCCGGCAGTGTAATGTTAAGGGCTTCCGATTTGTTCATATTGACCTTAAACCCAGACACCGCTGAATATTCTTCAATAGTGCGCAGAAGGTTAGGAAACGATGTCAGTGGTCGTGTAATGAACAGCAAAACGTCGTCCGCAAACAGCGCCAACTTGTGTGCCCTGCCTTCTATGGCCAACCCAAAAATACCCGGTTCTGACCGTATCCGAGATGCAAGAGGCTCCATTACCATTGCGAATAATAAGGGAGACAAAGGGCAGCCCTGCCGAGTTCCTCTGTGAAGAGCAAATAGCCCCGAATTGCCCCCATTGACTCTCACACATGCCCTTGGAGATTCATAAAATGCTTGTATCCAGCCTCTGAACCGATTCCCAAACCCTAACACCTCTAGTGTCTTATACATAAATGGCCAATGTACCCTGTCAAAAGCCTTTTCGGCATCTAAACTGAGAAGACACAATGGCCGCTGGCTTCGCTTAGCCAAATAGATAAGGTCTAATACTCTTCTAATATTATCCATAGCCTTACGGTGCGCAACAAAGCCCACCTGATCAGGGTGAATTAGTACTGGAAGCACCGGGGCCAACCTATTGGCCAAAACTTTGGCCAAAATTTTGACATCAGAGTTCAATACTGAAATAGGCCTGTAGGAGCCACATTCAGAGTGGTCTTTGTCCGGCTTAGGCAAGACCGCTATCCATGCCTCTTTCATAGATTGAGGCAATATCTCCCCCCTTCCTACCAGATTGAATAAGTCTGCTAATAGTGGTGCCAATTCTTTAGCAAACATCTTGTAGAATTCATTTGGGAGCCCATCCAAACCTGGGGACTTACAAGATGGCAAGCCATGAATAACTTCCTGTATTTCTAAGGGTGTAACAGGACTGTCTAGTTGGGCCTGCTGTTGGAAAGTCAATGGTGAGAGGTCACTGTCCGCCAGGTACTCCTCCACAGAGTCCTCGGCAGGGTGTATCTCCTGATCATACAAAGCTTGGTAAAAATCCCTAAAACGTTTACGAATTTCCTCTGAGGTACGTATCAGGCCTCCCTCCCCATCGCGTATCTGTGTGATTGTACGATCTACCTTCTGCCTTCGTAGCTTTATGGCCAGAAGGCGACCAGCCTTATTTGTGTGTTCATAGGACCCCAACCGCTGTCTATTGTGCAAGTGGCTCAGCTGTTCCGAGTAAATGGAATCCAGCAACATTCTCTGATCTTTCAATTCTTGTAAGATCTGTCGGGAACCATTTGCTTTGTGTTGTGCCTCCAGATTGTGTATACGGCCCATACACCCCCTAATCTGAGCTTTGCACATTCTAGATCTCTTACTAGCTAATTTCAAAAAATATCCCCTAGTGACAGCTTTCATAGCGTCCCATACCACATTGAGATCAGGCCCAGATTCCTTATTAAACTCCAAGTATTCGTGTAATACCGCTCTGTACCCCTCTGCCACCTCCCCTTCCTGTAACAAACTGGTATTAAGTGTCCATCTCTTATCCTTATATTCTACCTTTATTTTCGGAAGTACCACCCAGACTGGAGCATGATCAGATAGAGTTTTACTGCCTATTGCTGCAGTAGGGCCCCACTCCACTAGAGTTGTGTCTAAGAAAATGTAGTCAATACGTGAATACGTTCCATGTGGTGATGAATAGAATGTATAGTCCCTATCCTTCATGTGTGTCAGTCTCCAAATGTCCAGAGTGCCCAGGGAGTATGTGAAAGAACCCAACGCCTGTGAATCTTTAATACCCTCTAACTTATGTTGCCCTGAACGATCGAGACTAGGGTTCATCACTGTGTTGAAATCCCCCCCCACAATCAATGTGCCCCTAGTAAATGCTGCCAATGCCAGTTTCAGCTTCGCAAAAAACTCCACCTGTCCAACATTTGGGGCATATATCGATGCCAAAGTTAGGTCCACCTGGTCTATTTTGATATGTAAAAATATATATCTCTCCCCCCCGGATCTTTTTTTTACCTCTAGAACCTGTATTGCCAGGGATGAATGCATCAGTATTGCAACCCCCCCCTGCCCTTGAGCCCTCGGAGGATGCACAGTGGACTACTGGAAACACCGGATGAGTGAGAAGTCTCTCATGCTTTCGTCTTAAATGTGTTTCTTGCAGGAGGACTATATGGGGACTATGGTGTTGTAGCTCCTTAAATAGTTTCTGTCTCTTCTGTGGCATATTCAGACCTTTAACATTATAGGATAGTATCTTTAGGTCTGTGGTCATGTCTTAATCATACAGTTATAAACATAGCATTCTAACCTTACAGGCTTAGCTGCATACACTTTCCATATGGACTCCCTTCCTTTCAAGCCATTCCCTCCGCCCACCCCCCTCCCACCTCCCTTTGTTCTCCCCCCCCTGCCCACATTATATCTCCCCTTCCCCTAATTTGTTACACCACCCAGAGACTAAATCCTCCAAGTGGGATTAGAAAGAAATGACCCACCTCCCGGTTAAGTCCCCCGCCCGCCCCTCCCCCCATGGTGTCCTAAGCAGCTCTAAATCTTCGCTTACATTTAGAGTTCCTGCACAAATCATACTTTCTTACACCTCCTACCCCAAACCTTCAAACATGTCCCTAGTAGACAATACACATACTTTCTTAAGTCATGTCCTTACAGTCCGTGGACTCGCTAGACCAGTCCGGTGAAATAAGGACCAGTCCCTTGCACTATTCCTAGTGCAGCACAGATATTTCGTTACCAGATCGTATCTCGAATGCCCCTTCAGCGCTTAGAGGCTGCGCGCTTAGTGGGTTCTGGCACTCTCTTCCATTTTTGCAGCTTGGCTCTGGTTACTGGTGCTACTGTCCCAGGTGGTATCTGCTGCGTCACCAGTCCCCCTTTGAATAACGCTTCCCATGCTTCTGCCAGATTTAACGCTCTGCACTTTATGCCCTGTAGTTCAAAATTCAAAGAGAAGGGGAATCCCCATCTATACTGCCTTTGATTTTTAATCAATATGTCCAGGGCGGGTTTCATCAGCCGTCTCTGCTGGAGAGTGTACTGAGAAAGATCCTGATAAACAGAAACCTTAGCCCCTCCATATTCCATGTCTTTTGAGTTCCTTGCTCGGGCCAATATTCTTTCTTTAGCTTCATATTTCTGGAAGCGAACTATTATGTCTCTGGTTTGCTGTGCTTTCCGTGGGCCCAAGGCGCGATGCGCCCGTTCTAATTCTTCCGGTGCCGCACCGGCTTCAGCTCCCATCAGCATACTGCATATGGATTGGATAATCCGGGGCACATATTCAGTCTCGCCTCCTTCAGGTATTCCACGAAAGCGTAAATTATTCCTGCGGCCTCTGTTTTCTAAGTCATCCAATTTATATTCGAGGTCTGCATTGCGTGTTTCTAGCCCCTGAATCAGTTCTGCATGCCTGTTCAGATGTTCCGCGTGCTCGTCCAGCTTAACCTCGGCCTCCTCCACCCTGCCCCCCAGCTCCTTCAGTTCTGAGCTCAAGGTATCCATCCGCTCCAATATCTCATCTTTTGAGTTCTTAATCTCATGTTGTATATTAGACAAACAATTGCGGAGCTCGCCGGAGATACCTTTTTTTGATGGTGGAGAGCGGGTTTCTGCCATAGATAGGGCTGAATCTGAATCAGATGGTGAGGCCCGTTCAGGAGATTCATGGCGGTGTGCACCTTTTCCACCCACGCTTTTCTCCCGCTTTTCAAGGTCCTTTTTACGGGTGGAAGCCGCTTTGCTCATGACGATTTCGCTGCTTGGGGTGCAGGAGTCACTGAACTCCCCTTTTTTTTTTGATTCGGAGCTGCTTAAGATCGCTTTTGATCGCTGCAAACGGACTTTGGGAGACAGAGCAACGTGGCTAAGCGACCATCTCGGACGATGACGTCACTTCCTCGGCAAACTTTACCTTTTAACCCTTCGGCAAGGTCACTCACAAATATATTGAACAGAATCGGCCCCAGCACCAATCCTTGAGGCACTCCACTACTCACCTTTCCCTCCTCCAAGCTAACTCCATTCACCACCACCCTCTGGTGTCTGTCTGTCAACCAGTTCCTAATCCAGTTCACCACTTTAGGTCCTATCTTCAGCCCATCCAGTTTATTTAAAAGCCTCCTGTGGGGAACCGTGTCAAAAGCTTTGCTGAAATCTAAGTAGATTACGTCCATAGCTCGTCCCTGATTCAATTCTCCTGTCACCCAATCAAAAAACTCAATGAGATTCGTTTGGCACGATTTCCCTTTGGTAAAACCATGTTGTCTCAGATCTTTCAACTTATTGGCTTCCAGGAAATTCACTATCCTTTCCTTCAGCATCGCTTCCATTACTTTTCCAATAACCGAAGTGAGGCTTACCGGCCTGTAGTTTCCAGCTATTTCCCTATCACCACTTTTGTGAAGAGGGACCACCTCCGCCATTCTCCAATCCCTCAGAACCTCTCCCGTCTCCAAGGATTTATTAAACAAATCTTTAAGAGGACCCGCCAGAACCTCTCTGAGCTCCCTTAATATCCTGGGGTGGATCCCGTCCGGTCCCATGGCTTTGTCCACCTTTGTCCACCTTTAGCTTTACAAGTTGTTCATACACACTCTCTTCTGTAAATGATGCTGTATCCACTCCATTTTCATTTGTACTTTTTCCAGTCCATCGCGGTCCTGCTCCAGGATTTTCTTCTGTGAAAACAGAACAAAAGTATCTATTTAGCAAATTTGCTTTTTCTTCATCACTATCTACATAGCGGTTCGCAGTATCTTTTAGTCTCACAATTCCCTTTTTAGTCATTCTTCTTTCACTAATATACCTGAAGAAATTTTTGTCACCCCTCCTTACATTTCTATCCATTAGTTCTTCCGCTTGTGCTTTCGCCAGACGTATCTCTCTCTTGGCTTCTTTCAGTTTCCTCCGGTATTCCTTCCCGTGTTCCTGTTCTTGAGTTTTTGTGTATTTCTGGAACGCCAACTCTTTAGCCTTTATTTTCTCAGCCACTTGTTTGGAGAACCATATCGGTTTCCTTTTTCTCTTGCTTTTATTTGTGGCCCTATTTATAGCTTCTTTCAGCCTGGACCACTGTCCTTCCACTTCTTGTACTTCCCCCATTTTGGTAAAGTCAGCACGCTTGAAATCCAGGACTTTGAGTTTTGAGTGGCTGCCCTCCACTACAGCAGTCATATCAAACCAAACCGTTTGATGGTCACTGCCGCCCAGGTGGGCACCCACTCGGACATTTGACACGCTATCCCCATTTGTGAGCACCAGATCCAGCGTCGCTCCCTCCCTCATTGGTTCTGTCACCATTTGTCTGAGCAAAACATTTTGGAAATCATCCACGATCTGTCTACTTCTCTCCGATTCCGCCGACGGAACCTTCCAATCTACATCCGGCAGATTGAAATTTCCCAGCAACAGCCCAGGCCGGTAAGCCTCACCTCCCTCTTCTTTCCTAACTTTTGAATATCATGATTTTCTTTTGCCATCTCTAGAGGATTCTTTTAGCACTTTCTAGAACAGCGCTTGACAAAATGTTAACACTTTTACATAACCTCAAATGCTGAACAAAATGAAATAGTAGACCTCCACTTTCTCTCCTTCTCTCACCTACACTTCCCCAGCAGTAGTGACAGCAGCAGTCAACATGAGCATGTGAATGAACTTGTGCTCAAGGACCCTGACTCTCGGCACAGATTTTCATAATCACTAGGTCTGACAAAAATCTAGTAGCCTAGATAGGAGTGGAGGGAAAACCTATGATTGTACATGGACTGCCAGTTTGAGTGGAGATCCAGCGGTCTTGGGGGGTGGGGGGAGGAACAACCCTGTTTCTCATAACACCCATGCTCTTGTTTTTATGACCACATTTAAGGTTTCTGAACCCACAGGTTGGGAGCTGCTATACTAGAAAAATCTACTGGGTGTATGCAGGAATTATCATGCGACTCTTGATGCAGTTCTTCAGATTTTACTTTTTCCATCGTTAGTGAAGGAGCTCCTGTTGGACTATGGATGCCAACATTTTATGCCAACAGATAGACATATATTTTTTAACTTTATTGTTTTTACTATCACCAGTCCAACATGCTTTAATCCATGGGCGTAGCTACGGGTGGGCCTGGGTGGGCCCAGGCCCACCCAGTTTCGCCTGATCCTCCAATCGATTCCGTCTTAGGCTGCAGTGGGAGGAGTGCAGAGCCGTTAAGGAAATTGCCACGGCTCCAGCCTCATTGACTCTGCTCATAGCCACACATGCTGTCGACACGCAGCATGAAAAAATAGGAGCTTTCCTCTTCATTTATTTTCAACTACCTGCGAGGCTGCGACCAATTACCAGCCAAATTTGCAGGTCAGGTAGTCAACCCCTTTAGCGCCGCACCACCACTGCTACGACTGCCGCTGAAGCTGTTGAGTGCTCTGCTTCTCTAGCGCCCCAACGCCGATCGTCAGTCAGGATGCCTGCCTTGCCTTATCCCCGTTCCCCGCGGCATTTAGACCGGTGCCACAAGGAAATTTCTGCCGCCAGTGTTGCAGCTCGGCTGGAGAACACCCGGTTGTGCTGCAGCACTGGCAGCAGAACTTCTTGTGGTGCCGGCCTATGGAGCACGGGGGGAGGGGTAAGGCAATGCCCCCCGTGGTCCAGTCTCTCATTCCTCTTTCCTGCGTACTCCTTGGTTCACCACCAGTCCCCACCTCCTCCGACTTCACATTCAGCGTGCTAAATTCTTCTGGCGTAAACACCCCACCCCTGCTTCTAGCAATCACTTTCACTTACTACGCTGCTTCTTCTATTCAGAACTTTTCAAGTCTAAACATCAGTATTTCAATCGCTGCATTTCTGCCTCTGCAAACTACACACAGGCTGATTTTTGTATCCTGCACCAATTCTCCCCTGCTTTTGCAACCCCCCATCCTATGATCCCTCTGTTCTTCCACATTCCACCCTGGCAGATTCCTGGATGAGTAAAATGTCCTCCATCAGTCTCTCCCCCCACCTTTATAGATACCTCCATGTCCAGCTTCTGTTTTTTCCTCCACTTCTACAACTGTTCCATCTCCCCCTTCTCCTGCCCTCTGTGGCTCCTGGCACTTTCAAGCTTCCATCACTAGCCTCACTATCTTGTTCTGTGCATTCTCTTAATCTCGCTTCTTCACCGGCTGGACCCCTGGCCCACCCATTCAGTTAGTCAATTCCTTCCATTACTTACTCCACATCTCATTCCCATTCTCTGTGCTAGCCTCTCTCTTGGCGCAGTCCTTTCATCCTGGAAACATGCCTTAGTGCATCCCATGCTCAAGAAACCCAGTCTCCTCCCTGCCAGTGCCTCTTACTGCCTCATTTGTAATCTCCCTTCCTTTTCTAAAATTCTTGAGAAGCTAGTTCTCTCCTAATTTGACTGTCTTCTAGAACAAACGCCCTTCAGCCATATCAGTCCAACCTTCGTCACTCACATAGCACAGAGACGACTCTTGTAGCCCTCAATGACTCTATACGTACCTCTCTTGATTGTTTTCCTTGACCTTTCTTCTGTATTTTATATCATTGATCACTCCCTCTTCCTTACTCTGGGCAAGTCACTTAACCCTCCATTGCCCCAGGTACAAATAAGTACCTGTATATAATATATAAGCCACATTGAGCCTGCTATGAGTGGGAAAGCACGGGATACAAATGTAACAACAACAAAAAAAGACATGCATCCTTACTGACCGTCAGCAGAGCGCTCAACAGCTTCAGTGGCAGCAGTGGTGGTGTGGCGCTAGAGGGGCTGGAGAAGATGTTATTGGGCCTTTGCTGAGCTCACTCAGTCTTTAGTTGAGCCCTCATGGCCTCAGAACTCCTCTGTGGGCCCAAACAGGAACAGGACCCAGCCAGTACATAGAGCACAGCACAGTCAGCTGTCTGAGATACTTGCCACCACGTGTACACAACTTTTGAAAACTCAGACCCAGCTGCCCAGGTAAAATATATATTTTTAAATGTACAGTGTAATGCTGGTGGTGGGCATCTTGGCAGGTGTGGGTTATTCACTGCCTAGAGGAAAAAACTTTTAAAATCATTAAATATACCATTCCCCCCCCCCCCCCCCTAGACAGTGACGAGCCCACCCAGAAACCCACCAACAAATTTAAATGTGTTTTTGGGTGGGGGTGGGCTCAATGCCCAAGTTTTTAAAAAAAAGTTGTATTTTTTTATGTTTGTGGGTTTTTGGGTGGGGAAAATCTCTGCAGTGCCCAGGTTATAATAATAATAATAATATTATTATTATTTAAAAGCTTTATATTTAATGTGGGCAGGTTTCTGGGTGGGGGTGAGGGGATGCCATACTAGGGAGTTATGGGTAAGGGGGTAGGACAGGGCTAATGCTAGGCTGCATGCAGGGAGGGGTGGGGTAGATACCTAGTTATCAGATGAATGGTGGGGAAGGGAAGGACTGATGCTGGGCTATGGGAATGGATAGTGGGGGTAGAGTAGAAGGGCTGGATGGTGGGATAGGAAAAGGAAAGGCCGATGCCAGGCTACAAGGATGGATAGGGGGGTAAGGAAGGGAAGGACTGATGCCAGGCTACAAGACAATTTCTGATTTTTGGTCCTTAATTCTTTAATTGATGAGGGTTGGTCTGTGTTCTGCATGTGAACCAGCAGGTGAGAGATTTTGCTAGCATGTAGTTTGTGTGGGGGGATCTAGGAGTCTGACTTGTCTGGCCTTTCCAATGAGACTTTTTAAAGGTACTGTTATTGGCATTTGTATTCAGAATTGGTTAAGGTTTGTAACATAGACTCAAGAAGCTTCTTTGCAGGATTTTCTGTAACTTCACAAAGTACCTGAAGGTGAAGGAATTTTGTGTTGCTATTATTGAGGTGCTACCTGAATTTAAATACATTTTTCCTATGGAAAGCTATAAGAGGAAACATTCTAGCTATGTTCTCTATATGCGACAAATTCCATAGTAGGTAGAAGTCTTCAAAGGTATATTTACCACATTTTAAATGTTTGATTAATACAGCTTAATTAGGACATATACTTATTATAATGTAAAGTTGAAGGATATGTACCAAACCGTGGTCATTTTATTTTGTCAGCATCAGAAGGGAGATAGAATAGAGCTAGAGGAAGTGAAAAAGACTTCAACGTTTACTTAATCAGACATTTGTTATAAAGCAAAGTTTGAAGGATATATGCTATTGCTGTAATTATATTGCAGGATCCTGTCATGTGTATTGAGATGTTTGCCATTATTGCAGACTTATGTCTGGTCAAGTTTAAGATATGGGATAATGTAACTGTATTACCAATATCTATTTTTCTATTAAGTATATATGTGGTTTATATTGATGCAGGGCAGCTGTTGGGCAGACTACTTAGAAATCCATCATTAAGTGCTACTCATACCTATATACATAGTGCCCACCCATATTAGCTCCAGGCCCACCCAAAATGTCAGGTCTGGCTACGCCACTGCTTTAATCATAGTTTATTTTCATTAGTCATAAGTCTCATCCCTTAACATAGGAATCTTTAGTATTTCTCATTACCACGTGCTTGACACATGAGTTGTAACTTCAGCTTTGCAGTAACCCATCCACATTTGAGTTCTCTGTGCTTCTGCTTTAAGAATGACTGCAATTTTGATTTCAGGTTGACAGTTTTATGACCCATGGCTGAAAAATAAGCCATCCATTCCACAAGATGCCCATAATGTTGCAACTCATCAGGCTGACTTAAACAATATTCTGGATGAGGGCTAAGAGATCTCTTTATATGACTTCTATGTCAAGATAATTCTGAGAAATGTTTTGCTTCAGGCTGCAAATAATATCCATAAATTTAATTAATGTCCTTTCTTATGGGTATTGAAGGCCTTTAATAGGGTTCACCAGGAATATATGGATGCAGTATTAAGGTAGGAGTAGGAGGGATTTTTCGGAAGTGGTTAGGTGGTTTGTATTCATCCTCAAGGAGTGCGTTAGAGTAAATGTGTACAACTCAGGGATGTTTCCATTAACTAGGGAATTCTGCAGAACTGCCCATTATTCCCCGCCCCTTTTATTTGCTCTTGCTATGGAGCCTTTTGCTTTGAGATTTTTTTTTTTGGGGGGGGGTTAGGGTGGGAGAAACTAAATTTAAACTTTTGGCAGTTGATGTCTTCTTGACTCCTTCCCTTGTGGTGACCCTCCCAAAATTGGTAGCTAAGATGGAGGCTTTTTTCTAGGGTGTTGAGGTTCAAAGTAAATATGGGAAAACTGAAGTTTTGAATCTTACTCTATCAGATGATATGGTCCAGTTGCTAAAGATATCCTTTCCTCTTTGGTGAGTACAGGGGGATATGAAATATTTGGGGGTGTGGATCATAGCACAACATGGACAGCTTTTTGAGGCTAATTATGTGAAGTTATTCAGGGTTGTAAAATCAGACTTAGTTTGGTGGAGAGATTTAACCCTTTCATGGTTTGAGAGAGTGGCCACTGTTAGAATGAACATTTTGCCAAGTTTTCTTTATCCTTTTCAAGTGCTTCCTGTAGCTTTACCGAGAAAGTCTTACTGAAATTCATTTAGAGGGAGGAACATCCTCGATGTACTAGAAAGATTCTTTTTCTGGCTAGGAAAAATGGAGATTCGGGGGTGCCACATATGGAAATGTACTATTGGGCAGCTCAGGCTAGGGCGACGATAGAATGATTTCAGAGCTGTTCATATAAGCTGTGGATATCTTTGGAGCAGCAGTTAGTGGACCAGGTCCCTTTGAGTTACCTTAATTGACTTCCCACTAGGTGTAGATCTTTAGGATCAGGTATTTGCTCTGTTACACTCCATACGTTAAAGATCTAGGATGGTACGAGGGGCACCTAGAGACTTTCAGCTGTCCAGACATATTCCAGTTTGGTTTAACCCTTTGCTTAGGATGGGGCAGAATCTTGGTGTCTATCAGCAGTGGGAAGTCTTAGGGTTATCTTGCTAGGGTCAAATTATAAAGGACTCCAAAGTAGCTCTCTTTGATACATTGTTACAAGACTATTAGATCCTCATGATTATCATTACATATATGTTCAGGTGGTGCTTTTTCTAAAAAGTAGGCCTATTAAATCATTAAAATCATGCATGGTACTGGAAGATTGGAGGGAGGCCAATGTAATGCCGATTTTTAAAAAAAAGGTTCCAGAGGTGAACTGGGAAATTACAGACCGATGCGCCTGACTTCGGTGCTGGGCAAAATGTTAGAGACTATTATAAAGAACAAAATTACACAGCTTATACATATAAGCATGAATTAATTAAAGAAAGCCAACATGGATTTAGCAAAGGGAAATCTTTGTCTCACTAATCTACATTTTTTTGAAGGGGTGAACAAACATGAATAAAAGTGAGCCAGTTGATTTAGTGTATCTGGATTTTCAAAAGGCATTTGACAAAGTACCTCTTGAAAGACTCCAAAGGAAACTGGAGAGTCATGGGATAGGAGGTAGTGTCTTATTGTGCATTAAAAACTGGTTAAAAGATACAAAACAGAGAGTAGGTTAAAAGGTCAGTATTCTCAATGGAGAAGGGTAGATAGTGAGGTTCCCCAGGACTCTGTGCTGGGACTGTTGCTTTTTAACATATTTATAAGTGAACTAGAGATGGGAGTAACTAGTGAAGCAATTTAATTTGCTGACTACTCAAAGTTATTCAAAGTTGTCAAACTGCAAGGGGACTGTGAAAAATGATGAGGACCTTACGAGACTGGGAGACTGGACATCCAAATGAAAGATGACATTTAATATGAACAAGTGCAAAGTGATGAATGTGGGAAAGAGGAACTAGAACTATAGTTACGTGATGCAAGGATCCATATTAGAAGTCACCGACCATGAAAGGGATCTAGGTTTCATCGTTAATGATACGTTCAAACCCTCTGCTCAGTGTGCGGTGACAGCTAAGAAAGCAAATAGAATGTTAGGTATTATTAGGAAAGGAATGGAAAACAAAAATGAGGATGTTATAATGCCTTTGTATTGCTCCATGGTGTGACTGCACCTTGAATACTGTGTGTACTTCTGGTCACTGCATCTCAAAAAAGATATAGTGAAATTAGAAAAGGTGAAGAGAAGGGCGATGAAAATGATAAAAGAGATGGGGCAACTTCCCTATGAGGAAAGGCTAAAGCGGCTAGGGCTCTTCAGCTTGGAGAAAAGACTGTTAGGGGAGATATGATAGAGGTCTATAAAATAATGAGTGGAGTGGAACGGGTAAACGTGAATCACTTGTTTACTCTTTCCAAAAATACTAGGTCTAGGGGGCACGTAATGAAGCTACACAGTAGTAAATTTAAAACGAATCGGAGAAAATATTTCTTCACTCAATGTGTGATTGAACTCTGGAATTCTTTGCCAGAGAATGTAGTAAAAGCAGTTAGCTTAGCAGGGTTTAAAAAAAGGTTTGGCTAGCTTCCTAAAAGAAAAGTCCATAAGCCTTGGGCTTGATAGACCTTTGGTCTGTCCCAGTACGGCAACTTATGTTCTTATTTGTCATTCGAGCCACATGTAAATCAATTTATCAAAAAAGGTTTTTTTTTTTACAATGAGGAAACTAAGAAGAATAAGATCATCTGATCTTTAATTCTTTTGATCTGTAGCCCAGACTTTGCTCATATCTCAAATAGACTACTGTAATGCTATTTTTGTGGGCTTGTCTGAAAGCCTATTGAAAAGGCTTCAGACATTTCAAAACATTGCAGCTAGGCTTATTTGTGGGTCATTGAAATTTGAATCTGCATCTCCTCTCTTGGTATGCCTTCACTGGCTCCTGGTCAAGGCTAAAGTTGTTTTTAAGCAGTGCGCCATGAGATTTTTTTATTCTGTATGAGTTAGCACCAGGCTATTTAACAGATCTTGTTAGTCTATCTCAAAGAAATGGTTATATGTAATAGACTTCAATTATTACTATAGCATCCTAACCCTAAACATATAATTTACAAGACTGTTTTTAATGGTTTGTTTTCTTTACAATCTGACAAATGGAGGTATACTCTTCCACTAAATATTAGACAGATAACCCGTTTTACTTTATTTAAGGTGGCTCTTACAACTTATCTTTTTCAGCTATTCGATAAGTGATGTTAATTGTTTTTCTATTTTTTTCACTACAATTTTAACTTTGTAGCTCCCTGGGAATGCCTGTTGTCCCCTAGCTCCCACACAGATGCCAGCAAGCCAGTGAGACTGTGGATACTAATGACAGATCCTATCAGCAGTTAAATACCACTGGTACATAACCTTTACATTATGTTCTTGTACATTGGCAGCTATGGCAATCTTGGCTAGCACAGACTCCATTGCTTTCCCTTCAGAAGTTTCAGAGCTAACTCCCAACTCCAATTCCCAATTAGTTCCACGTTGAGTATCTGGCTGCTGCAGTTCTCTAAAGATATCTGCATAAAACAGTCATCTGATACTTCGTAAACCTAAAATCCTCACAGATCTCTTCCAGGGTGGTACTCTAGAGAGTACCACCCTGGAAGAGATCTGTGAGGATTTTAGGTTTACGAAGTATCAGATGACTGTTTTGTGCAGATATCTTTAGAGAACTGCAGCAGCCAGATACTCAACGTGGAACTAATTGGGAATTGGAGTTGGGAGTTAGCTCTGAAACTTCTGAAGGGAAAGCAATGGAGTCTGTGCTAGCCAATATTGCCATAGCTGCCAATGTACAAGAATTACATATTACAAACAATAGTTCTGCAAGTTCATTTTTCAATTCTGTCGGTACTCTGGAAATTATACCATCCAGTCCAGGCGATTTGCTACTCTTCAGTTTGTCAGATTTTGCCCCATTACATCCTCGAGGTTTAAAGAGATTTTATTCAGTTTCTCTGACTCATCAGCTTTGAATACCATTTCTGGTACCGATATCTTTCCCAAATCTTCCTCAGTGAAGACTGAAGCAAAGAATTCATTTAATCTCTCCGCTGTGGTTTTGTCTTCTCTGAGTACCCCCTTTACCCCTCGGTCATCTTGCGGTTGAACTGATTCTTTGGCCAGCTTCTTGCATTAATATACTTTAAAAATTTTTTTTACTATGTGTTTTTACTTCCAACGCAGTCTTTTTTTTCCAAAGTTCCTTTTTGCCTTCCTAGCATCATTACCTCCTGCACCAGATCATGCGCTCCACTAAGGACTAGGTTTAGAATTTTTCCTTCTCTTGGCTCCTGTACCAGCTGCTCCATAAAGCAGTCCTTGATTTCGTCAAGGAATTTTACCTCTCTAGCATGCCCTGGTGTCACATTTACCCAGTCAGTATCGGGGTAATTGAAATCACCCATTATTATTGTGTTGCCCAGTTTGTTAGCCTCCCTAATTTCTAATAACATTTCTACATCCATCTGTTCATTCTGGCCAGGTGGATGGTAGTACACTCCTATCACTATCCTTTTCCCCTTTACATATGGAATTTCAATCCATAGGGATTCGATGATATGTTTTGTTTCCTGCAGAATTTCTTTAACATACAAAACTACCCCTCCACCAATTCAATCCACCCTATCACTACAGTACAGTTTGTACCCTTGTATGACAGTGTCCCACTGGTTATCCTCCTTCCACCGGTTCAGCACAGATGATTTCACAGGCTGCCTCTGTTCCTTTACCAATGCCCACCTCGATGAGCAGTTCTGGAGCATGCTCTGAAATGAGCTGGAGCAGTTGCTGCAGGGAGCTCCCACTTTGGCATCGAGGGTGCTTGCGCCCCCAGCGCTAGGCCTGCTCCGAGGCTCCATCGATGCCGGCACCTCGCAGGGTGTCACAGCTGAGGCTGCGCATGCAGTACCCCACCCCCACACACGCTCACTAACAGGGGAGCAAGCTTCTCCAGAGTGTGAGAGACGGACTGCTCTTTGATGCTCTTCAGAGTGTGGACGCCATTCCACTAGGTCAAGGCCAGTACAGACTGTCTCCTGAACGTCCAGATGATGAAGAGTCAGAGTAGGGACTGCTCAACAGAATCTGATAAGATCCATGTTACTTCTTGGAGGGAGGAGTCATATGGCGGGACATTTTCAATATGCCGACTTTGGACGTTTTGCAAAAAACATCCAAAATCTGAATAGGAAAGAAGATCATTTTCAAAAAGAAAACCATCTATCTTTTTATTTCCCCCGAAAATACTGTTTTGAACAAGGTTTTATGATTTTTATTGTTTTGTTTTGTTTTTTGGTCCATTTTCGGAAAAAAAAAAAAAAAAAAGTCAAAGTGCAAAACGCACAAAATCAAGCCTTTGGGATTTAGGAGGAGCCAGCATTTTTAGTAGACATCCCCCAGATATCCCGGGAATGCAGTAGGGCACCCTAGGGGCACTGCAGTGGACTTCATAAAATGCTCCCAGGTACACACCTCACCATTGCTCCCTTATCTTGTGTACTGAGCCCACCCAAACCCCAGTACCCCTAAATGTATACCACTACCATAGCCCTTACGGATGAAGGGGGCACCTGTATGTGGGTACAGCGGGTTTCTGCTGAGTTTTGGAGGGCTCACAGTTTCCTCCACAAATGTAACAGACAGGAGGAGGTATGGGTCTGAGTCCACCTGTCTGCAGTGCACTGCACCCACCACTAGACTACTCCAGGGACCTGCATGCTGTTCTAATGGACCCGAGTATAACATCTGAGGCTGTCATAGAGGCTGGCAAGTAATGTTTTTCATCACATTTTGGGGGGATGAGAAGGGGGTTAGTGACCACTGGGGAAGTAAGAGGGGGTCATCCCTGATTCCCTCCAGTGATCATCTGGTCGTTTAAGGCACCTCTTTGTGCCTTTTTCATTATAAAAACAGGTCTAGCTCAAAACGTCTTAGTTCTAGTTCTGAACGATTTTGTTTTGTTCCATTATGGCTGAAAAATGTCCAAGTGTTGGGAATGCCCAAATCCCACCATTAACTCACCGCTGACATGCCCCCTTGTGATTTGAACACACTTCTGACAGACTTCATAGAAAAATGTCTAAAATATGGTTTTAAATACCAATTCGGGCGTTTTTGTGAGAAAAACGTCCAAATGCAGATTTATGCCACTTTTTGGATGTTTTTCTCTTTTAAAATGAACTCCATGGTATCCCATCTGATCCTTCACCACCTCAAGAGAGACGAAAATCTCCTTCAGAGGTACTCTTTTACTGGTTTGGTTCGGGAGATGACTACAGCCTTCCCATTTAAGTTGGAGATGGAGGAGCCTAGCGCAGAGATGTTATCTGTTCTGGGTTAAAAGTCTCTTCCTAAGAAAGGAATCACCGTGCCACTATCCTTAAAGATGCACTGATTAAGAACTGGGAAACTCCTCCCTCAGTGCAGGTCACCCCTAAGAAGGTGGATATGTAGTATTGTATCCAGAAGGCTCCCATTTGCGAGAGAGCCCAGCTGTCTCATCACCGTCTGGTAGTCAGATCTGCTCTCAAGCAAGCCAAGAGTACTCGGTCTAATACCTCAGCACCCCCCAGGGCAAGAGGCCAGAATTTTGGATTCTTTTTGGAGGGAGACTTTTCAGGCCTTGATGCTCATTGCCTACATCCAGTCCTACCAGCTCTACACAAGCCTTTACTTTGGAGTCTTTGGTGAACAGCCTGCTGATCTTTGCCAGTTGGCCAATAAGCAGATGAAGTGTCTGCATTATTTGGCCGGGGCAGCTATAATTCTTTTGATGTTTCATCCATACTGTGGTATGAGTGTGGGGATGGGCAGACTCTCCTGGCTGCATGTGTCTGACCTGAAACAGACAGTTCAAGAGAGGTTAGTGGACATGTTGTACCGAGGGGACAATTTGTTTGGAGAGAAAGTGGAAGAGCTCGCTGATCTCATTAAGAAGCATACTGACACCATCCACACACTTTCTTGGAAGCCTCCATCTGCATCTTCTTCAACAAGAAGATTTTTGACAGCAGTGCCGACCCTACCACTCTCAAAGGCCTAGGTACCAGCCTTTTACTTGGTCCACTCAGGCAATTCAGGACCAATGTCCCAGACCTCACCAGTCCCAGCCGGCTCCCCAGTCAAAGCAGGGCACGGGCTTTAGACTGGCTCCAGCATAGCATCCAAATTGCCTACCAGGAGCGAATTACATCAGCTCTCAGCACAACCAAGTACTTGTGGAGGAAATCCCTTGCAGGCATGAGCGGTTGAACCAGTACCATCAGGAGAAGAAGGGAGGGAATTCTGTTCCAGGTACTTTCTTGTCACCAAGAAAATGGAGAGATTCTGGCCCATCCTAGACCTAAAGGCTCTGAACAAATATTTGGCAAAGGAAAAGTTCAGGGTGATTTCCCTGTGCACCTTACTCCTCATCCAGGAAAATGATTAGCTATGCTCTCTGGATTTAAAGGATGCCTATTCCCACATTTCAGTACTTCCAAGTCACAGGAGGTATCTCAGATTTCAAGTGGGAAAATGCCACTACCAGTATCATGTTTTGCCATTGTGCCTAGCATCTGCCCCCTGAGTTTTCACCAAGTGCCTGGCAGTAGTCACGGCATATCTACGCAAACCAGGAGTGATGTTTCCCTACCTATACAATTGACTGGTCAAGAACACATCTCAGGAGGGGCCAAACGAGTCAATACGGATGACTATTCAGGTGTTGTAGTTATTGGGGTTTGTCTTAAATTATCACTAGTCCCATCTTCAGCCAATTCACCAATTGGAGTATATAGGAGCCTTGCTAGATATGGCGCAGGCTCAGGCCTTCGTTTGTCAAGCAAGAGCTGGTGATGCTTGCCTCACAGGTCCACAGCAGCCAGCAGGTTTCAGCTCGGCAAATGTTGAGAATTCAATGGGCCACATGGTTTCCACAATGCATGTCACACCCGTGGCACAGTTCCGTTGGAGAACGGCCCTGTGGACCTTAGCATCCCAGTGGTCTCAGGAAATGTCATCTGCATTCCACTGGAGCTGGCTCACACCCTTCTCTGGTGGGCAATCTGGTCCAACTTGACTCTGGAACTTCCATTTCAAATTCCACCATCTCAAAAGGTGTTGATAATGAATGCGTCCAATCTGGGCAGGGGAGGTTCAATTTCACATCAGTCTCCTCAAGCTCTGGGCCATTTGGAATGCTCTAAAGGCTTTCAGAGAGCGACTTCAGAACCACATTGTTCAAATTCAGACAGACAGACAACCAGGTTGCAATGTTCTCTCTCAACAAGCAGAGGGGGTACAGGCTCCTACCTCTTGTGTCAGGAAGTGGTGGGCATGTGACAATGTGCTCTCCTTCATAGGATGTACCTCTGTTTCACTTACCTTCCCAGCAAGAACAACTGCCTGGCGGACAAACTGAGCAGGATATTGCAACTGCACGTGTGGTCTCTCAGCATGGGCGTAACCTGGGAGATGTTCTGAGAGTGGGGCACCCCTTCAGTGGATTTTTTTGCCAGTCATCTCAACAACAGGGTCCTTTAGTTCTGCTACAGGCTAGGGTCACATGACAGACTAGCGTCAGATGCCTTTCTTCTATACTAGGGACAGGGTCTTCTGTATGTGTATCCTCCCATACCTCTCATAGGGAAGACTGCTGAAACTCAGACAAGAGCAGGGCAGCATGAGTCTGATCACTTCTTATTGTCTGTGGCAGATTTGGTTCCCTCTTCTTCTGGAACTGTCTTCCGTAGATCCGTGAAGATTGGACTGTTGTACGATCCTCATCACGCAGAACAAGGGGTCCCTTCTACATCCTAAACTCAAATTTCTGTCCCTCATTGCTTGGATGTTTAGAGCATAGAGTTTGGATCACTTGGCTTGCCTGAGGATGTCTCCCATATCTTTCTGGCTTCCAGGAAAGATTCCACTAAGAGGTGTTATTCTTTTAAATGGAAATGGTTTTCCTTCTGGTGTGAGGGCAAGGCCTTAGACCCCTTTTCTTGTCCTGCACAAAAACTACTTGAATACCTCCTGCAATTCTGAGTCTGGTTTGAAAACCAACTCCGTAAGGTTTCATCTTAGTGCAATTGGCACTTATCATCGTGTAGGAGGTGAGTCCTTCTTATCTGTACAGCCTTTAGTTGTCCGCTTTGAGAGGTTTGTTTTTGACAAAACCCCCTACCAAACCTCCAGTTGTGTCATGGGATCTCAACATAGTCCTCACCCAGCTGATGAAAGCTCCCTTTGAGCCGCTGGATTTCTGCCATCTGAAGTTTTTGACCTGGAAAGTTGTGTTTCTAGTGGCGGTCACTTCAGCTTGCAGAGTCGGTGAGCTCAAAGCCCTGGTAGCTCACCCACTGTATATTAAGTTCCATCACAGTGGAGTAGTCCTCCGCACAAACCCTAAGTTTCTTCCTAGGTAGTGTTGGAGTTCCATCTTAATCAGTCAATTGTTCGTCCAACAATTTTCCCTAGACCTCTTGCCCATCCTAGCGAAAGTGTACTGCATACTTTAGTCTGCAAGCGAGCCTTAACTTTCTATCTGGAGTGGACAGTCCACCCAGCTTTTCATGTCTTTTGAGCCCAACAGGTTGGAGGTGGCTATCAGCAAATGTTCACTTTCAAATTGGATAGCAGATTGCTTTTGCCCAGGTTGAACTGACTCTATAGGGCCATATCACGGCTAATAATGTCAGCTATGTCGGTGTCTGTAGAGCACTTGAGATCAGCTTCTATAGAGGAGATTTTTAAGGCTGCAATGTGGTCTTCAATCCACACATTCACATCTCACTACTGTTTGGATCAGGATACCCAACGCAACAGTCGGTTCAGACAGGCAGTTCTGCAAAATTTGTTTGGTGTCTAGAATCCCTCCTAGGCCCTGTTTTGCTCTGTTTCAGGCTGCACCTCCACTGCTAGTATTTATATAGTTTCAAGTTGATTGACGTTTAATGTTTAAAAACTCGATTATCATAGCTTTCTTGTTTTCGGTGAACCTGGTAGCTAGGGATTCCCATCTGTGAGAACAGGAAGGCCTGCTTGTCTTTGGAGAAAATGAAGATATGTACTTGTAGCTGGTGTTCTCTGAGGACAGCAGGTCAGCTATTCTCACATACCCTCCCACCTCCCCTTGAAGTTGTCTGTAGTTAGATTTTTGCTTTTTATACCTGACTGGAGGACCCATGGTCACGCATCGGGCAGGAAGGCACCAGCACGTGCGGTGGGACGCTGGTAGAAAGTTCTACGTTTTAAACTAGTCAACGTCCGCACTGTCTCCATCGGGATGGTGTCACCCATCTGTGAGAATAGACGACTTGCTGTCCTTGGAGTAAACTAGCTACAGGTAAGTATCTTTGCTTAATTGTAATTCTGCCAATGTTCTGGCCAAATTCTTTCCCTGAGCATGTCTGCTGTACAGGTACACTCCAACATGCCTTGTGCCTACTTTCAGGTATGACCTAATTTTATATGAGGGTAAAGCACCATTTTACTTGTGAATATGGTTTATAAAATCACCCTCTAAATGTTAGTAACAAGAGTTTTCAGGGATTTTTAAAAATATCTTAATGTATTTATTGCACATAAACTCCACAGGAGATGATGGCTTTTCCCAGACTGTGTCCTATTACAACCCAGACCAGCTTCCTCCAGAAAACTCTTCCTTCATGGAAAGAAGTTTTATTTGCCGGTTGAGGTGCCTCCTGGATAATTCCTCTGGATTCTTGGTGAGTAGTGCAAATATTTTATACAGGTTGCCTTTTGACTGGTAAACTCATAGCATAAGTATCTCACGTGGCACTCGTGAATAATTATATCGACACTTGGCTAAACACCACTAAAAAGATCACCTGCCTATCTGTTAATTCTCTGTGATTGGCACTACATGCCATGAGAACAGAAACATATCACAATACATGGAGCATGGTGGTGATGACAACCTTTGATACACATTTTAGTTTGAAGTGGTGCAGTGATAGCTTCAGTAATTTCTGACTTTGAATGTAAAATTCATTTGGTAATAAGATTTCATGTTTCCTCAGTCACTTCCGTTTAGTGACATGCCTCCCTTTTTAAAGCCTTGGGATTTTGTGCTGCCATGCCATGTTATGATGTCATAGAATTAGGTTGACCGCACCAAAATATATGAATGATAATAGTTGATAGAGTTATATTCTGTTTATTTCATTCTTGCTCAGTGTAATTCAGACTTTGTGGCTAATATAAAACCAAAAAAGCCAAAATTGGACAATCTAAATTAGGATTGTCTGGCAAATTGTCCTATATGAGAGTAGGGTGACTAGGCTCACAGTGCACATAGGCACATATGTTGTGCCTTTTTATAATAGCAAACCAAAAAGTAATTGTGAAAGCAAAAATAAAGCAGGAGCTATTTCAACAGTATCTAAACCATCTAGCGCCACATATCCATTTGTCAATTGAAGGGCTTATTTCCAAAACCCGCTAAATCTACGTTCGGCAAAAATGAGCTATAGTTTTGTATAGACAAAGAATATTATTATCTACCAGTATAATTAATTGTTGAAATGAAAAGCGTGTTTGTCATTCTTCTGCAGCCAAATTAAAATAAGATTTGTTTTCAACATCAGCTAAGTCCAGGTGGATGTGAATTCAGCCAGTTAAGTCTTATATTCTGTGGCTGTAACATACAAAGTATGATGGAATGCTGCAGCCAATAATGTAGTATGCTAGTTTTGTCACATGTAGTGGCATATTTAGATAAAAAGGCAACAGAAAAATGTTTGGACCAACAAGGAAAGAGAGGGAAACCAAAGTGCACAATACAAAACAAAAAAGAACAGCACTAAGGGCCTTCTAACCTGCTATACTAGTTCTGTTCTTCCAATAAAAATCTACCTGACATCTCTGTTCTGGGGGCTCTTAGCGCTGTTCTTCTTTTCAATAGAAAAAATGTTTTGCAATTTTAATCTTAGTTTTATATTTCTAATATGTTGCACCTAACATATTTATATTATTCAATTTCAAGATTTATGTGATAAGACTGACATAGAATGAAATGCATAGGTTTCTCTAAAATTCAATATTTTTTACGTATATAGCACATAATTCATGCAGTATTTTAAACAAAACTTAATTATGTGTTAGCTTTTTGAATGTATATTTATTCTACCTCTTGTGGGAAATGAAAAAAAAAAGTTTACTTTAAAAATTGATTTTTCTCTGATCCAACTAGAATGGACTTAGCAGGTTTTGGAAATAAGCCTTTGAATTATTAAAAACTCAGTTTGTTGAACTATGGACCATCATAGGGTCAAAGAGAATCCCATTAAGTTTGTGTTAAATGTGAGTGAGGGTGGGCTGTGGAACTGGGTAAGACAAGTCATACACACACACACACACACACACACACACACAAAATTACGTTGAAAGCAAATAGTATTTATTAAAGGTATCCCTTAAGGGCTCCTGTTCACTTCACAGGAAGGTAGGAAACAGTACTCAAAGCTAGTTCTGTAAACATAAGTGTCCTCTGGTGGCCTGCTCCTACAGGGCCACAGTATACATGAATATGTCTCAGCAGAAAGAGAAATACAAAGGGAGAAAAGGGATATAACAAGGAGTGCAGGAAGAAAGATGCCACAGCATTTGGAGGCAGCAGTGGGGAAGGTTTCTCTGATAGATGCAGTGGAGATGGAGAAGAGGAGTTCCAGAAATGCAAGACAGCATGGTAAATGAGGGACAGGAACAGAAGCCAACTAAAGAGGAAGAAGCATTGCAGGAGAAGGACCCAGAGGTGGAAGAATTAGCAGTTGAGCTGATGGCTTGTATAGAAATAGATAAATGCTGGGCTTCTGAGATAGAATGGTTACCGAAGTTGAAGGGGAGGTGTACTGAACTATGAGTAACAGCTGAACAGGCAATTTTTTGGATCCTCCCTTGACGTAAGTGTTGGGACCTGAGGCCCTGTATCACCTGGGCTGAGCCGCAGTACACATCCCCATGGGCGTATGCCTGAAGGGGTCTAACCAAAGGGGCAGATCGAGCCTCTTTGGAGCCTACAGGAGAGAATCTTTCCCTGTCATGGGAAAAACAGGAGAGCACAAAGTTCCAGAAGTGGGAGTCCTAGAAGTTCATCAGTTCTTGACCCCATGGATCAACATGTTAAATCGCTCCCTTTAATTGGTAGCATCTGCAGCAGTGGCTACTTCCTCTCCTAATGAGGCTTCCTTCTCTTCGTTTGAGCGTACCCCGCCTCCTCAACCAGGTATGACTTTGGTTAGTGGGACAGCTTGCCAGAAACGGAGCTTGACGATTCTCACGTTTAACTTTACAAGATGGATCTTTGGACTTCCGCGGTGCTGGGAAGCTTAGTTAAAACTTCACTACCAACAGCAGTCCAATTTACCTCTGAGTCAATATAGGAAGGTACTGTTTTGTCTGATAAAATGGGTTTTTTTTACAGGATATGTGGCAGGTTGTTAGAAGGATTGAACATTCGGTTCAAAGGACTTTTCCTTTCTTATGTAAATTTACACAAGAAGGTTCTGTTAAAATTGCACAACATGAACAGAGGAATTAGAGGTGGAAACTGCATTGCATAAGTCTAAGCAATCTATAACAGCCTTGCAATCCACAGCTGTTTCGACAGTTAAAGACAGTAGTTCAATTCACTTTCAGCTGGAAGTGTTGGAAAAAAAATTGCGCACTAAGAACCGTAGGATGCTTAATTTTCCAGTGACTCACTACCTGGCTCCTTTAGAGCCATTAAAAATGCATTTAAAGGGGCAAGATGGCATCTGAATAGGACGTGTGTGAAACAGCTCCTCACTCAACTCCCTCTTGCTGTTTTATTTCCTTAAAAAAATACATTTCCATGCCCAAGAGACGGGGCAAACAGAGGGCTTACCCTGCTCCCTCTGCAAGACAGGAATTGGGACCGATGGACCGTTTCACTGTTCCCAGAGTAGAATTGACTGGGCAACAACCCTTGCTGCAGGAGGGATCGATGAGAGGAGAACCGACCTACCTGCCTGAGGGAGAGACCACTCTGAGCCCAGAGGAACGGAGTCCTCCTTCGATGCCGGCAATGCTGGCAGACCAGAGCCCTGGATTGACTAGACCCGATGAGGAGATGTCTGATCTGGGAGCAGGGGCAGACTCTGCTAGCAGAACGCCAAGTGCAGCAGTGCTGGTGGTTACTGGTGAGAATACCGAAGGAGTAGGAGTTGAATCACAGGAGAGCAAGACTGGCTCTGAGAAAGGAGCTCAGGAAGAGGTAACATTGAAATTATTTCCTAAAAAACCGGAGAAAATAACCCTAGAAAAAATTTGGGATGCTTTGGAATGTTTAGAAGATTCTTTAACCCAGAAACTATCTCCAGTAGTTAAAGTTACTCAATCAAATCAAGCTAAAATAGCAGACTTGGAAAAACAGTTGGAACAATCTAAAACTTTTGAATAAACAATTATACTTGAAACAAATCAAATTAGAGAGAGTCAAATAACTTTAATAAAAGAAAATGTATACTTACATAGGAAAATAGAAACTTTAGAAAATTTACAAAGGATGAAAACATTGAGATTTATAAATTTTCCTAAAGTTCCAGCAGTGGCTCCTTTAATAACATACTATCTTTCTGAAGTATTAAAAATTGCTGAACAATTGTTTCCACCTGTAGCAAGGATTTATTATTTGGCTCCCTATGTTAAGAAACTAAGTGAGCGCATAATACCATCTATGGAAACCCCATTTGAGGAGCTAAATTTGAATTTATCACAAACAATTGAAGATGAACTATGTGGAGTACAACCTGCTACATTAATTATAGACTTTGTTCTACAGCCGGATCGGGACTGGATCTTGAAAACTTTCTTTAAACATAGACATGAAATCTTTCTGAATTGCAAAGTCAAAGTATTTCCTGATATTGCTAGACAAACTCAGAAAAGACGTCAGTCTTTTTTGAAACTTCGTGATCGTGTATTGTCACAGGGGGGAATTTTCTGGCTTAATTTTCCTTGCAAATGTGTTGTTAAATTTCAATCAATTAAATATGTTTTCTTTGAGAGTGATCAGTTAGCAAAATTCCTGGACTCCAGACAAGAACCAGCCGTAAACTCTCTTGTGCTTCCTCCATTAGTATCTACTCCGTGATAGGATAAGTGGGAACATGTTCTACTCATTTTTTCCTATGTTAACCAATTTTTGAATTGTGCCTTGCCTATAATTGTGGACTTTAGCAGTAATTATCATTTAATAGATTTTCTTTATAAAATATTTTCTTGTATGGTATGGTAATACTCCTTTTCTGTACAAGTGTTTCTTGTAAAATTCATTAAAATTACAAATAAATTAAAAATAAATAAATAAAAAGCATTTAAAAACTGTTTTATATTCTCAGGGTGATTCTTTATCAGTTGAGAGTACATATTTTGTTATGAGAATCTCTACCCAGTTTAGGGAGGAGGGTGGATTAGACCAGATTGGCTATGCTGAAAGTCTCGATGTATCTCTTGGAGTGATCAAAAAATTTAACTTCTAAAAGGGCTACATTTGTTGGTTAAATTTTGCTCTTGAGATTGAGAAGACCGCTATACTTAAACTGTCTTTTGCAAAGAAGAATACGCCTTTCTGTGAAGAGCAGATTGCCTAGGCAAACACAGTTACATAGGAAACAGTTCCTGTAGCTGAAGTCTAAAGCTTTAGCTGTAGGGGTGACCTTTTTAATAAAATGTCCATGCACGTGCCTGGTCACATATGGGAATATTAGGTATATGTTTGTTGATCCCTCTCATTTAGAATCTTTCCTTTTAGATAAACTGGTTCTTCAAGAAGATATTAGTTAAGGCATTATTGGGTTGTGTATGATGAATGTGGATGCGTATGCTATGTATTTTTCTGCCCTCTGTTCAGTTCTTTTTACTTTTCAAATGTAATGTTTTTCGTTGAACGCTAGTTGTTTTCAGCTCTCGTGATGTGGACTAAATAATATAATTTCTTTAATGTATCTTTCCTTATTGGTTTTGCTTATTTTTCTTTAGTGTGTGTTGTAATAATTATGGATAATTAAAAAAAAAGATACTGAGGAAGATCCAAAATATCAAATTGAAACAAGCTGTCAGTATTGAGAGCAACACAGGTGATTATAAAGGCTAAACACTGAGAACCACAGAAATACAGGAACCTGGTTCATTCTGCACAAGTCAAATATTCAGACTTGAAAGCCATTACAAATATATACAACAAAAGCTGTCCCATGCAATGGGCCAGCACACCTACAATATGCTCCCTTTTATGCCCATGCATCCTGTAGTATACATATTTAGATAGCACCATTGTAAAATTGACATTTTATATGTGCACACAATTTAATCATGTGGATGATACACAAAGCTTCTAATATGTCTTCCTATACCTCTTCCCACGCAAACTATAGATCATAACCCCCTTGCCATGTGCCACTCAGAATTTGCTCCTTCCTGCTTTTGAGCTTTCTCACTTTATCCCTGTCCAGTGGAATCTATTTTCTTTTCCTGGTATCCAGGATATTTCTTTCCCATTCTCTTTTAAATATGAACTGACAAAGGTGGGTTTCTGGAATATAGCATCAATGGTGGATTAACATCAAAAATTCTAGAGGCTAAACAATATCCTTTTGATGTTGCATGTGAGATCCCATGATTTTAGTGTGACTGTTTGAATTCTATCCATAACATTTAACCATTGTTTAATTTACCCTGCTCTAATACTCTTCATCTTTTTCTGAATATTTGTGGAATTCTCCTGCAGACTGGGTTTCTCAATAAATAACCTGGTTGATATTCAAAATGATTTACCTGGCTAGAAACAGCTGCTGACCAGTTAAATCACTTGTTCGGGGCGGTCGATATTCAAAATGATTTACCTGGCTAGAAACAGCTGCTGACCAGTTAAATCACTTGTTCGGGGCGGTCGATATTCAAAATGATTTACCTGGCTAGAAACAGCTGCTGACCAGTTAAATCACTTGTTTGGGGCTATCTACAGATTTTCAGCAGCACTTAACCGGTTATCACCTAAATGAAAACTAGCTATTTGGTAACTGCATAAATAGGACTGTGTTTTATGTGGTCCCATCTTTATGTGGCAACCCATGGCAGGTTAAGTTCTGAAAATCGCTTAACTGGCTATGTGTTAGGCAGTGCTACATAAACCAGATATTCAAAGCACCAGCACAGGGCCTGGCATTGAATATCCAGGAATAATGCCGGCGGCAGTCAGCAAATCGGTCACTGCCACCGGCTGAATATTTACCCCAACAATTATAGTGGATAGATTGAAAGATAAGTTCAAATATAATGAAAATAGCACTGGGTTGTATTGTCTAAAACTCTTGAAAGATCCAATAGCACCAGGATTTAGGGACACACAACAAAAATGAGTTGGCATAAATTACTTTTTTTTTAAATATCATATTAGCTAACCAAAGCACTTATATCCACTGATAACATTTCCATAATGAAAGTGCTGTGATAACAGGCTTTAGAGGATTTATTTCGAATGTAAAATTGTAAGTATCAACATTTTTTTTTTCTTCCTCTCAAGGCTATGAATTTTCAAGGACGGTTGAAGTTCCTTCATGGACAAAATAAGAAAGGAAAAGACGGATCAGTGATTCCTCCTCAGCTGGCACTGTTTGCATTCGCTTCTCCACTGCAGTCTCCATCTATCTTAGAGATTCGAACCAAAAACTTTATTTTCAGAACTAAACATAAACTGGACTTTACTCCCATAGGTTGTGATGCAAAGTAAGTGACAAATCAGATACATAATATTAAATTAACTAATTTCTTTCCTTAAACTCAAATAGAATTATCTAAGCTACCAATAAATAGTGCAGTCTTGTTGCATGTACAAGTATATTCTGTTTTTATTTAACTACAAACTTGACTTCTGTTGTACAAATGCTTATCATAAAATTAAAATGAAAATATAAAAAGGTGACAATGAAATCTCAGTTACTGGAACTGCAGAAAGTCACAGTAATGTGACATGGCTGATTCATTCAAGATAAGTAGTACAATATTAACAGTACCCGAAAAATAATTTAAATGTAGTTTTGTTACTAGTAACTAGTTCAGAGTACTTCTTACAGTATTGAAACTTTTTTCTACAAAGTATTAGAATTTTATAAATGTGGTTATGCTATTAGTGTCATCCACATACATGTCCTTGGTGATAGCTCACTTGAGGCCTGACTTATTAACATGCCCGAATCAGTTAACCTGGGAGTTTGTGAGTTTTTAGTATAGGCCCATATTAGCAACACCGTGACTTGAAAGCACACACTAATTCCCAATTTAGTTGTCAAATGTAGAATGGGAGAAAGGTCTGGACAGAGACTGCACCTTACAGTTTCCACAGAGATAGTTACCACATATTTATTGCTAATAAAGCAGTAGGTGGCGTAAACTGCATCCACATTCTCTTAAGGGCAAGCAAGATAGCTAGTCCTTACAGATAGGTGATTTTATCTAAGATGGTATTGAGTCATTGTAGGCAAACACTGAAATCTGCCCAGTGTGCAGCTACAGCCCAACAAAATGCTAGAAATTATTAGGAAAAGGATGGTAAATAAGACAAAAGTATTATAATGCCTCTACCACTCCATAGTGCGACTTCACCTTGAGCACTGTGTTCAAGTCTGGTCGCCATATCTCAAAGAAATAGTGGAATTAGAAAAGGTTAAAGGAGAGAGACCAAAGTAATAAAGGAACTGGACCTCCTCAAATATAAGGAAAGGCTACAGAGGTTAGGACTCTTGAGCTTGGAAGAGAAATGACTGCGAGGAGATATGATTGAGGTCTACAAAATCTTGAGTAGTGTAGAACAAGTAAAAGTGAATTGATTTTTTTTTTACTCTTTCAGAAAATACAAAGACTAGGGGACACACAAGTTACATATAAATACAAATATGAGGAAATATTTTTTCACTCAACGTATAGTTAAGCTCTGGAACTCGTTGCTAGAGGATGTGGCTAGCGCATCTGGATTTAAAAAGGATTTGGACAAGTTCTGTAGGAAAAGTCCATAGTTTGCTATTAAGATAGACATGGGGAAGCTACTGCTTGCCCTGGGATTGGTAACATGGAATGTTGCTACTATTTGGGTTTCTGCCATGTGTTTGTGATCTGGATTGGCCACTGTTGGAAACAAGGATACTGGACTAGATGGACTATTGGTCTGACCCAGCATGGCTATTCTTTTGTATAGTAGATTGTTCCAGAAACCTTTGAGAGAGAGCACCTGCATGCATACACCTTCCTGTTCAGCACTATCACTTGGACCTCCCCCAGTCTTCATTTTTCCATTTAGCCTACCAGATGCCTCTTTTTGCTGCACTCTCACGATAACTTTTCATACTTTTTCATCCTGTTATGCAAACCTATTTAAAATTAGAGATTCTCGCTTTAGAGGGGGCGTTTATGAGCATCCATCAAGATGGCTGCTTAGGCATACACTCTGGATCTTGATTCATCAGAATCTAACCTTCTACCCTGAAAACTTCACCTATCTTAGGCAAAACTGCAGTTTTCAGGAGCCTAAAATGTCTGCTCCAAAGCCTGCAAAGCCAGAGTTTGCTAATATAACATCCCAGGAGGTAAAGGGTTCAAAACAGGTGCCTCCATCTCCACAGAATTTATTTATTTATTTATTTATGCATTCTTGTATCCCACTATTATCCAAAACCAAATTTTGTGCAGTGTGGCGAGGGCATCTGTAGTTTGTGTGGTTATTCATAGAGTTTTTGAAGAGGAAAAGATAGTGGTAGTGTGTGTGTTCATTTTTAGAGTTTTGGTGATGTTTTTTTCATGTAGTTTTTGATGAGGTAGATTTGAAAGGAAGGCGACAGTATCTTTGTGATTAGCTGTAGAATTTGTTGAAGTAGGTTTTTATTTCTTTTCTGAACTGGAGGAGGTTTGTGATACTTCTTATGGCTTTTGGTATTGAATTCCACCATTTGGAATCCTAGTAGCTAAATCCTACTGTGTAGATAGTTTTGTAGATGGTGTTTTTACAGTTGGATAAATGTGTAGGAGTAGGTAGTTTTACTGGGATGGCATTTCTTGAGGATAGTTCAATCATGTTAAGCATATGTTCGGGTGCCATTCCATATAGTATCTTGAAGATTAGGGTGCTCGCTTTGAAAAATATTCTTGCCCTGACTGGTAGCCAGTGTAGTATTTCAAGCAGTGGGGTTGCTGTTTCGTATTTTGACTTCTTGAAAATCAATCTTGCTTCTGTGTTTTGGACTTTTGCAGCAATTTTAGTGTGTTTTCCTTGCACCCTGTGTATGCTGCATTGCAGTAGTCTAGTTGTGATAGTATTGTTGATTGGACCAGTATCCAGAAAGATTGTCTAGGGAAATAGTCTCTTATTCTTAATTTCCATAGTATTCTGAATCATTTTGATGTTACTGCTGATATTTGATTGTCCAGTGTTAGAAGTTGTCGAGAATGATTCCTAGTATTTTAAGTTGTTTCGATGTGGTATGTTTGTTTTTGAATTTTTAGTAGGATGTGGGGTTGTGTGGGCTGGATAGTACTAGGAATTTAGTTTTGTCTCTGTTCAGTTTGAGTTTGAAAGTTGTTGCCCTTTCTTCCATTAGTCCAATCCTTTTTAAAAATTTTGTCTCGTATGTTTGTGATATTTTTTTGGAAAGGTATGAAGATGGTGATGTCATCTGCGTATATAAATGGGTTGAAACCCTTTAATTCCAGTTTTTTTCTGAGTGGCGTCATTAATTTTGGTTATCCCTACCTGTGATTTTGGGCATCTCTCCACCCCCCCCCCCCCCCCCCCAATCCTTGTCTGTCCTTGTCACTGCATTTATATCTATCAAAAAATATAAACTGTTTTTATCTGCTTAGTTAATATTGTGATTGTGATCTGATCTCTTTCCTTTTGCCTATCATACCTTGTTTACCTTTCCATGTTCAATTCACATATTCTTAAAACCTTACTATTACTTTTTATTACAATTTATAATATTCTCCTTCAATACTTTGTAATTCTATTTACTATGTAAGCCGCATTGAACCTGCTGTGTGTGGGGAAAGTGCGCGGGGTACAAATGCAATAAATAAATAAATTACATTGAACAGTATTGGTGATTATGGGCGATCCCAGTGGTACCCTGCACTCAGAGATCTATGAGGCTGATGTTTGGTTGTACATCTTTACAATGTAGGATCTGGTCTTTAGGAAGCCATTGAACCAAGTTGCCACTTCACCACTGATTCCTATGTTGTCAAGCAGTGTCCTTAGTGCGCTGTAGTCTACTAGGTTGAACGCACTTGACATGTCAAATTGTATTAGTAATATATTTTGTCCTTGGCATATTATGCTTCTGAATTTCGTTAACAGGGTTGCTATGACTGTCTCAGTGCTGTGTTGTGGTCCGAAACCTGATTGGGGTTTATGAAGTATTGACAATTCTGTTAGTTGTTGTATTACTAGACCTTCCATCGTTTTGGTCAGTAGTGGTATTGAAGCTACTGTTTGTGATATCACTGATCTTGCTGATAGTGTTATTGGGGATAGGTGTGAGTACTATATCGCCTTTGTCGGTTGGAAATTGACCTCTTTCAAACATGTATATGATGTGTTTGAGGTACTCGATGAACCAGTCTGGTGGGTTTTTCATTTGTCAAGTAGGCAGTATACATGCATGTATTTTGTCAGTAGTGTCTTTAGTGTGTCTAGTTGGGGTGGTTTGAACATGGTCCATATTCTGTCTGCTGTGGTGTGGTCGTGTGTTTCACAGTCCTGTAAGTAGTCTATGATGTTTATTTGTGGTTTCGCAAGGTTTGTTATTTTGTTTTTGAAGTATTGTGCAAGCTCATCTGCAGTTGGTAGTGTTTCAGTTGTCACCAATATGTTCTGGGTTTTCAGTAGTTTGTTTATGAGTTTGAATGTTTTTTTCATATTGGTCTGGTCAAGGTTCATATATTTCTTTATGCTTTCTTTATGCTGTTTGTGTATGTTCTTATGGCTTTTCTCTATATGGTTTTGTTTGCGTCTGTTACTCAAAAGTATCAGTGATGCACATGTAGTAAGACTTTGTTCCAACACAAGTGAAATCCCTAGGTCAAGTGGAAGAGTTGGTGGAAACGCAGATGCTTGCTTGAGAGGAACATTATTAAGGTACTTTAAAAGATGATCTTTTTACTGTTCCTTGATTTGCCACCAGATTCAGCAGCTTGCAGGTATCTCAGTACCTCAGGCTGCTGAATCCAGTGAAAAGAATAATGCTGCTTGCTAGCCACCTTGCAAGCAATGTTATTCCAGCAGCCTTCTGCTCCTAGGCCAGAGATTGAGGGCTGTCTGAGCTTCTACCCCCACCCTTGATCAAAGTCCCAGCCCACTGGATAAAGTTCCTCCCATGAAGCCTCCAACCTCCATAATTTCCCCAACCCACCCCATGCCCGTATCTATGTTCCCTGGTGGTCTAGTGGTCCCTAGACAACAGTGATCCCCAGTTGCTAGGGGCCTGCACACAGGGGACTAGGAATCATTCCTTCCCAGGGACCACTAGACCTCCAGAGCACACAGGTATGGGGAAAATTATAGAGGTTGGGGGCTTCATCAGGGAAGTAGAGACTTTGATTGGGGGAGAAGGGAGAAGCTCAAGCCCTCAGTCTCCGAATCAGGAACATAGGGCGAGTAATGCTGCTTGTGAGGTTTCTTGCAAGCAACGTTATTCTTTTAACACAAGAATTATGGAGGTTGAGAGCTTGATGGGGGGGGGGGGGGGTCCGGAATTTGCACCACAGCCCCTTTAAACTCTAGCCAGGAACACTGGACTGTTTGCGTTCCAGTGGTCCTAGCACCATAAAATACTATCATTTTCTGCCCATAGCACGACTTATATTGTATCACCAGAAGTCACGTTATCCTTTTTACATAGTTATGAGCTGCTTTATGTGCATTTGCATGTTTTGCATCTCATTACTATTTAATCTGCAGCAACAGATTCATCACCACAGTATAATAGGTCAAGCTGTGTTGGGGCCCTTTAAAATATACAAAAGATGAAGGCAGATAAAGACCATATGGCCTGTCCAGTCTGCCCATCCATGCTGTCTACTCTCCCTTCCATTTCCTTAGAGATCCTATATATTTGTCACATTAAGGTGCAAATAATGCACCTACCCTAGCTGAGATAATATTTAACCATTTCTCCTACCTCATGTGCACCTTTCTTTAAATTAGTCAACTTATTTTCTAACGCCTCTTACTCTCTTACATCTATGGGAGTCTTTTACTTTACTAAAGCTTAGCTTGAATTATCTGCTGCAGGGCCCATTTTATTCCAATGGGCTCTGCTGCAGATAACTCCAGCTAAGCTTTAGTAAAAGACCCCCTATATGTTAACCATCTCTCTGGCCTCGTGTGCAACTTTCTTTAAATTAGTCACCTTACTTTCTAACTCCTCTTACTCTCTTACATATCTATATGTTTCATCATTGCTTATACCCTACACCATCAGTTAAAATGTTCTATTATTTATTGTGTTGGAATTGTAAGTAGTATACCATACTTTGTATTGTTATGTGAATGTTTTTACCTCTGTAATTGTCTATTGCTCATGTTTGATTTATTCTTATTGTACACCGCCTTGAGTGAATTCCTTCAAAAAGGCGGTAAATAAATCCTAATAAATAAATAACTTAAAGACCTGACACAGCTTGATAACAGCTCCCCTTAGTCTATTTGGCAGGAGGGCCCTAAGAAGCTGCATATTTCGGCAACAGCCATGCTAGTAATTGTGGTTAGAAACGGAAAGGGAGTGGTTCTAGGTTTGAACTAAGTGGGAAATTGTGTATGCTCATCTTCCCGGTGTACAAAGGAAGAAGATGATGATAAAACTATTTCAGATACAGAGAGAGAGAGTTTATAGGTAATCATACTTTGGCTTGAAGCTGGGATATAGCCTTGCAGTGTAGATGGGAATAACTGGGCAGACTAAATGCTCTCATGGACTGTGTTAATAGAAAGTTGTGACCCGCTATGTTTTTTTGATCTCACCATAAATTGTACTGTACATTATTATGTTGCTTTTTCTGTTGTGCTTGATTGTTTTGATTCTTTTTTGTTGTTGTTATAGAGGGAAACTTGTGCTTGGATACACAGAAGCAGAATTATGTATGAGAGGAACAGGATATCAGTTTATTCATGCTGGTGACATGCTGTATTGCGCCGAGAACCATGTCCGAAGTAAGTTGCATTCACTTTATAGATATGCTGCATGTAATACAATGCAAACAAAAAAAACAGCACCACGGGCCTTTAAAAATGGAACACAGTTCTTTAATGAATGAGCCTTGACAAAAAGACCCGACACGGGCCGTGTTTCGGTGACTAGCACCTGCGTCAGGGGTCTACATAGAATACAAAACATAGAAATAATATATTTTTAAAATTTTTTTTAAAATATAATGAGTAAAACCAAAGATTAATATTTAGACTCATCAAGCATACATATATAAGCCTATATAAACACCTAAAGCATTTAATATTTTAACATTGCATTTAATATTTTAACATTCTCATATATTATTATATAGTAATTTGAAAATAAATGGATAATTAATCAAAACAGTTCTAAATGTTCTTCTATAAATATGAAAATAATGATTTAAAGGAAGAAGACTACCTCTGAGTCCAAGTTTGATCATTTAAAGACTTTAACTGGACAATTAGCTCATCTGCCAAAACATTTTGGCGCTCAAAACACATTGACTCGGCTAGGCGAGTTTCTGAGTTGCAGGCGTTTTCCTTTTGGTCTCTGATTTTGGAGTTTTCTAAGAAATGGGTAGTTTTGTGCCCTGTCCCTTCTTTCCTTCCTAAGGTCGTATAAAGATTTTATTTGAACCAAACGGTGGTTTTGTCCTTACTAGGCTCTTTCTCTGGGTCAGAGGAACAGTTACGTTTGTGGAAACTGGATGTCAGAAGAGTTCTTAAGCAATATTTGCAGTCTGTGGCGGAATTTAGATGCTCAGATCATCTTTCCTGGCTTGTTGGGGGTTCCCGCAAAGGGCTGGCGATGTCTAAGGCCACTATTTCTAGGTGGCTTAAGGAAATGATTGCTTCCACTTACCTTCTTTCCGGGAAACCTGTTCCAGAAGGAGTGAAAGCTGCATCATGGACTGAGTGCTTCTTAGTGCCTCCTTTAGAAATCTGTAAATCAGCAACGTGGTCTTCCTTACATTCTTTCTCTAAGCATTGTACACTAGATGTACAGTGTTATCAGGATGCAGTTTTTGGTGCAAGCATTCTTACGACAGGATTACGGGTTCCTTCCATAAATGTACTGCTTTGTTGTTTCCCATCAGTCACTTTCTGGGCCAGTCCGGAGGGACGCTAAGAAAGTAGAAATTAGATCTTACCTGCTAATTTTCTTTCCTTTAGTCCCTCTGGATCGTCCCAGTTTCCTCCCTCTGTTTGGGTTATGTAGTCGGGGGGGGGGGGGGGGGGGGGGTTGGTTCTCTCGGTTAGCCATAGAGCTGCTTTGTGCATTTGAAGTTTCTTTATTTAAAAACAGACAAACAAACAGACACAATCCAATTTAATATATGCAATATCTATTTGGTTGTATGCCATCAGTGGCTGTTTGAGTTTCCTGGTTGCACAGAATGTTATTCCCATCAGTGGCTGTTTGAGTTTCCTGGTTGCACAGAATGTTATTCTTCACACTCTTCTCCTGCTTTATTAGGAAAATACTGAATCTATCTCTAGTTCTCCGAGGACAAGCAGGCTAAATATTCTTACGTATGGGTCGTCATCTGCGACGGCCCAGAAGACCGGAACTTTGAAAAGAAAGAGAACTCTCCAGAACACACCGTCGCTCGGACCGAACACACTGTGCATATGCGAACGGCTTCCTGCCCGTGACGCGAACGTGCCTCAGTTCTTTTTTTTTTTTTTTTATCTGCGACTGGGAAACTTGTTGTTTTGCCTCGTTCCCTTCTTGGCTCAGGAGACGTTTCCGGCGTTTTTCGTCTATTTTCACCTATTTTTTCTTCTCTTTGTAAAATATAAAGAAAAAAGATCCTTTTTCCGTTAATTTTCTTAGTTTTCTTTTTCTTCTTAAGGTTTCCTTAATTTTTCGATGCGGCCATTCTTTAGGCTACTCGGCCAGACTGTTTTCCCCTTTTTGTGCCACTTTTTCTTGGCACCATCGAGCCTTTTGATTTTGCGACTGCCGTTTTCCCTCCATGTCATCGAGGACACCCAGCGGCTTCAAGCATTGTACTCGGTGCAACTGGACCATTTCAAGTACCAACCCCCACACGTGGTGTCTCCAGTGTCTTGGGCCCGGCCATCTGCCAGCTTCTTGTAAGCCGTGTAAGTTGATGAAAAAGCGGACCCAGGTGGCTCGAGAGGCTCAGCGTGAGAAACATATTCCAGATCGGTCCGGTCCTACGACGTCGGCATTGGTACCGAGGTCGGCGGCGTCGACATCGGGAGTCCAGGTAATGGCTGCCGAAAGACTGCGTCGGACCCGGCCCCGAGGAGGCGTGTGAGGGTTCCACGTCCTCCTCTTTGGTACCAAGGAGTGTCGATGACAGGCGTCGAGCGAAGGCTAAGAAGCACCGTCATTCGATCTCCTTCCGTGCACGTTACCGAGAGCTCCGGGGAGCCGAGGAAGTCAGCACCCGAGAAGCGTCGGCGCTGAGAGGACCACTCACCCTCCATTCAAGAGGTGCCGATGCGTCGGTCATATGGCAGCCTGGTACCGGCTCCCGAGCTCCTTCGGACTCTACAACCGACTCCTGCACCGGCCCCCCAGCCTTTACCAATGGAAGCTCTCGACGAGCGTATCAGGGCCCTTCTTCCAGAGTTTCTGGAAGGGTTGCTTCGCCAGTCAGCATCGGTGTCGGGGGTGCTTGCGCCTTCCGTACCGACTGCAGAGGCGGCATCTGGGCCATCGCCTGTGAGGAGGTCCAAGCAGTACCGGCGTCGGCTGCCACCCGGGTTGACTCCCCCTCAACGTCGGTGGAGGAAGCTTTGCCAGAGTCCAGGCAGGGGTCGACTTCTCGACACCCCCCCACGAGGTCGTCGATCCTTGATGTCGAGACAGGCTCGGGTTCGGGCTGCTCTTAGGGAGCTCTTGTCCGATACCAATAACAAGCACTCGTGGGGAGATGAGGAAGACCCCAGATACTTTTCGGAGGAAGAGTCGTGTGGGGTTCCCTCTGTTCCTACTCCGCCAGTTGAGAGTAGAATGTCTCCACCTGAGAGTCTCTTTCTCGTCTTTTGTTAGGGAAATGTCTAAGGACATTCCATTCCCTAGGAGGTTGTGGATGAGCCCAGGGCCGAGATGCTCGAGTTCTTGGATTATCCTTCTCCGCCTGCTGAGGTTGCTACGGCCCCCTTGTATAACACACTGAGGGAAGTGCTTATATGAAATTGGTCATGCCCTCTTTCTAATCCAGTTGTCTCCAAAAAATCTGAATCCCAATACAGAGTCCATGGAGAGCCTGTAACGGTGAAGGCCCAACTTCCTCAAGATTCCATGGTGGTGGACTCTGCTCTCAGAAGAGCCAAATGCCTATTCTCTTTTCATTTCCATTATCCATGATGTTTTGTAAGCCACATTGCGCCTTCAAAGAGGTGGGAAAATGTGGGATACAAGTACAATAAATAAATGAGTACTAGAGACTATGCCTCGGCACCCCCAGGCAGAGAGTCTAGGACCTTGGATTCGTTTGGGAGGAGAACGTATCAGGCTGCTATGCTCGCCGCCAAGATCCAAACGTACCAGCTCTACTCGAGCATCCACTTGTGGAACTCGGTGAGGCAACTGTCCAGTTTAGTTGAAGCACTTCCTCCGGAGCTTGCTGAACCTTTTCACCAGGTGGTTAGACAGCAGAAGGCGTGTCGAAAATTCCTGGCCAGGGGGGTCTTACGACACTTTTGATGTGGCATCCCGAGTAGCTGCTCAAGGTATAGTGATGCACAGACTCATGGCTGCGTGTCTCTGACCTGGATCAGAAGACCCAGCAGCGAATGGCGGATGTTCCTTGCCAGAGGGATAATCTTTTTAGAGAAAGTAGAGGACATGGTCGATCAGATTAAAAAAACATCATAACGCCATGGATTCTCTCTCCCGCCAGACGTCTTCTGCTACTGCCTCCTCTTCTAGGAGGTTTTTTGGAGGGAAGAGGAGTGCTCCCTATTCCTATAACAGGCGTAGGTACACTTCTTCTCGGCAGCCGGTTCAGGCTCAGTCCCAGCATGCGTGTTTCTGTCAACGCAGTGCGCCTAAGGCCCCTAGGGCTCCCCAGCAAAAGAAAGGGACGGGCGTTTGATTGGCTCCAGTGCAGCGTAGCCTCGGAACAAGTGACCATGCCGGACGGCTTACCCGTCGGGGGAGGTTGATATATTTTCACCAAAGGTGGCCTCTTATAACCTCCGACAGGTGGGTTCTTCAAATAGTCCGGTTAGGATACACTCTCAATCTGGTATCCGAGCCTCCAAATTGCCCACCGGGAGCTCAGTCCTTCAGCTCCCAGCACAAGCAGGTACTTGCAGAGGAACTCTCCACCCTTCTAAAGCCAATGCAGTCGAAGCCGTTCCACCAGGGGAAGAAGGGCTGGGATTCTATTCCAGGTACTTCCTTGTGCAAAAGAAAACGGGGAATGCGTCCCATCCTAGACCTAAGGGCCCTGAACAAATTCCTAGTCCAAGAAAAGTTCAGGATGGTTTCCCTGGGCACTCTTTTTCCCATGATTCAGGAAAATGATTGGCTATACTCTCTGGACTTAAAGGATGCCTTATACTCGCATTTCGATACTCTCAGCTCACAGGAAGTATCTTTGATTTTGGTTGGGGACTCAGCATTTTCAGTACTGTGTACTGCCCTTTGGTCTCGCATCTGCACCCAGAGTTTTCACAAAGTGCTTGGCAGTTGTCGCAGCATCGCTACGCAGACTGGGAGTGCATGTGTTCCCTTATCTTGACGATTGGCTGGTGAAGAGCACCTCAGAGGCAGGGGATCTACGGTCCATGCGGATGACTGTTCGACTGCTGGAGCTATTGGGGTTTGTAATCAATTATCCCAAGTCCCATCTTGTCCCGGTACAGAAATTGGAGTTCATTTGATCCCTCTTGGACACACGGGCGTCTCAAGCTTATCTTCCACAGGCAAGAGCAGACAATCTCCTGGCCCTGGTGTCTTTGGCTCGGGCGTCTCAACAGGTCACAGCTCGGCAGATGTTGAGACTCTTGGGGCACATAGCCTCCACGGTTCATGTGACTCCCATGGCACGCCTACATATGAGATCAGCTCAGTGGACCCTAGCTTCCCAGTGGTGCCAAGCCACAGTGGGTCTAGAGGATGTAATCCATCTCTCCACCGTGTTATGCAAATCCCTTCACTGGTGGACCATTCGATCCAATTTGACCTTGGGATGTCCATTCCAAATTCCACAGCCTCAAAAAGTACTGACGATGGATGCATACCTCCTGGGGTTGGGAGCTCATGTAGATGGGCTTCACACTCAAGGAGCTTAGCTTGGTCCTTTCAGGAAAAGGATCTTCAGATCAACCTCATGGAATTAAGAGCGATCTCAAGGCTTTCAGAGATCGGCTGTCCAATCAAATCATTCTAATTCAGACAGACAATCAGGTTGCTATGTATTACACCAACAAGCAAGGGGGCACCGAATCTCGCCCTCTGTGTCAGGAAGCCATCCGGATGTGGCTTTGGGCTCACCATCACGGCATGTTTCTCCAGGCCAAGTATCTGGCAGGCGTAAACAACAGTCTGGCCGACAGGTTGAGCAGGATCATGCAACCTCACGAGTGGTCTCTGAACATGGACGTTGTCCGCAAGATCTTCTGAGCATGGGGCACCCCCTCAGTGGATCTTTTTGCCACTCAGACAAATCACAAAGTCCCTCAATTCTGTTCCAGACTTCAGGCCCATGACAGACTAGCATCAGATGCCTTTCTCTTGCATTGGGGGTCAGGTCTTCTGTATGTGTATCCTCCCATACCTCTAGTAGGGAAGACTTTGCTGAAACTCAAGCAAGACCGAGGAACAATGATCCTGATGGCTCTTTTTTGACCTCGTCAGATCTGGTTCCCTCTTCTTCTAGAATTGTCCTCAGAAGAACTGTGGAGATCGGAGTGTTTTCCGACCCTCATCACCCAGAATGAGGGGACACTTCTACATCCCAACCTCCAGTCTTGCTGGATGTTGAGACCTTAGAATTCGCCTCCTTGGGGCTTTGAGGATGTCTCCCGAGTTTTGCTTGCTTCCAGGAAAGATTCCACGAAGAGGTGTTACTCTTTCAAATGGAGGAGGTTTGCCATCTGGTGTGACAGCAAGGCCCTAGATCCTCTGTCTTGTGCTACACAGACCCTGCTTGAATACCTTCTACACTTGTCAGAGTTTGGTCTTAAGACTAACTCTGTAAGGGTTCACCTCAGTGCAATTAGTGCTTATTGGCGTGTAGAGGGTAAGCCTATCTCTTGGCAACCTTTAGTTATTCGCTTCATGAGAGGTTTGCTTTTGTCAAAGCCCCCTGTCAAACCTCCACCAGTGTCATGGGATCTCAATGTAGTTCTCACCCAGCTGATGAAAGCTCCTTTTGAGCCACTGAATTCCTGCCATCTGAAGTACTTGACCTGGAAGGTCATTTTCTTGGTGGCTGTTACTTCAGCTCGTAGAGTCAGTGGGTCCCGAAGCACAGGAGCAGGAGAGAGAGAGACCGAGGGAGCAGAACCTTCTGGCGCCGGGCTCCCTTTCTAGGCCGGGCCCCGGGGAATCTTGCCCCCCTCCCCCCATCAACAGCCCTGGGCTTTGATGGGATTACCAAGTCAACCAAGAAGGGAGACTGTAGAAAATCCAGAACTTGGCAGCAAGACTGCTCCTTAGAAAACTAAGACCAAGCCTCTGCTTTGTGGTTTGCATTGGTTACCTATGTGAGCTTTAGTGTGTTGGTTGTGACCCTGAAGAATGCTGTATTAATAGCTCTAAAGAAAAAGATGAGTTATTTGGCTTCTAGAAAAGGTAAAATCTTAGCTGTACAAAAGGATTACATGAGCTTTTATTTTGACTAGACTGCTACTTGGCTTTGGCCATCTGTTTTTTCACTGGCTGCTGTAGGTTCTGCTGTGAGGTTACAGGGGTACTGGGTTTTTATGTATGTATTTACGTATGTTTTTATCTTTTTAATGTGATGCTGTTTTATTTGTTTTTATGTAAATAATTTTGGTGCCTTTTCTGGTCAGGAGAGTAGGATAAGAATTAAATAAATAGATCTTCTTAATTTGGTCATAAAATAATTGACTGTACCTCAGTTCTAGAATCATTCCTTCCTTTCCTCAAAGAACACATTAGTGCATCTGTTCAGTGTTGAGAAGAAACCAGTGAATATGTAGTAGTCAAAACCAGCTGAGAAAGAGAACATCGTATTTTTTTGCCTGTCAGGAAATTAAAAAGCAGTAGTTGCTTTTTAAGAAATAGTAATTTTCTAATAAATTGTGACATTCATATTTATTAAAATCTTAATTTTTTATTTTCTCTTTGATTCCTTTGTATAAATTCATCTCTTAATTATAATGTGACTTTTCCAATTCTAGTGATAAAGACAGGAGAGAGTGGCATGACTGTCTTCAGACTTCTTACCAAAGAAAATGGATGGACTTGGGTTCAAGCAAATGCACGCCTTATTTACAAAAATGGAAGACCAGATTACATAATTGCTACTCAAAGACCTCTTTCGTAAGCATTGATTATAGGATAAGAAAGTGTGTTTGTTTCAAAGATTTTTGTTTTGAATAAGGTATTTTATACTGTTCCCTTAAATAATGTATTTATTTGATACTGTATGTGGTTAGATGAGGGCTACAATTCAATCAGTAACTCCAAGGAAGTTCTTGTCAGCTTGACAAAGATAACTGGTTTTAGTCTAGTTCCCTCCTAGTAGTTGAGTATCCACATCAGTAAAAAATTACAATTTGCTGAAAACTGCTATGCTGCAAAGATGTCATTGATTGAATTGAATTAGAAACAGGTTTCTCCAAGAAAAAAACTCCTTTACTCAAGCTTTTGAAAGCATTCTATGATTGTGTGTGACTTCCTGTATGCAAGACCTTGCCTGTCGCCATTTTTCCATGGAATTCACCAGTCATATTTTACTTGTGCTTCCTTATAGCTTTGCATCTAGTGACTTTTTTCTAAGATTGTGTGTTTCCTTTCTTAAGTTCTGTATTGTCATGCAGTGTCTTTTTTCCTATTTGCCACCTTTTTGTTTGTTGTTTTTTCATCAACTCAGTTGTGACTGACTTAGGCCTTGAACACCTGGAGGCTCATTTTCAAAGCACTTAGCCTCCCAAAGTTCCATAGAAACCTATGGAACTTAGCCTCCCAAAGTGCTTTGAAAATATGCCTCCTGATCAGCTAATTTTGATCACACATCAGTTGATTTTGCTGTGGCTATTTCTCCAAACAAGTCCCAGAAAAAAGTTCCCACTGGCTTCAAAAAGTGCTCCCAATGTGGCGGGACCATATCCATAACAGATACCCATTAATGATACCTGGGGCCTGATTTCAATCCCTTTATTGTATTCTGTGTTCACAGATGGAAAGATGGGTATTTGTGGTAAAGAGAAGCAACTTGAAAAAATTTTAGGGTGCTGATAAGACCAGTCCAACTTCAGCATTTGAAACATCAGTCTCTCTGGCTCCCAGAGCTGCAACGAATACAGGGGATGCATTAGCATGGAGTGTCTTGATCACCTTCAACTTCAAGCTTTGATAGAGGCCATCAGGACTGGTCATCGTTCTCACCCGAAGAAGGAGGAGAATTTATCCAAATCTTCATTGGCTCTGAGGATCAGGGATTCGAGACATCAGGCGGAAGCTGGGATGCACCAGCACCAAATCCCTTCAGAGCACATTGTTGAGAGAGCACTAAGATCATCCGTGTCCTCAAAGCACCCCCAATGTGAGGATCATTCATCCCCCATGGTATCAGAGGGGGTACAACAGCCTCCACAGAGCCATGACCTGGCTTTCAATATTCCCCAAGAGACTCAGGAGAGCATGGCCACTCCGATAGTGGTTCCCATGCCTTTTTTTCACTTAACAAATAGTTAAGCTCTGGAACTCATTGCCAGAGGATGTGGTTACAGTGGTTAGCATATCTGGGTTTAAAAAATTTGAACAAGTTCCTGGTGGAAGAGCTCATAGTCTGCTATTGAGATAGACATGGAGGAAGCTGCTGCTTGCCCTGGGATCAGTAGCATGGAATCTTGCTACTACTTGGGATTCTCCCAGGTACTTATGACCTGGATTGGCCACTGTTGGAAGCAGGTTACTGGGCTAGGGGGACTGTCGGTCTGACCCAGTATGGTTATTCTTATGACATTGAAGCCTCTAAGGGGTTCATAATCAATGCCTGCTGCACCAGTGTCAATCTCCAGTCCGTCAGGAGAGGAAGCTTCCAAGTTGCATCAGTGGTCTCTAGGGCCTCAACAGCCCTGGCCCAGGCCTGACCAAGAGGTCAGTTGTTTGAGATGGGCAGAGACTCGGACGTCTCCTGCTGAGTAGTGATCACCCCTATGTATCTGAACAAGCGTCACAGATTTTTTTTAGAGATGGAGAAGGAACCCAAGGCAGAAATACATATTCTCCGATTCTGTGATCTCCTAAGAAAGCTGTAGCATTGCCTGCTTACATATATATATATATACACGCACTCCTTATACAGAGTCCAGAATGCTCTGGGATTCAAGAAACTGCAGCTTCCTCAAAAATTCAATGCTGGTTTAAACTGCTCTCAAAAGAACCAAGGGTTTGAAGACATACCCCATACCCCTCAGCACCCCAGGAAGAGAGGCTAGTACCTTGGAGTCTTTTGGGAAGAAGTCCTTTCAGAATGCTATGCATGCATCCTGCATAGCATCTTACCCAGCTCTTCATGTACATGTACTTTCGGAACATAGTGCACAGTGTAATGGAGTTTGCTGACACTTTTCATCAGAAGAAAGCTGATGAACTTCGTGAACTAGTAGCCAAGGGAAAAGAGAGTGGAAAATGGTCTGCACAACTTGTGATAATGCATTGAGATCCTCCACAATGGGAATCAATGCCCACAGAATTGCCTGGTTGTGTACCTCCAATCTTAACCCAGAATTGTAGGAGAAGCTTGCTGATATGCTCTGGCATGGGGAGAATCTCTTCAGAGATAAGGTACAAGAAACGTCTACCCTCATCAAGCAGCGCTCAGACACACTCAAGACTCTTTCCAGTCCCAATCCTAATTTGGCCTTCTCTTCTAGGTTTTTAACAATAGAAGACATTGAAGAGCCTATTACTTTCCTAAGCGTACGCATCCTCCACTCTCCCGCTCTTCCTAACCTTCTCAGGGATCTTTCCTTTGTGTTAGATAGCTGAGGGCCCAGAAGTCCCAATCAGCTCTACAGTCAGTACCAAGGACAGGGTTTTGATTGTTTCCAGTAGAGCATATCTTCAGTCTCCATCACCATCCTGGATGACCTTCTAGTTGGAGGAAGGCTGAAGTTTTTTGCTCCAAGATTGCCCTTTAAAACAGACGAGTAGATTCTCAAATTAGTCCCAGACAATTACCATCTGCTGTTAGAGACGAGCATGCCAAATTGCCCACTGAGACCATCAAAGATAAGCTCTCTGCATCAGGAATTGCTTACCAAGGAACTCTCTTCTGTCCTATAGGCCATTTTCCACCGAGAGGAAAAGAACAAAGATTTTATCCCAAGTACTTCATGATCAAAAATGAGGGTTTCATCCCATCTTAAACCTAAGGGCCTTAGACAAGTATCTGGCCAAGCAAAAGTTCAGGATGGTTTCTATAGGCACATTCATTTCCATACTTTGAAAAGGGGATTGGTTGTGCTCTCTAGACTTAAAGGATGTTTATACCTACATACACATACATTCAGTTTACAGGAAGTAGCTGAGATTCGTTGTAGAGAAACGCCACAACCAGTACCATGTAGTTTCCTTAGGCCTCATGTCAGCAGCAAGAGTATTCACAAAATATCTCAACAACTCTACACTGACTGTGGGTGTACGTATTTCCCAGTTTGGACAATTGGCTAGTCAGAAGCACATCAGAGGAAGGAGCAAAAGAATCAATGCACATGACCATTCAGATACTGTAACTGCAAGCGTTCATCATAAACTATCCCAAGTCGCAACTCAGCCTGTCACAAAAATTGGAATTCATAGGAGCCCTGCTTGAAATAACTCTTACATCTGCTTTTCTTCCACCGCACAGGATATCAATTCTTGTGTCTATAATAAAAGAAGGTATCAGCTGATCAGATGTTGAGGATGCTGGGGCATATGTCCTCCACTATTCTTATAACACCCATGATAGGCCTTAATTTGAGGCAACCTAATGGATCTTGTCAACTCAATGGACATAAGCCATTTGGAGTCTTAGATATGACAACCCAATCACAGCTCCTTTCTGGGACACTGGTCTGATGGATAGTTCATTTCAATCTGAATATAAGAATAGAAATACTTGTTCAGATCAATGATCCATCTCGCCCAGTATCCTGTTTCCAGCAGTGGCCAATCCAGGCACTCATCCCACACTTCCCTTGCATCCATGTCATCGATGCATGGGAAGAGTCCATGTTGCAGTGACCGCTGTACATTGAGAGCCTTTGAGGACTTGTAGATCTCCTACACCTTACATCTCGGGCTACATCCACACCAGCTTTTCAGCCGATACACCAATCTGATGTTGAAAAAAAAAACTCCTCTGCCGGTGATATCTGCATCATTCGGGTATGAGCCGGTGTACCGGACCTCTCCCTTGACTGTTTCTCCGATGTATCCATGGGCTGGAGTGAGGCAGGTGCAAACATCTTGTATGCCTATAGAGACTGCGACTGCAGTAGCCATGAGAGCTCTTCCTTTAGGAAGGAAAGCAAGAACTTTGGATTCTTTTAGCAGAAAAACTTTCCAAGCTACAATGCTAACAAATCGCATTTTAGACTACCAACTTTATTCCACCATTTCTCTTATACAGAGTTCTTTATCGTTTGAAATTCTTTGAAGAAAGATTCAGCAAACACTTCACAAAAAGCTCCTTGCCTATCGTAAGTATCTTTCTAGACAGGCCTTTGATGCTTTTGACATCTCTTCCTGTGTCTCTGCTATAGCAATAGTGGTGCAATGATTGTCTTGTTGCAGTCTCTGAACTTGAATCTGCTGTCCAGGAGCACTTAGCAGATGTTACTTGTCATGGAGACAAGTTGTTTGGGGACAAGGTTGAGGAAGTGGCCGATCTAATCAAAAAACATATAGATGCAATAAAAACATTATCTAGGCCACACTTCTACACCTCCCTCTTCTGCTAGAAGGTGTCAAGGAGATTATAGATGCTCTAATTATTATCCTTCTAGTCATCTTTATACCTCCTACGCCGCCTCCTCTTCCTCAGTGCTCTACACCTCAGTGATCCTGTCTGAGACAGCAGCATGGACAAAAGTCCCAAATGTCTCGGTCAAAGCAACAGCCTAGTTTTTTTGACTGCTTCCTAGAGAACATTACCACCGTCCAGTTGTCGATACCAACAAACCTTTATGTTGGAGGGAGGCTTCTTCTATTCCATCAAAGATGGACTCTCATCACCTCCCATTTATGGGTCTTACACACAGTCCAACATAGCTACACTCTGCATTAGCAAGTAAGACCCCCAGGTCATCCACCAAAATATTTCATTTCAACTCCTTCCAACTCCAGTTATTATGAGAGGAGATTTCAGCCCTCCTCCAGCAGAATGCAATAGAAGTAGTTCCTCTGTCTGACAGGGGTTGAGGGTTCCTCTCAAGATATTTTCTGATTCACAAAAAGACAGGGAGAATTTGTCCAGTTTTTGATCTATGAGACTTAAACAGATTTCTCCAGCAAGAAGTTTTGTGTGGTATCTTTGGAGTCTCTACTTCCCATGATACAACTCAATGGTCAAATTTACTCTCTAGACCTCAAGGAGGCATATACTTACATATTCTATTCTACCCACCCACAGGAAATATCTTCGATTCTGCTGTGGGTCTCTACACTGTCAGTACAAGGCCTTAATGTTTGACTTGGCCTCGGCACCTCGAGTCTTCATGACATTTCTAGTAGTCGTAGCTGCAGCACTTCAGAGATGGGGTATCCATGTCTTCCATTATCTAGACCACTGGTTAATAAAGGCAGCTACTCAGAAATCCAGCATGATTCCATGAAGTTAACAGTACCTCTCTTAGAACTCCTCAGATTTGTAGTCAGCTACCCCAAATCGTATCTTCAACCGGTACAGACTTTGGAATTCATAGGGGCTCTTCTCAGCAGAGGGCAAACAATATAATACATCTCACCGCTTAAGTATCCCAGGGGACTCGTATATCTGCATGTCAGACGCTCTGCCTTCTTAGTCACATGGCCTGAACAGTTCATGTGACACCATTGGCTGGCCTTCATTTTCAAATTCCTCAGTGGATGCTATCCTCATAATGAACTCGGACCAAGGGGCACCTTTCTGCCCATATTCAGGTGACTCCACCTCTCCACCACTCTCTTCAGTGGTGGATGGGATCATACAGTCTAACCCGAGGTCTCCCATTCCAACTCCTTCCACACCGCAAAGTTCTCACCACAAGTTCTTCCATGACTGGTTGGAGAGCACACCTCGATGGTCTCCATACAAAGTGTTCTTGGTCCCCCGCAATAACAAAGGTATCATGTCAATCTCCTGGAGTTGCGAGCAGCCTGGAATAGAGAGCTGCACAGGAATGGGGATTGCAGGAATCCAGCGGTGGGGAGCATCACAGATAGACCTGTTTGCTTCTCCTCAGAACAACAAACTTCCCCAATTCTGTTCCAGACTCTGTGCTCCCAACCGCATAGCCCCAGATGCCTTCCTACTTCACTGGGGGAACGATCTTCTCTACACTTCCCCTACTTCCCCTAATCAGGAAAACACTTCTCATACTCTGTTGAGACCAAGGAACTTTGATTCTAGTTGCTCCTTACTGGCCTTGACAAATTTTCCTCCACTCCTAGAGTTGCCATCCAAGGAACCATTCAGGTTAGATCCTTTTCCACCCCTCATAACACAGAATGAAGGATCGCTGTCATGGCATGATACCTGACGACGTAGAATTGTGTTCTTTAAACATTCCCCATGCATTCTCTCAGATACTTCCTACTTCCAGAAAGCCCTCCACAAGAAAATGTTACCACCCAATTTGAAAAAGGTTTTCTTTCTGGAGTGCCTCTAAGTCACTCAACCCTATGTCATGTTCTCTGCCTACTCTAATAGAATACCTCCTCTATCTTTCCAGTTCTGTGAGAATATATGGCTCCTGTCCTTGGAGAACACCTGCAACAGATCAGTAACTTAACTTTTCTTTCTAGCTTTCTCAAGTTGCATCCATCCTAGCCTGGGCAGCTCATGTAGAGGGGTTTCACATTCAGCGTCTCTGGTCTGCTCAGGAAAAGCTTCATCAGATAAACTTTCTAGAGCTAAGAGCACTTTATAATGCTCTAAAAGCTTTTAGAGATTGATTACCAAATCAGGTCATTCTAATCCAAACAGATAACCAGATTGCCATGTATTATATCATAAATTACACTTCAACTATAGTGCTCACTCGAATTCTAACAATTAATACCACTAAGGCACTTTACTCTTGTCAACACAGTCTTTTAAATCGTTCTCATAATCTTGACTTCAGATTTCCGGTGTGTTTATTTTGCTTCATAAACTACACCTCTCCGCTGTATCGTATTTCTAACAGCGGGAATCCTCATTAGTCTTGATTAATGATTTTTTTACTTTTTCACTTTTTTAACTTAGCACTTATCTTATCTTCCCAGCTTTCTCACTGGTTTGCTCTACAGTGCGCTTCTGTTTCGTAACATCTTCATCTGGAGCTATAACTTTTATATGCCAGTTCTTGTGCCAGTTAAGTCTTTTCGGTCTCTTTACATTTAAGTAAAGAGACCGAAAAGACTTAACTGGCACAAGAACTGGCATATAAAAGTTATAGCTCCAGATGAAGATGTTACGAAACAGAAGCGCACTGTAGAGCAAACCAGTGAGAAAGCCGGGAAGATAAGATAAGTGCTAAGTTAAAAAAGTGAAAAAGTAAAAAAATCATTAATCAAGACTAATGAGGATTCCCGCTGTTAGAAATACGATACAGCGGACAGGTGTAGTTTTTGAAGCAAAATAAACACACCGGAAATCTGAAGTCAAGATTATGAGAACGATTTAAGACTGTGTTGACAAGAGTAAAGTGCCTTAGTGGTATTAATTGCATGTATTATATCAACAATAGGGAGGCACAGATTTATACTTTTTAAGTTGGGAAGGAGTCAGAATATTTTGCCCTCACAACCACATATCTGGCAGAGAAAACAACTGTCTGGCAGATTCTGCAACTTCACAAATGGCCTTTAGACTTTGGCATTGCCCAAAAGATCTTGTGGAAGGGGGGCACCCCCTTGATAGACCTTTTTGCCACTCTGTACAAAAAAACCTCCCTCAGTTCAGTTGCAAACTAGGATCACGCAGCAGACTAGCCTCAAATGGCTTTCTCTTCCATTGAGGACTGGACCATCTGTGTACATATCTTCCTGTATTTCTCATTGCAAAAAACTCAGATAGGATCAGAGAACTATGATCCTAATGGCCCTTTATTGACCAAGACTTGTGGGTCCCATCTTTCCTAGAGCTTTGATCTAGAGAACGTTTTGAGACTGGAGTGTTTTCTAGCACTGATTACTCAGGACCCAAGGTACTCTTCTACATTCCAACATTCAGACCCTGCCTCTCTCAGCTTAGATGTTGAAAGGGTAGTGATGTATTCCCAAACATGAGGTCTCAGGTTCTGTTTGCTTCCAGAAGAGTTTTCACTAGGTCTTTTTTTCTTCAAACTATTTTATTGGTGATCAAGGTACAGAACCACAGCCTTACAAATATAATTCCAAGACATAATGACAAAATCTTACTGTTTGCCATCTTACATTAATGTTCTTATTATTTTAAATGGAAGAGGTTCACCATCTGGTGTGAGAGCAAGACCGTACATCCATTTTTCTGTCCCACAAACAAACTGCTTGAATACCTTCTACATATTTCAGAATCAAGTCTCAAAACCAACTTTATTAGGGTTCAACATAGTGCAATTGGTGCTTACATCTTCAACTAGAAAGTAAGCTCATCTCTGTTTAGCTTTTAGTTCACTTTATGTGAGCCTTGCTTTTACTGAAGCCTCCTGGAGTGTCATGGGATCTCAATATTTTGTCCCAGCTGATAAAAGTTCTCTTTTAGCCTCTAGATGCCTCCTGAAGTGCCTGCATGGAGGGTCCTATTTTTGGTGGTAATTACTTCAACCACAATGTCAGTGAGCTCCAGGCCTTAGTAGCTGATCCACTTTACACAAAGTTCTTCAACATCAGAGTGGTCTTGCAAACACATCCTAAGTTCCTTCCTAAGGCACTATTAGAATGTCATCCCACCTCCAGTCTGGTAGCCCCTGTACTACCTTGGAGGAGAGAGGTCTCCTAGAAGGAGAGCATCACCCTGGTGAAGTAGGAAGTACTCCTGTAGCCAGGACCTGCCCACCGGGGGATGTACTATCCTCTCGCAGCGAGGCTATGTCTCCAAGTGCTGCCCGGGAGAGAAAGGTTAGGACAGCTGTTGTAGTTGGTGATTCGATCATTAGGCATATAGAAAGCTGGGTGGCTGGTGGATGTGAGGATTACCTGGTGACTTGCCTGCCTGGTGCGAAGGTGGCAGACCTCAAGCGTCACCTACATAGGTTTTTAGATAGTGCTGGGGAGGAGCCGGCTGTCTTGGTACATGTGGGTACCAATGACATAGGAAAATGTGGGAGAGAGGTTCTAGAAGCCAAATTTAGGCTCTTAGTAGAAAGCTCAAATCCAGATCCTCTAGGGCAGCATTTTCTGAAATGCTACCGTTCCATGCGCAGGGCCTAAGAGACAGGCAGAGCTCCGGAGTCTCAATGCGTGGATGAGACAATGGTGCAGGGAGGAGGGTTTTAGATTTGTTACAAACTGGGCAACATTCTGGGGAAGGGGGAGCCTATTCCAAAAGGATGTGCTCCACCTTAACTAGGGTGGGACCAGGTTGCTGGCATCGGCATTTAATGGAGATAGAGCAGCTTTTAAACTAGAAATGAGGGGAAGGCCGACAGTCATTCAAAAGTGCATGGTTCAGAATAAGGTATCTTTCAAAGATATCACCAAAACAGGGACGATAGGGTATCCTGATAGTGAGATTGCAAAAAAGACCGTAGTAGATCAGGTGTCCTTAAATAAAAATAAAAATCAGACAGAAGATTGCAAATCAATACTGTCAAGTACTAAGCATGATGTAAATAGGAACAACAAACATATTTTGAAATATCTATATGCGAATGCCAGGAGCCTAAGAAATAAGATGGGAGAGTTAGAATATATTGCACTAAATGAAAAATTAGATATAATAGGCATCTCTGAGACCTGGTGGAAGGAGGATAACCAGTGGGACACTGTCATACCGGGGTACAAATTATATCATAGTGATAGGGTGGATCGAATTGGTGGAGGGGTAGCATTGTATATTAACGAGAGTCTTGAATCAAATAGATTGAAAATTCTGCAGGAAACAAAACACGTCTTCGAATCACTGTGGATTGAAATTCCATGTGTAAAGGGGAAAAGGGTAGTGATAGGAGTGTACTACCGTCCGCCTGGCCAGGATGAACAGACTGATGCAGAAATGTTAAAGGAAATTAGGTACGCAAACAAACTGGGCAACACAATAATAATGGGTGACTTCAATTACCCCAACATTGACTGGGTAAATGTAACATCAGGGCACACTAGGGAGGTAAAATTCCTTGATGAAACCAAGGACAGCTTTATGGAGCAGCTGGTACAGGAGCTGACGAGAGAAGAAAAAATTCTAGACCTAGTGCTTAGTGGAGCACATGATCTGGTGCGGGAGGCAATGGTGCTGGGGCCGCTTGATAACAGTGATCATAATATGATTGTATTTGATATTAGCTTTGAAGTAAGTATACATAGGAAATCAAATACGTTAGCATTTAACTTAAAAAAAAAAAAAAAAAGGAGACTATGATAAAATGAGAAGAACTGTGAAAACAAAACTTAGAGGAGCGACTTCGAGGGTCAAAAATTTACATCAGGCGTGGATGCTGTTCAAAAACACCATCCTGGAAGCCCAGGCCAAATATATTCCACGAATTAAAAAAGGAGGACAGAAGACCAAATGACAGCCAGCGTGGTTAAAAAGTGAGGTGAAGGAAGCTATTAGAGCTAAAAGAAAATCCTTCAGAAAATGGAAGAAGGAACCGACTGAAAATAATAAGAAACAGCATAAGGAATGTCAAGTCAAATGCAAAGCGCTGATAAGGAAGGCTAAGAGGGACTTCAAAAAAAAGATTGCGTTGGAGGCAAAAACCCATAGTGAAAACCTTTTTAGGTATATTAAAAGCAGGAAGCCGGCAAAAGAATCGGTTGGACCGCTAGATGACCGAGGAGTAAAAGGGGTGATCAGGGAAGACAAAGCCATAGCGGAGAGATTAAATGAATTCTTTTCTTCGGTCTTCACTGAGGAAGAGTTGAGTGGGATACCGGTGCAAGAAATGGTATTCAAAGCTGATGAGTCTGAGAAACGTAATAAATTCTCTGTAAACCTGGAGGATGTAATGGGGCAGTTCTACAAACTGAAGAGTAGCAAATCTCCTGGACCGGATGGTATTCATCCTAGAGTACTGATAGAACTGAAAAGTGAGCTTGCGGAGCTATTGTTAGTAATATGTAATTTATCCTTAAAATCAAGCATAGTACCGGAAGATTGGAGGGTGGCCAATGTAACGCCGAGTTTTTTTTAAAAAAACGTTCCCGAGGCGATCCGGGAAATTATAGACCGGTGAGTCTGACATCGGTGCCGGGCAAAATGATAGAGACTATTATTAAGAACAAAATTACAGAGCATATTCAAAAGCATGGATTAATGAGACAAAGTCAACATGGATTTAGTGAAAGGAAATCTTGCCTCACCAATTTACTACATTTCTTTGAAGGGGTGAACAAACATGTGGATAAAGGTGAGCCAGTTGATATTGTGTGTCTGGATTTTCAGAAGGCGTTTGACAGAGTACCTCATGAAAGACTCAAGAGGAAATTGGAGAGTCATGGGATAGTAGGTAGTGTTCTATTGTGGATTAAAAACTGGTTAAAAGATAGAAAACAGAGAGTAGGGTTAAATGGTCAGTATTCTCAATGGAGAAGGGTAGTTAGTGGGGGTTCCCCAGGGGTCTGTGCTGGGACCGCTGCTTTTTAACATATTTATAAATGACCTAGAGATGGGTGCAACTAGTAAGGTAATTAAAGTTGCTGATGACACAAAGTTATTTAAAGTCGTTAAATCGCGGGAGGATTGTGAAAAATTACAAGAGGACCTTGGGAGACCTGGCGTCTAAATGGCAGATGACGTTTAATGTGAGCAAGTGCAAAGTGATGCATGTGGGAAAGAGGAACCCGAATTATAGCTACATCATGCAAGGTTCCACATTAGGAGTCACTGACCAAGAAAGGGATCTAGGTGTCGTCATTGATACGTTGAAACCTTCTACTCAGTGTGCTGCTGCGGCTAAGAAAGCAAATAGAATGTTAGGTATTATTAGGAAAGGAATGGAAAACAGAAATGAGGATGTTAATACCTTTGTATCGCTCCATGGTGCAGCCGCACTTCGAATATTGTGTTCAATTCTGGTCGCCGCATCTCAAAAAAGATATAGTAGAATTAGAAAAAGTGCAGAGAAGGGCAATGAAAATGATAAAGGACGACTTCCCTATGAGGAAAGGCTAAAGTGGCTAGGACTCTTCAGCTTGGAGAAAAGGCGGCTGAGGGGAGATATGATAGAGGTCTATAAAATAATGAGTAGAGTTGAACGGGTAGATGTGAAGCGTGTGTTTACGCTTTCCAGAAATACTAGGACTAGGGGGCATGCGATGAAGCTACAATGTAGTAAATTTAAAACGAATTGGAGAAAATTGTTCTTCACTCAATGTGTAATTAAACTCTGGAATTCATTGCCAGAGAATGTGGTAAAGGCGGTTAGCATAGTGGAGTTTTAAAAAAAGGTTTGGACGACTTCCTAAAGGAAAAGTCCATAGACCATTAGTAAATGGACTTGGGTAAAATCCAGTATTTCTGGGATAAGCAGTATAAAATGTTTTGTACTTTTTTGGGATCTTGCCAGGTATTTGTGACCTGGATTGGCCACTGTTGGAAAGAGAATGCTGTGCTTGATGGACCTTTGGTCTTTCCCAGTAAGACAATACTTATGTACTATCTTAACTAGTCAGTTGTTCTGTTAACGTTTTTTCTGAAACCTCATGCCTACAACGGTTAATACACACTGCACACTTTGAACTGCACGAGAGCCATGGGCTTCTACTTGGAGCAGAGTAAGCCTGTAAAAAGTCCACCCAGCTTCGTTTCTTTTGACCCAAACAGGATGGGGACTGCTTTTAGCAAATACACTTTTACAAAAAAGAAAAGGGGTTACAATGATAACTGAATATCTCCCTTTAGTCAAGTCAAGGAGACTTGCACATGCATCACTCAAAATTATTCCAGAGAGAATTAATGTGTAAAAAGCTGTTCTGATCAGTGAATCACAGATTGCTGCATCCTAGCATTCGCTGCTTTTCAGTTTATAGGTATTTTTTTCCAACTTGCTGGGACCCTGTGGTGCATGGTACTGCCTGGGAAAGGGAAATAAGAAAGGATTTTCTTTCTCTAAACTAGAAACAAAAGCCAAAGATGTTCTTAAACCCATTTCCACCCCTCGCAGTGTCATGAAAGACGAGTTCAAGTCCCACTGCTGCCCATTGTGATCTTGGGCAGTTCACTTAACCCTCCATTGTTCAGGTACAATGTTAGATTGCAAGCCCTCTGGGGACAAGAAAATAACCTCCTACATTTCAACGTAACTCACCTTGAGCTACCATTGGAAAGCTGTTAGCTAAATTCTAAATTGGCTAGCAGACTGTATTTCCTTTACTTACGCCCAAGCAGGCCTTACTCTTGAGGGTGATGTCACAGCTGATAATGGGCTATGACCACTTAGATAGCCCACTTGACATCAACCTCCTTACAGGAAATATGCACAGCTGCAACGTGGTATTCATCCTACACATTCAAATCAAAGTCAGTTTGACCAAACACTACTCCAGAATTTATTTGGGTTCAACTCTTATCATCCTAGGCACAATTACTTTTTCTTCCAGGCTACCTTTCAAAAATCCCCATGTATCACCACTTGTTAGGCCTTGCATATTGTGAGACTTGTACTTTATTGTCCTCTTGGGTTTTTTTTCTTGAAGGCAGCCAGTAGCTAGAGAGTTCCACATATGAGGACATCTGTATCCTGCTTGTCCCTAGAGAAAGCAAAATTAATTACCTGTAGCAGGTGTTTCCGAGGACTGCAAGATACATATCCTCGCACACCCTCCCTCCTCCCCTTGGAGTTAAATCTGTTTGCTAGAAATTCAACTAATGAGGTCTTGCATAATAGTGGAAGGTAGGAAGGCATGCACATGTGCAGGAGATGTTTTCAGAAGCCTGAGTAAAGCTGAAGAGATGTTCACTTACAGGGCTCCATCAGATGATGTTGCCCACATACGAGGCTATTTGTCATTCTGTCATTGGAGAACACATGATACAAGTAAGTAGCATTGCTTTACCTTCCATTCTTCTAAGTTGGGTTACTCCACAATAGAATAGGTGTTAATTTGCAAGATAGTCTCAGGAGTCATAAATGGTTATTGTTAAAAGAAAAAAATTGCAATTGGAATGTACTACTAGAACAGATCTTCTCTGTCCAGTCAGCTGTGGTTGATACCACCGCTTCCTTCATGTTGTCGGTGATGGTTGTGGTCAGACCAAAACAGCAATACTAAGGAGCCTGTTTAGTACAGTGTGGTAAGCAGTTGCTGCAGGAACTGGCACATGTTAGCAGTTACTGCTTGGCCAGAGTAGCAGTTGCTGCATAGCTGTGGCAATTACTATGCATTAGTTCCTTCGGTAACTGCTTGGCCTGACAGGAGGCAGGAAAGGGATGGAGAATGAGCGGTTATGGGTGCTGACAGTACTTGCAGCATGATTGAGAGTACAATTTATCTTGTCCAATGCCATCCAACTTCTGCTTGGGGCCTGTCATTATGATTCTGTTCTCCCCCTTCTTAAGTTGTAACACTGGTTTCTGCTCAAATCAAATTCAGAATTTTAATATGGATCCACTCCACTCTGCTCTGTATTCTGATATGCCACTGTACCTCTGCCAATGCCATGTATTCTGTCTCCCCCTTTCTGGCTTTTTTTGTGCTCTGCTGCATCAATTCTACCTCTGTCTAGATATCTCTTGTGCCTCTTTGGCATTCTTTTCCACTCTGCATCCACCAGGAAACCTCTTTCTCCAAGTACAAAAAAAGTCTATCAAAATTTGGCTTTTTAAACTCATATTGACAAGGGCTCTGATGCCAAGGGGTGATACAGAAAGCCCTGCTCTTTTCTTATCTTTCCATCTTTATCTCTTTTGTGCATTCTGTTGTCCTGTTTCTGATTCATTGTTTACTTTGAGGCATATTTTCAAAGCACTTAGCCTTCCAAAGTTCCATATAAACCTATGGAACTTTGGAAGGCTAAGTGCTTTGAAAATATGCCCATTTGTAAACCTCCCTTGTGTGCTTTCTGCCTGAAAGATGGTGTGTGCAAAAATAAATAAATTTGGAGGGGGGGGGGTTATTTTTATTTTTTTAATTTACTCAATGTATTTACCATGCGGTAAGTGTCTACCCTTTGCAGTAACTGCAGGGCAGATGCTAGGTATGCCCACAACAGTTAGAACACAGGCTTAGCACTTACCATTGAATCATGACTCATCAAAATAGCTCACAACAAAAGAGCCCCAACAAAGTAGCTCAGACAAATAAATCCACAACAGAATGGCCACGACAAAAGTCTCCATTTATTATTTTATTTTTATATTATGTTATATTTTCTTCGCTAAAGTTTTCTTTCTCAACTCCCTTAGGGCAGCATTTCCCTGGAGTAACCCTTGCCAGTCATGTTTTCAGGATATCCACAATGAATATGCATGAAAGAGATCTGCATATAATGGAGGCAGTGTATACAAATCAAGTTCATGCATATTCATTGTGGATATCCTGAAAACCTTACTGGCAAAGAGTACTCTAGGACTGGACGTGGAAAACACTACCTAGACATCTCCAGCTTGTTGTACTATCCATGTGGCCACCTTAATGCCCGTTGTGCTAGCAGACTGCCATAGAGCCCTGGGGTCCTTGCAGTAGCACCTACCTTAAGAACATAAGAGTAGCCATACTGGGTCAGACCAATGGGCCATCTAGCCCAGTATCCTGCTTTCCAAACAGTGGTCAAGCCAGCTCACAAGTACCTGGCAGAAACCCAAATCTTGGCAACACTCCATACTCCAAATCCTAGGGTAAGCAGTTGCTTCCCAAGTCTATCTCAATAGCAGACTGTACTTTTCCTTCAGGAACTTGTTCAAACATTTTTTAAACCCAGATACACTAACTGCTAGAAAAGAGTTTTAGAGCTTAACTATTCATTGAGTGAAAACATATTTTCTCCTATTTGTTTTAAAAGTATTTCCATGTAATTTCCTCGAGTGTCCCCTAGTCTTTGTACTTTTGGAACGAGTAAAAAATCGATTTAGTTCTACTCGTTCTACACCACTGAGGATTTTGTACACCTCAATCATATTTCCCCTCATCTATCTCTTTTTCCAGGCTGAAGAGCCCTAACCTCTTTAGCCTTTCCTCATACTAGAGGAGTTCCATCCGCTTATCTTTTTGGTCGCTCTTCTTTGAACCTTTTCTAATTCCACTGTATCTTTTTGAGATATGGCAACCAGAACTGAACGCAATACTCAAGGTGCGGATGCACCATGGATCGATACAAAGGCATTATAGTATTTTTTTTTTGTCTTATTCACCATCCCTTTCCTAATAATTCCTATCATCCTGTTTGCTTTTTTGGCTGCCACCGCACACTGAGCAGAAGATTTCATCATATTATCTACAATGACACCCAGATCTTTTTTTTGAGTGCTGACTCCCAGGGTGGACTCTAGCATCAGGTAACTATGATTCAGATTATTCTTTCCAATGTGCATCATCTTGCATTTGGCCACATTAAATTTCATCTGCCATTTGGATGCCCAGTCTTCAAATTTCCTAAGGTCTTCCTGCAATATTTCACAGTCCACACACATGTTTAACAACCTTGAATAGTTTTGTATCATCTGCAAGTTTGATCATCTCCTTCGTCATTCCGATTTCCATATCATGTATAAATATGTTAAATAGTACCGGTCCCAGTACAGATCCCCCTATAAGGGGGATTCTGTCTGTGGCTTTTTTTTCTTTGTACTACAGCAGACTTTCCCTGGGTGTTTTGAGGGAGGAGGCAATATTCTTGGAGATTATTTTGGGGTTGTAGCCTTTCTGTTCGAAGGATGCAGTCATGATTTCAAGGTGTCTGTCTCTGTCCCCTGGGTCAGAGCAGATACGGTGGTACCTTGTGGCTTGGCTGTAAATAATGGATCTTTTTATAGTGATATACAACCCAGAGCTTGAAAAATTAAGAAAAATCATAAAAGATCTGCAGCCTCAACTCCATGAGGATGAATTACTGAAAGAGATATTCCCATCCCCACCAGTGCTGGCCTTCCGACAGCCATCGAACTTAAAACACAAGCTAATTAGAAGTAACCTCCCAACACAGACTCAAAAAGAAAAGAATGGCACACATCCTTGCAATATATCCAGCTGCAAGCTATGCCAAAACATATCACAGGACCCCACGGTCATTCACAAAGGAAAAATATTCAACATTAAGGAATCTTTCACGTGCTCATCTTCCAATGTGGCATATATCATTCAGTGTAAAAAAAATGCAACGAAGGCTGCTACATTGGAGAAACAAGTCAGATGCTAAAGAAGAGATTTAATTTACATAGACACCATATGAAAAATGCTAGTACCAATAAAGATGTCACGTCTGTGGGGCAGCACTTTACAAAACCAGAACACTGTACCAGTGATTTCATGGTAAGAATTCTGAAAGGGAACTTTAACACAATACAGGAACGTAAGACGTAAGAGTGGAGGAGTGGCCTAGTGGTTAGGGTGGTGGACTTCGGTCCTGAGGAACTGAGTTCAATTCCCACTTCAGGCACAGGCAGCTCCCTGTGACTCTGGGCAAGTCACTTAACCCTCCATTGCCCCATGTAAGCCGCATTGAGCCTGCCATGAGTGGGAAAGCGCGGGGTACAAATGTAACAAACAAAAAGTCAGAATGATTAAATATTTTGACACCCACCAGACAGGACTTAAAGATCTGGGTTTTCTAGCCCATTATCCTATATAATAATTCTCACCACCAACGTTCTAATGTGGGACTGCCTGTGTCCGTGGCTCCTGGAGTTGCTGAGCTAGGCTCCGTAGCCAGGATGACATCACTAACAGCTGATCCTACTCCTCCCCCTGCCTGGGAATCAGCTGTCAGTGCTCCGCTCCCTGCCACTTCGGAGCAAGTGGCAGGGAGCGGCGCATCAAAAAACTGCAAGCGCGGCACCACAGAACCCCCCCCCCCGGGCACATCAAACCCCATCGCCACCCGCAGATGCCAATAATAACGCTGTCCGGCCGCTGCTGCTTCTCCTGTTGAGCAGCAGGGGCCGTTACAAAAAGAAAAGAAGCGATAAATGTTTTTAAACCCAGCCCAAATCATTTGCAAATGCCCGAGTCTTACAACGCAGTCTCTGCAGCTGCTCCTTCTCTCGCCTGTCACGTCATTGCGCTCCTCCGGGGTCTTACTCCAGGGGCAGTGACGTGGAAGCGAGCGGCTGCAGAGACTGCGTTGTAAGACTCAGGCATTTGCGAATGATTTGGGCTGGGTTTAAAAACATTTATCGCTTCTTTTCTTTTTGTAGTGACCGCTGCTGCTCAACAGGAGAAGCAGCAGCGACTGGACAGCATTACTACTGGCATCTGCGGGTGGCGATGGGGTTTGATGCTCCGGGGTAGGGAGGGTGTTTGATGTGCTTGAGGGGGAGGGGAGGGTCGCTGGACATGGGTAGCTGGAGGGGGGAGGGGAGGGTCGCTGGACATGGGTAGCTGGAAGGGGGGAGGGGAGGGCCGCTGGACATGGGTAGCTGCAGGGGGGGGGCAGGGGGAGAGGAGGGTTGCTGGACATGGATGGCTGGAGGCGGGGCAGGGGAGATGGAGGTGGGGAGGGGGTGCTGAGACCAGAGAGGTGGGGTGGGGAGGGGGGGCTCTGCGAGTGGGGGGGTGGGGTCTCTCACATACACTGTCTCTGACACACTCCCTGTCTATCACACTCTATCTCTCTGTCACACACACAGACACTCTCTCACACACTCTCTCTCACACAAACACACACACACGCTGTCTCTGTCTCTCTCTCATTCTCTATGACACACACAATCCATCTCTCACACACACTCTCTCTAACGTACACACTCCGAGGAAAACCTTGCTAGCACCCGTTTCATACTAGTAAACCATAAAATTGTACTGCTTTTGTCACCCTCCTGTCTCCATGCATATCTCCCTGTCCCTCATCCACCCGACTCTTCCTGTCTCTCACCTATCCACCCCCATCCTGTTAGACTATCACTGAAATGCTTTGATGTTTCACTTATATATACTGTCATCTACCAACATTTGCTTATTTCTGATCTGACGAAGAAGGGCAACCTTCGAAAGCTAATCAAGAAATGTATTAATTTATGTCCAATAAAAAAGGTATCATCTTATTTTCTTTTCCATGTTTTATTTCTATTGATGATTAGCTTTAAAAGTGGACTAACACGGCTACCACACTCTCTACTCAACGACAGGTTACATATTACTAACAGCTGATCAGCAATTTCATGGTTGAGTTCTTTGAATACAGTTCAGATGATTTACTACCTTTTAATTTGTCAGTTTGGCTTAGTACATCTTCCAGGTTCAATGGTATTTCTTTTAATTCCTCCACCAGATCACCCTTGAAAACCATTTCCGGTACAGGCAGATCTCTTACATCTTCTTCCGTAAAGACAGAAGCAAAGAAATTCATTTTCTCCACTATAGCCTTGTCCTCCTTGAGCGCCCCTTTTTCTCTTTCGTGATCTAACGGTCCCACGCATTCCCTCGCAGGCTTTCTGCTTCTGATGTACCTGAAAAAGTTGTTACTGTGATTTTTAGCTTCTGCGGCAAGTTTCTCTTCATATTCTTTTTTAGCCTTCTTTATTAATGCTTTGCATCTGACTTGCCAGTGCTTATGTTGCTTCTTGTTTTCTTCGTTTGGGTCCTTTTTCCATTCTTTGAAGAACAATCTTTTGGCTGTAATGGCCTCTTTTACTTCATCTTTTAACCATGCTGGCTGACGTATTCTCTTCTTTCCACCTTTGCAAATACGTGGAATGCATTTGGTCTGGGCTTCCAAGATGGTATTTTGAATAATGTCAACGCCCAATTGAGTGTCCTAATCTTTGCAGCCAATCCTTTTAGCTTCTTTTTAACCATTTTCCTCATTTTATTATATTCACCCTTTCGAAAATTAAATGCAGATATAGTAGATTTCTTTTGTGGGTTCATCCCAGATAGTAGCTCAAACTTAATCATGTTATGATCACTGTTTCCTAGGGGCCCCAACACTGCCACCTCTCACACTATGCCCTGCACGCCACCAAGAACCAATTATTCCCTTATATTTCCTCTGTGTACATTTGTATGCTGCACAAGCTGGCATGTTTGAATATATGTGAAATTAAATAAAAATGCTAAACAACAAAGAATGACAACGTGGATGCAGCAGCTCATCATAGATTTGTTTGCTTTGTTTTGAGTGTACGCAGAATGACAGCTGAGCAGGGGAGTGGAAACACAGACTATCCAAATTGGCTTCAACTTTTTGATATCATCCAGTCCTGTCTCCTGTTTTCAATATGTATTGAAAACAGGAGACTGGACCGTATGAGGTCAACTTCTTTGCTCTCTATCCCTGGGTGGGTGCCCTCCCTGAACTTCCTGGTGGGTCTAGTGTGGCAGGAAAGATCCCACTCTTTCCTGCTCGCTGCGCTGCCGCTGATCTGCTGCTCGCTTCCGGCTCCCGCTTTGTCTTTAAAATGACTGCTGAGAGATCTTGAAGTCTTTCGGCAGCCATTTTAAAGACAAATTGAGAGGCAGAAGCGAGCAGCAGCAGGCAGGAAAGAATGGGGGGATCTTTCCTACCTGCCCCACTAGACCACCAGTATTGAGGTATGTTTGGAGAGGGGAGGACGGCGACCGACAGCGACACCAAGGCTGACGATGTTAGTACAGATTGGGATCCCTCCCCATCCCCAGTGGGGATTCCCCAATCACCACAATGATCGGTCATCCTCGTTGGGCCCCAGTTCCTTTGCTCTGGCTACCTTCCACCCTGGACCCTGACTCACAATTAGAGTGTCTGGACTGTGCTGCTGGTGTGCGTTAAGGAACACTTTCTTCTCTCTGGTGCCGGGTCCCTGTCCTGATGGATCTGCATTCTGATAGTCAAAGAGCTCAGCAGATCATCAGGCGGAGAGTGGGCACCCGTGATCATTTCACATAGAGTGAGAGGCTCAGAGAGAGTATCTGGAACACTTGAGATGGGAACTCAGGAATGGGTACGCGGGATAGACGGCACCAAGTATTTAAAGCAGGCTAGATCCTCTCTCCCTTGCCATCCTGTTGGTCAAATTTAACCAATAGAATTGGTAAGGTGAAAAATCCACCAACCCTCAGGAAACCAAACAATTCTGCGGAATTGGCAACCTTACTTAATCTCTCCTTCCTGTGACTAGAGCAGCTTTCCCATTGGCTGGATCCTACTACAGTCTCTGCACTGGAAGGGCAGTAGAGGAGCATTGGAGAGCTACAGAGGGCTAAACTCTGCAAAATATCCAGACCCTTTAGCCATCCTTCTGTGTTTCAGACATTAACTTTAAAAATCTGTAGATTGTGAGCCCTCTAGGGACAGAGAAAATACCTGCATATAATGTGTACTGTGCTGCATACTTATTTATTGGGATATGTTTACCGCCTTTTTGAAGGAATTCACTGACGGAGGTGTACAGTAAGAATAAATCAAACATGAGCAATAAACAATTACAGCAGTAATTCAAATAACAATATGTCTAGTAGCACTATAGAAATGATTAGTAGTAGTAGTTACGAAGCTGAAAACATCGAAAGAGTTGGCAATACTAGACTCCTGAGTACATTTGAGAGGCCTCCCTCCCTTAAAACTTTTGGGCCTCAGGCACATGCCTAGATTTCCTATACTTTAATCCAGTTGTGTACATAAATTTGCCTGTGCCTATCAAAAATAATGTTAATGGAATCAACAGCAGCACTTGTACATATAGATGTTATTAGTTATTTCAGTCTAAGTATAATTTGTTTCTTAAATGATGGTTGTTCAAAGTTGTATTTAATAGATACTTGAAAAACACAGATTTTTCTAAAGAAGGGAATTTTAAGTTAGTCCAGCCTACCTTGGACTTTTCTGTTTCTAATCTCATGATATTTTTTTGTTTTGTTTTGTTACATTTGTATCCCGCGCTTTCCCACTCATGGCAGGCTCAATGCGGCTTTCAGATTTACTATTCTTAATCGTCATCTTGTGAAGTACCTATATAGTGAAATGGTGGGAAAGGAAGTTACTTTTATGGTGGTGATACAGAAAATAGATGTTGAAATAATTCTGTCACCCCATATATTGATTGTCATGATCTCTGCTGGCCTATAGTAATCAGTGAGGGAGAGAATAGCACTCCTCCCTTTAGCTAAGGAGAGGTGAATAAGCATCCCTTCTTGAAAGATGACAGTATTTTTAAAATTTGTTGTCCAGAATGCACAGAGAAAAATCTGACTATTTAAATTATTTATTTCCCCTCTTCGATGTTTAAAGAAAATATTGAAAGTGTCTACTAGTTTATCTTAGATTAGATTACATTAACAGTATCCTAAAGAAATATAAGTGTAGAAGGTTTGCTAGTTTGCCTGTTGCAGCTAATTCGAATGTGGAATTATGATCCCTGCAATATCTGGTATGTATCTTGATTGTAAATTTATATGTGATACAGGAACAGTAGAAGTTGACACTAAAAGTAAGTAAACAGATACCAGTAGATTATGCTGGCATACTCAAAACAGTGGTTTATGTGGAAAGATAATTTGAGTCTTTATCAATAAAAAGAATGAGAAGTCCTATTAAAAACTGACAAAATTATGTTATGCTTGAGGGTAATTTTCAGGCTGCTTACCTTACTGCAATTTCTAGGGGCACTTTTGACTTCTGACTTTCCGTTCTCATAGTACATATATGTTTTCACTTTGAAAGTTGCAAGGAAAAAGTACCCACATATTTGTGCCTATTTTTTCTTTGGGTAGATTTTCCGTAGTAAACCTCACGTAGTTTTAAAAATACAAAACCAGACATGATATAGCAGTTCCTGTCCTTTCCCTAATGTCTGCTAACACCTTTGCTGAAAAGAAAGAAGATATGCATTGTTCCACCCCATGAATACTTTTGCTCATTGCAGCATGAAGCTCTCAGATCACCCTTGTACCTGTGTAAATGACTTTTCAGAATTGTCCTCTTTATCTTTACAGTGGTTTTCTGCTTAGGAATCTCTCATTTGTGATCATTGCCAAATTTCAGATTTTATATGGATTAAACTCTACAATATTATAGGCTTGAAGACTTCTTACCATGTGTAATTCACCAACCTTTCAAAAAAGTCTGCAATGACCAACTAAAATTAATAACTACTAGCACAATGCATATTGTATATTGAATTAGGTCAAATTGAGGAAAAGACTTCAGTTATACCATTGCCTTAGATTATCCGTTCAGGCACCTGGTAACCACCATCATGAGTCATAAAAACCTCCATCTCCCTTAATTTTATATGGAACAAATTTTTGAAATTTTCTTTAAAGAATTAATAGACTTGAGTTATTGAGCCTAATTTCAATGTATTGCATCCCTTTATTCACTAGAGGGGCCATTTGCTAATAATGCATGCTAAAGTCGTTAGTCCATGTTAACTGCTACAAGGCCCATTGCATTTCATGGTAGCATGTGGGAAAAACTGATAAAATGACACAAAAACTGATAAAATGACACATGGAGTTTGAAAATGGGCCACATTGGTCTAGAGATTGTAGAGGAGCCAGCCACAAAATGGCCCAATGCATTGCTATGAAAGAAGCAATTCCAACGTCTGCAGCATACAGACTCAAATATGGTGAAACTTGAAATGCAGTGGGCCCTGCAGCAAATAAAAATGTTTCTATTGCTCATAAATGACCCCTTTAATTGAGCATGATTATTTATCTGTACTTTAATTTTGTAGCACCCCTGATTGATTTTTTTTTTTTAATTTGCAGGGAAGAAGAAGGTACTGAAAATTTGAGGAAACGAAACATGCAGCTTCCCTTTATGTTTACCACTGGTGAAGCTGTGTTGTATGAGGTAACGTTTCCTATAGCTGGCTTGATGGCATCCTCACAAACAAAGGGGAAAGGAGCTGCGACAAAAGCAACACAAAGTCAAGGCTCCGTAGATCCAAGTTCCCTTCTGGGTGCCATGTTGAAGCAGGATGAGTCTGTGTATATTTGTCCTCCAGCACTAAATAAGTTTTCCTTTGAGAACTTTTTTAATGAGACCAGGAATGAACGAAGCAATATTATTTCCACTGATTTGCAAGACAATCTGGCAGCCCTGGGAAATAATACCATGAAACAGGAACAAACAGAGGTTCCTTTAGATACCAATCCATCCGTTCAACAGGACAGTGCAGGACTCCTTGTTGACCACAAAAATAGTGAATTGTCTAACATCATGAGAAGTCTGGGCATTGACTTTGAAGACATTGAGCTTATTCATCAAGATGAGGGATTTTTCAGGAATGAATTTGACTATCCAGATATTGGGGACATTGATGTAGCAGAAGAAATTTTTACATATGTACAGGATTTCTTAAACAATAGATCAGATTGCATGTATTCCAATGTCCTTCAACAGCAACCCACTGTACAAGACTCAAGCTGTATAGCACAAGTTCTAGAACAACAGAAACTTGATCAAAACTGTCCTAATCAAGTGGTACCACAACAACTCTGTCAGAAGATGAGTCACATGCAAGTGAATAGTATGCTTGGAAACTGGAATACCATCGGTGGTATGCCACTCACCTACCAACAGCCACATCCTGAGGAACATAATCTCTCAGGCTTGCACACAACCACTCAAGAACTTTCCTTTAGTCCAAAAGATAATACTGCTCCTTATGCATACCAAAATAAATTTATGCCCTACCAGCCACCTGCTACAATGGTAATGCCAATTTCTAACCATACACAAATGGACTTTCAAGAAGGATGTGCTGCTGTGAAGTCAAAATACCCTGAACTTTCCAATTTGGAAGGATTTCTAAATTGTTTACAGAAAGTCCCTGTGAATCAACCATATGGAGTAAACTCACATCCAGTTATGCAGACACCTCAGACCTACTATACAGGTGCTGTGTCTATGTATCAATATATGCCAGAAACTCAGTCTGCCTGCCTGAATCAAGCACAATATGAGCCTCTGGTGCCAGATCAGCAACCACTAATAAACAAGGTAAATAATGGTGTGATGTTGCACGCTTATCTTTAACAGTATAATATGAAGTTCTCTTTACATGTTCTGATCTTATTGTTGGACATTTATTCATGATTTTAAAATATATATACAGTGGTGGAAATAAGTATTTGATCCCTTGCTGATTTTGTAAGTTTGCCCACTGACAAAGACATGAGCAGCCCATAATTGAAGGGTAGGTTATTGGTAACAGTGAGAGATAGCACATCACAAATTAAATCCGGAAAATCACATTGTGGAAAGTATATGAATTTATTTGCATTCTGCAGAGGGAAATAAGTATTTGATCCCCCACCAACCAGTAAGAGATCTGGCCCCTACAGACCAGGTAGATGCTCCAAATCAACTCGTTACCTGCATGACAGACAGCTGTCGGCAATGGTCACCTGTATGAAAGACACCTGTCCACAGACTCAGTGAATCAGTCAGACTCTAACCTCTACAAAATGGCCAAGAGCAAGGAGCTGTCTAAGGATGTCAGGGACAAGATCATACACCTGCACAAGGCTGGAATGGGCTACAAAACCATCAGTAAGACGCTGGGCGAGAAGGAGACAACTGTTAGTGCCATAGTAAGAAAATGGAAGAAGTACAAAATGACTGTCAATCGACAAAGATCTGGGGCTCCACGCAAAATCTCACCTCGTGGGGTATCCTTGATCATGAGGAAGGTTAGAAATCAGCCTACAACTACAAGGGGGGAACTTGTCAATGATCTCAAGGTAGCTGGGACCACTGTCACCACGAAAACCATTGGTAACACATTACGACATAACGGATTGCAATCCTGCAGTGCCCGCAAGGTCCCCCTGCTCCGGAAGGCACATGTGACGGCCCGTCTGAAGTTTGCCAGTGAACACCTGGATGATGCCGAGAGTGATTGGGAGAAGGTGCTGTGGTCAGATGAGACAAAAATTGAGCTCTTTGGCATGAACTCAACTCGCCGTGTTTGGAGGAAGAGAAATGCTGCCTATGACCCAAAGAACACCGTCCCCACTGTCAAGCATGGAGGTGGAAATGTTATGTTTTGGGGGTGTTTCTCTGCTAAGGGCACAGGACTACTTCACCGCATCAATGGGAGAATGGATGGGGCCATGTGCCGTACAATTCTGAGTGACAACCTCCTTCCCTCCGCCAGGGCCTTAAAAATGGGTCGTGGCTGGGTCTTCCAGCACGACAATGACCCAAAACATACAGCCAAGGCAACAAAGGAGTGGCTCAGGAAGAAGCACATTAGGGTCATGGAGTGGCCTAGCCAGTCACCAGACCTTAATCCCATTGAAAACTTATGGAGGGAGCTGAAGCTGCGAGTTGCCAAGCGACAGCCCAGAACTCTTAATGATTTAGAGATGATCTGCAAAGAGGAGTGGACCAAAATTCCTCCTGACATGTGTGCAAACCTCATCATCAACTACAGAAGACGTCTGACCGCTGTGCTTGCCAACAAGGGTTTTGCCACCAAGTATTAGGTCTTGTTTGCCAGAGGGATTAAATACTTATTTCCCTCTGCAGAATGCAAATAAATTCATATACTTTCCACAATGTGATTTTCCGGATTTAATTTGTGATGTGCTATCTCTCACTGTTACTAATAACCTACCCTTCAATTATGGGCTGCTCATGTCTTTGTCAGTGGGCAAACTTACAAAATCAGCAAGGGATCAAATACTTATTTCCACCACTGTATATGTTCGGAAAGTCTAAGAGTAGCCATACTGGGTCAGACCAATGGTCCATCTAGCCCATCTATTCTCCATGTCTATTTTAGGGATAGAACATAGCTCCATTTTGCCTGGGCCCATTTTTATTATTCTGGGTTGTCTTTTGTTTGAGAAAAAACCCCCACTGAAGACCACGCCATTTACCGCACTTTGATAACTCCCTTCCCACCCCCCAAATATTTAATGCAGACTTTAAATGTTTATACTTATATTACTTATATGATACATTTTTATCACACAGTAGTTAAAAATGTAAGCTAAATCCAAAAGACAGTAAAATAGTGTGTTAAAAATGACATGTTAACTATGCTTCTGTACTCCAATGGTTAGAGTTTGAAGTTACAACCAATATCTGTTATATATTTTGGAAATGTATGTGTGCATGTCTAGAATTGGCTCCTGAATTGTTGAAGCTAGGATGAAACTTGGTGCGCTGGTACATTATGATCTGGCAGTGATTCCTAGATAGATTCTAATTTGGATGCCCTGATGTTTTGTCAACTAAGCAGGAAGTTGCAGTATAGAGGGCGGGATGCAGCAGAAGGAAGGTCACGGAGCCAGCCTGTGGGAATCACTTGCTGGGCCACAGGAAAATGTAAACTGCAAACAGTGGTTAGAAAGCGATGCCAGACCCGTGGGGAGGAGGACAGGAAAGGAGAGAGGTGCTGACTGGGACCTGTTGGGGGATGTGGAGGAGAGAAAAAGGTGCAGGACCCATGAGAGGAGGGAGGGTAGGGGAGAGGTGTTGGATCCATTTGAGAAAGAGGGTAGGAGAGAGGTGTTGGATCCATGGGAGGAGGAAGGAAGGGAGAGAGGTGCTGGACCCAAGGGAGGAGGAGGGGGGACTAGAGAGATGGGTGCTGGACCCATGGGAGGAGGAGGAGGGGGATGGAAGGAAGGGAGAGAGGTGCTGGACCAAGGAGATGAAGGAAGAGGGAGTCAAACACAACACACAGTGGGAAGGAGGGCAGGCAGGTGAGCCAGATGCTGGAAGTTAGGGGGGAGAGAGAGAGAAGCATGGGTGGGGTTAGAGAGGAGAGAAACACATTGGTGAGGGAGAGGAGAGAAACTGGACACAGGGAGGTAACAGATAAAAAGGGGAAATTATATGTATGGGGGCATAGAGAAAGGGCACAAAGGGGAGATGCTGCGTGGGGATGGTGTATGGACACGGAGGGGAGATGTTAGACATAGAGGAGAATTGGAACACAGAAGGGAGATTGGGGGGGAATAGAGGAGTGATGTTCGACACAGGGGGAGAGGATAGGGAGATAGAGAAGTGATGAGGGATGCCACAGCATTAACAGATCGTCTTTAGAAGGCACAGAAGGGCCCAGTTCAGTCCTCATTCCCACCCAACCCTAGGTCAACTCTTCATTTATAGTCAGTTATTCTAATTAGGACAAGAGGGGAGTTTTCATTAGAGTTTTAATTATATGTAATTAGTTTCTAAGAAGCAAACTCTAAATAAATTAGAAATTACACCAATCTTTTTGTTTTATTAATGCTTTTACAATTCCATTTACAAGTTATACACAAACTTGAACTGGTAATGCAGACCTATATATTAAAGCAATTATAAATTTTCCCAAAAGAAATTATTATACTCTATTCTCTTTAGACCACTATATTGGGGGGTCACATGAAGGAAATGCAACAGGAGAAGTTTTAAGCAAAACAAAATCAACTTATATAGCCTAGCACTCATCTAACCATTCTAAATATCCTCAAACTAGTTCTAACCAGTAGCCAATTTCTTTATTTTTACAAATTCACTAAGATGTTCAAGTTGAAAAAACACATATTTTATCCCTAGGAATTTAACTACACATTTACAGGGGTAATTAAGATAGAAGGATGCTCCCAGAGCCAAAGTTTCAGCCCTAAGAGAGAGAAAAACTTTCCTTCTCTCCTGGGTTAATTTAGTTACATCTGGGAACATCCATACTTTTTTACCTAGGAAAAGTGACTTTGCATTTCTAAAATAAAGGCATTTGACCGCCTCTAGATCTTGTTCAAATGCAAAATTCACTAGCAGTGTCACTCTTTCAGAATCTTCAGTAATAGAGGTTTCTAGAAAGTCAGTCAAATTCATAATATCCTTATTTTTTGATGAGTCAGAAGTCTCTGGGTCTGGTTGTACATCAGCTACTTTCTTTGGCTGTATATCATAAATCTTGTTTATTGGTGGAAACATTTCTGGGGAATAATGTAATATTTCCGATAGGTATTTCTTAAATGCCTCCAATGGACTAACCCCCAAAGACCTTGGAAAATTCAAAAAACATAGTGTTAATCTACGATGAAAATTTTCAATCTGTTCTATTTTTCGATGAAGAAAAGACCTGTCTTAAACTATTACTTTAAACTCCTGTAAAGTCTTCATTTCTTGTTTTAAGTCCGTCACCTGCAAGTTAAATTCTTGCTTTGTATTTTCCATAGTTTTAGAAAGTAAATCCACTTTACTTACAAGTGACGAGATTTCTTTCATAGAATTGGCTACTGAGGTATCCAAACGCTGGAGAGCGTCCCAGATACTCTCCAGCGTCACCGCCACTGATCTGGTAATCAGAGCTGTTGGCTCAGGAAGGGAAAATTCCTTTCTCTTCCCTCCGTCGGTTTTCGCTGCCTCCACTCCTCGATCCGTGGGTCCTTGCATTACCGCTTCCGGTCCCAAGGACCCACGCTGAAGGTGGCGTCTTCTGGGTTGTGGCGGCGGTTCGAGTTCCGGGGAAGATAAGGTGACATCAAGTCCCAGGCCCCGATGGTCTCCTTCCAAAGAGGCAGCAGGACTATTCCTGAATGTCGTAGTAGATGTAATTGTGGCGTATCTCTCCATCGTCTGTTGCCCTCCGGGAGGTCTGGGCATTGAGGTCTCTCCTCTGACCGACCCGTTTCGCTTAGTATGGGGCATTCTGGAAAAGAGGTAAATGTTTTGGCAGACAAATTTCAGGATCTCACAAGCCACAAACTAACATTCCGCCATCTTGTCACATGACCCCCCCCCCCCCCCTGAAGATTTACCAAAATTACACCAATCTTAAGGCTCATTATATTCATCTGATGTCCCTAGTACCTTAAGAAGTTTTAATTAAACAACTCTATAATAATAAGATGCAGACGGTAGTCCAGCAGCAAGAGGGGTACTATCCAGTCTTTTGCATTGTGTCACATGTATGATTATCTCCCATTTGGTGAGATGTCATATGTGTGTGCTCGATGCAAAGATCTCCTAGCTCTCAGAGAACAAGTCTGTTCTCTTGAGGCTAGAGTAACAGACTTGGAGGAGCTGAGGGAGACAGAGAGGTACATAGAGGAGGCCTACAGGGGCATTGTAGAGAAGTCCCATCTCCAATTTGGCAGCCCTTGTGCTGCCTTGGAGGAGGGAGGCCTTCTAAAAGGAGGGCATCATCCTGGTGCAGCTGGAAGTAGTCCTGTGGACAGATCAGCACATCAGGGAATGCAATATCCTCTCACACTGAAGATGTGTCTCCAGGAGCTACTGCCCAGGTGGGAAGGGTTAGGACAGCTGTTGTAGTTGGTGATTTGATTATTAGTCATGTAGATATCCGGGTGGCTGATGGATGTGAGGATCGCCTGGTCACTTGGCCTGCCTGCTGCGAAGGTGGAGGATTTCATGCGTCACCTAGATAGGATTTTAGATAGTGCTGGGGAGGAGTCAGCTGTCTTGGTACATGTGGGTACCAATGATATAGAAAAATGTGGGAGAGTATGGAAGCCAAATTTAGGCTCTTAGGTAGAAAGCTCAAATCCAGAACCTCTAGGGTAGCATTCTTTGAAGTGCTACCTGTTCCACACGCAGGGCCCAAGAGACAGAGCTCCAGAGTCTCAATGCATGGATGAGGTGATGGTGCAGAGAGGAGGGGTTTAGATTTGTAAGGAACTGGGCAGCATTCTGGGTAAAGGGGAGCCTATTCCTGAAGGATGGGCTCCACCTTAACCAGGGTGGGACCCATGCTGCTGGCATCTGCATTTAAAAAGGAGATGGAGCAGCTTTTAAATTGGAATCTTGGGGAAGGCCGACAGTCATTCAAAAATTCATGGTTCGGAACAAGGTATCTTGAAAGATGTCGCCAAAACAGGGAGGATAGGGTATCCCTATAGTGAGGTTGCAAAAGAGACCATAGTAGATCTGATGTCCTTAAATAAAAATCAGACAACAGATTGCAAATTAACACTGTCAAGTACTGAGCAAGATGTAAATAGGAACAACAAACATAGTCTGAAATGACTATGCGAATGCCAGAAGCCTAAAAAATAAGATGCAAGAGTTAGAATATATTGCACTAAATGACAAATTAGATATAATAGGCATCTCTGAGACCTGGTGGAAGGAGGATATCCAGTGGGACAAATTATATCGTAGTGATAGGGTGGAGGGGTAGCATTGTATGTTAAGGAGGTAATGGTGCTGGGGCCACTTAATAAGAGGAGACTATGATAAAATGAGAAGAACGGTGAGAAAAAAAACTTAAGAGGAGCAGCTATAAGGTCAAAAATTTACATCAGGCGTGGATGCTGTTCAAAAATACCATCATGGAAGCCCAGGCCAAATGTATTCCGTGTATTAAAAAAGGAATAAGGAAGACCAAACAGCCTGCATGGTTAAAAAGTGAGGTGAAAGAAGCTATTAGAGCTAAAAGAAAATCCTTCAGAAAGTAGTAGAAGGAACCGACTGAAAATAATAAGAAACAGCATAATTAATGTCAAGTCAAATGCAAAGTGCTGATAAGGAAGGCAAAGATTGCGATGAAGGCAAAAACATGTAGTAAAAAAATTTTTTAGGTGTATTGAAAGCAAGAAGCCGGCAAAAGTATCAGTTGGGCCGTTAGATGATGAGTGGGTAATCAGGGAAGACAAAGCCACAATGGAGAGATTAAATGAATTCTTTGTTTCGGTCTTTACCGAGGAAGATTTGGGAGAGATACCAGTGCCAGAAATAGTATTCAAAGCTGACGAGTCAGTTCAACTGAATGAAATCTCTATAGACCTGGAGGATCTATTGGGGCAATTTAACAAATTGAAGATTAGCAAATCTCCTGGACCAGGTGGTATTCATCCAAGAGTACTGATAGAATTGAAAAATGAACTTGTGAAACTATTGTTAGTAATATGTAATTTATCTTTAAAATCAAGCATAATTCCGGAAGATTGGAGGGTGGCCAATGTAACGCCGATTTTTAAGAAAGGTTCCAGAGGAGATCCGGGAAACTATAGGCTAGTGAGCCTGACGTCGGTGCCTGACAAAATGGTAGAGACTATTATAAAGAAAAAAATTACAGAGCATATTTGAAAGCATTGATTAATGAGACAAAGCCAACATGGATTTAGGTGGATAGTGGGATTCCCCAGGGTTCTGTGCTAGGACTGTTGCTTTTTAATATGTTTATAAATGATCTAGAGATGAGAGTAACTAGTGAGGTAATTAAATTAAAGGTACAGAGAAGGGTGATGAAAATGATAAAGAGGATGGAAAGACTTCCCTATGAGGAAAGGCTGAAGCGGCTAGAGCTGTTCAGCTTGGAGAAGAGACAGCTGAGGAGAGATATGATAGAGGTCCATAAAATAATGAGTGGTATGGAACGGGTAGACATGAATCGCTTGTTTACTCTTTCCAAAAATACAAGGACAAGGGGGCACACAATGAAGCTACAAAGTAGTAAATTTAAAATGAATCAGAGAAAATATTTCTTCACTCAACATGTAATTAAACTCTGGAATTCGTTGCCAGAGAATGTGGTAAAAGCAGTTAGCTTAGCGGGGTTTAAAAAAGGTTTGGATTGCTTCCTAAAAGAAAAGTCTATAAGCTATTATTAAAATAACTTGGGGAAATCCACTTCTTATTTCTAGTATAAGCAGTGTAAATTGTATTGTACTGTTTTGGGATCTTGCCAGGTATTGTGATCTGGATTGACCACTGTTGGAAACAGGATTGCTGGGGTTGATGGACCTTCGGTCTGTCCCACCCAGTGTGGCAATACTTATGTACTTATGAGCAAACAAGATTTCTGGTATTTATAATTTTGAAGCTGCCTTCAACAGTGCATATACAGGGACATATTGCACAACATTCTCATACAAAGAGGGGCATAATCGAACAGGGCGCCCAAGTTTTCCTGAGGGCGTCCTCGCAGGACGTCCCCGTGAAGGGGCGGGGAAACCCGTATTATCGAAACAAGATGGGTGTCCATCTTTTGTTTTGATAATACGGTCGGGGACGCCCAAATCTCAACATTTAGGTCGACCTTAAAAATGGTTGACATAAATATTGAGATGGTCGACCTTAGAGATGATCGTCCCCGGTTTTCGGCCATAATGGAAACCGAGGACGTCCATCTCAAAAACGGCCAAATCCAACTCATTTGGTCATGGGAGGAGCCAGCATTTGTAGTGCACTTTTCCCCCTGATATTCCAGGACACCAACCAGGCACCCTAGGGGACACTGCAGTGGACTAACTGATGCACTAACTGAACGGAAAAAGCCCTTCCCTTACCGATCCCTTAGCAATTCGGAAAGGAACGGGCATGCATGAAGGAAATCACATGCAAATGAGCTGCTCACTGTTAGCTCATTTGCACACGATTTCCTTCCTAAGGAGGGGAAGCCAGTGCAGAGCAGCCAAAGACGGCTTCATACGTGCAGACAAGCTTGTGTGTATGATAGCTGTCTACAGCCTTAAATAAATTGCCATCTACGACCTTAGAAAAATACAAGTCCAGGTGAAAACGTCCAAGTGCTCGTCAGGGACATCTTTTTTTTTTTTTTTTTTTTAAGAGTATGGGTGAAGGACGTCCTTCGCTATGCCTCCGTCCCTGCAACGGCAGTTGAGGACGTCCTTCGCTATGCCTCTGTCCCTGCAACGGCAGTTGAGGACATCCAAAATGTGATGTTTGTGTCAAAAGGACGTCCATGCCTGCTATGCTTCTGACACCCCCTTTATTTATTTGGATTTTGGATCACAAGTAGCAGCAGTGGGATTTGAACCGGCCACCTCTGGATTGCAAGACCAGTGCTCTAACCACTAGGCCACTCCACTCCACTCCTTTGAAATTTGGCCATCCCTGTGGGGGGGGCAGTTCAGGACATCCAAAATGTTTGAAAGAAGGACGTCCACGCCTTCGCTATGCCTCCGCTGACACACACATACCTCCCCTCCCAGGGACCTGCATACTGCTGCGATGGACCTGAGTATGACATTTCAGGCTGGCAAAAAAAATTTTTTTGTTTTTTTCAGGGTGGGAGGGGATTAGTCACCACTGGGGGAGTCAGGGGAAGTCATCCCCGATTCCCTCCGGTGGTCATCTGGTCAGTTTGCGCACCTTTTTGAGGCTTGGTCATGAAAAAAAATGGACCATGTAAAATTTGCCAAATGCTCGTCAGGGATGCCCTTCTTTTTTCCATTATCGGCTGAGGACGCCCATCTCTTAAGCACGCCCTCAACCCGCCTTCGGTACGCTGCTGACACACCCCCGAGAACTTTGGTCATCCCCGCGACAGACAGCAGTTGAGGACGCCCAAAATCGGCTTTTGGTGATGCCAATTTGGGCGACCCTGAGAGAAGGACGCCCATCTCCCAATTTGTGTTGGAAGATGGGCGCCCTTCTCTTTCGAAAATGCCCCTGAAAATGTTACTTAGAACTGTAATATGTGTATAATGTACTACATTTTATAACTATTTCAATTTAGCGATGGTCATAGGCAAAAAAAAACCTTCAGTGTGTCATACATCCTTGTGAGTGGAATTTTGCCTAATTTTCAGAAAACACAACTTTTAGAAAGATAATGTATTCATATGTTTTTTTCCACAGGGAATTTGGTGTTTTCAGTGGGGGGTGGTGGCAGGGAGAGATGGAACTCAGTTTGCTTTCCAAGAGCCACTAACAATTTTGGAAAAGCATCTTGAATGGTTGACATTTCCCATATCTTATCCATAGACCTCTGTAGTGGTGGTTTTTTTGTGTATGTATGTGGGTTTTGTTTTGGGGGGGGGGGGGTTTGGGGGGGGAGGGGTTAATAGTGGAGGAGTAGCCTAGTGGTTAGTGCAGCGGACTTTGATCCTGGGGAACTGGGTTCAATTCCCACTGCAGCTCCTTGTGACTCTGGACAAGTCACTTAACCCTCTATTGCCCCTGGGACAAAATAAGTACCTGAATATATGTAAACCGCTTTGAATGTAGTTGAAAAAAACCTCAGAAAGGCGGTATATCAAGTCCCATTTCCCTTCACAGTAACTTTTCTTAGTAGTTTAATCCACAGCCTACTGACCTTGGAGGGATGGCCTGATCAAGACACTGTATTGATGGTATCAGACTTTTTGCTTTACAATGGTGAATGTGACAGGATATTCAAATTTACAGTCACATGTTCTTATATCCTGAATTGTACCTTTGAATAACTTCATCATGGAGTTTTCTCAGGAATTCCATGTTTGGATCTCCAAATTCACTTTGGATACTGTGATTGGATACAAGTGGACTCTATTTAATGTATTATGGGTCTTGTTAAGACAATTTTTGGAAACGGAGCTGATTTGGGTTTGCTATAAAGTGTAAAGACTTATCCAATCGAGACTCTTTGCTATCTCATTCTTAATTATTGGCCCTTACTAAGGCGCGTTAGCATTTTTAACACGCCTACAATTAGCGTTTGCGCTGTGTAGGTGCCTATAAGGGATATTGTAGGCGCGTACACAGTTAACGCACGTAGATGGTTAATGCGCGTTAAAAATGTTAATGAGCCTATAACGTGGCTTAGTAAACAGGGCCTGCATTTGACACATTTCTATAATTGTTCAAAGTGTAGAATAATATGCAGTGTAGATGAATGAAGCAAACTTTGCCTTTTGATTTTTTGTTTGTTTTTTAGACAATGTGAAACATGTACAAGTGTGAAGACTTAAAGGCATTTTATGGTTCAACTTTCTCATGGTTAGAGTACAAACCATATTGCATTTGCTTCAAGCACGACCTGTCCTCCGCCTGCCCCTCGCCTTCCTGCATGCTGGCTGTAATTTAAAATTTCTTACCTCGGGGTCTGTCAGAAACGGGCCTCTTTTACTAGTTTTATATAAAGACTAGTAAAAAAGGCCCGTTTCTGTGAGAGATGAAATGGGCACTAGCAAGGTTTTGGTGTCCAGTGAGCCTCCTGTCCCCCGGGCCCCCCTGCAGCTACCCATCGTCAGCGACCCAGCTGTCCCCCAACCCCCCTCCAGACACCTGTCCGCTCCGTGATGCAGGTTCCGTACGAAAAATGGCCGCCGAGGGGCAGGGGGAGATGGCGTTTCATAGAGTGTCAGTGCTCCGCCCTCGTCGTCATCATGTTGTGACACGAGGGCGGGGCACACAGTCTTGGGCAAAAAGGATATCTCGACGCCTCACACTTCCGGTTGAGGCTTCTTTTAGAACGTTGGGGTTGTGAATTATGTGCGGATGGGGCGTGGCTGAGGGCGGGTCTCTGAGTGACAGTGAGTGGTGCATGAGTGAGAGTGAGTGTTGCTGACAGTGCAGGGCTTCAGTGTTTCCCTCCCACAGAGTGAGCTTCAGAATGTTGCAGGTGAGAATTATTTATATAGATAATATTTTCAAACATTGTTTTCAGAAAAGAGAGAGAATGAATTCCATGCTGTTGCACAATGTCATAGAATCTACTGTTTTCACCATGAAAACATTCACTTCACAGTAAGATATCCACCATGAGTTATATTTTCTGAAAGCAGATACACATTTTAAGAATAGGTGACATTTTTCTCTGCAGCTACTTTGATTTAGAATATTTACTTTTGGAAGAATTCTGCACTATTCCGCATTACAGATTTTTGTTTGTAGTCCCACAAAATTCTGCACAGGGAACATTGAAGCAGTAATAGCACCCCAATCATCTTACTATTCTGCTGTACTGTTTCATCTCTCTCTTCCTCCCCCCCCCCACCCACCCACCCACCCAGCGGCACATGTGAGTTTCCCAACATGTTTGTTGTACACACACTCATTCCCCTCATCCCTCTTTCCGCCCACGGGCCTTCCATTCAGATATGCAGTCTGTCTGGCACTGATTAGGAACAGAAGGAGAAGGGCCATGTATCAGGCTGTATCCTTTATTTATGCTTATTGTGAAGTTGTGCCAGAAGACCGGGTGGGAAGGAGAGTGAGAGATGTATGGAGGTGTGTGCCAAAGGAGGCGGGTTGACAGCTTGGGAGCATGTGCCAGAGGATGGAGAGCTGAGAGCCAGTTATGGTGGTGTGTTGTGGAGGAGCAGGGTTTGAGAGAGAGATCTGTTCAGGGGTGCTGGAGAAGTGGGGATGTTAAGAGAGTGATATGGGGGTATATGTTAGGGGAGGAGTTGAGAGAGTTATGCTGGGATGTTCCAGAGATCTATGAAGGTATGTATTAGAGAGAGGGGGATCGAGTGAGAGCTATGGGAGTTGAAAGTGAGCTTGGGAGTGTGTGCGGGAGAGGTTGAGAGAAAACTATGGGGAAGAAGGGAGGTTGAGAGGGAGGTGTTCATGTGCTATGGGGAGGCTGAGAGAGAACTAGAGGAGGATGTATGTATGCCATGGGCATGCACTGAGAAAGAAGAGGAATGGATGGAGAGAGAACTGGATGGGGGGAGGGAGTCTTGCTAGGAGACAGGCAGAGAGAAGTAAAGTAGGGGTACGCCCACCCTGGCAAGGGGACAGAGAATACTGGGGATTGAACCCAACGGGGATCAGGAAGAGGGAGATTGTCTGGAAGGGGATCCAGACTAAATTACAAATGAGAAGGCTGGGAGGATTGAAACTCAAGCAGAGAGAAGGCTGGAAGCATCTGGGGAGCAGAGAAGCCATGCCTTATGATAGGGGGAATACTACACAGAAAAATACAAATAAAGTGTGCAGAATTTTGTAGAACTAAAAAAAAATCCCTGTGCTCAGAATTTTCAAAACTGTTGTGCTGAATTTTTAATTCTCTTATGCTGATTTCCCACAGGAGTATTACTGAAAATCGCTACCTACGTTCCGCTCCGCAGAACGCCTCTGGCTGAAATCTCGTGCCCTTGCTGACTTCTCACACTTCAAATTCATGTTGACCTCCTTCCAATCTACTCTCTTGCTTGCCAAACAGGACTACTACATCCAGCTGACTAATTCTCTCGGCTCTAACCCTCGACTTCTCTTTGCCAAACTAAACTGTCTCCTCAAAGTGCCTCCAACTCCCCCCTCACTATCTCACCAAACCCTAGCTGAGTTCTTCCATGACAAGGTTCAGAAGATAAACCTCGAATTCTCTACCAAACCACCCCCACCTCACCCTCACCCTATTTCCTCAACCACTCCGTCCTTCTCCTCCTTTCCTGAGGTCACTGTTGAAGAAACTTCACATCTTCTCTCCTCCTCAAAACGAACTACCTGTTCTTCTGATCCCATTCCTACCCACCTTCTTAACACCATCTCTCCTACTCTCACCCCTTTTATCTGTCATATCCTCAATCTCTCTCTTTCCACTGCGACTGTTCCTGATGCATTCAAACATGCTGTGGTCACACCGCTCCTGAAGAAGCCTTCATTTGACCCTACCTGTCCTTCCAACTATCGACCCTCCTCCCCTTCCTTTCCAAGTTACTTGAATGTGCCGTTCACTGCCGCTGCCTTGACTTTCTCTCATCTCATGCTGTCCTTGACCCACTCCAATCTGGCATTCACCCTCTTCATTCAACTGAAACTGCACTCACAAAAGTTTCCAACGACCTGTTCCGGGCCAAATCCAAAGGCCTTTATTCTATCCTCATACTTCTCGACCTATCCGCCGCTTTTGACACTGTTGATCACAACCTACTCCTTGATACGGTGTCTTCATTTGGATTCCAGGGCTCTGTTCTTTCCTGGTTCTTCTCCTACCTCTCGCTTCACACCTTTAGTGTACACTCTGGTGGATCCTCTTCCACTTCTATCCCTCTACCAATTGGTGTACCTCAAGGTTCTGTTCTCGGTCCTCTCCTGTTCTCCATCTACATCTCTTCCCTTGGCTCTCTGATATCATCCCATGGCTTTCAATACCATCTCTATGCTGATGACTCCCAAATCTACCTCTCTACCCCTGAAATCTCAACTGCCATCCAGAGCAGTGTCTCAGCCTGCTTGTCTGATATTGCTGCCTAGATGTCTCGGTGTCACCTGAAGCTCAACATGGCCAAAACCGAGCTTCTCATCTTTCCCCCTAAACCTACCTCCCCTCTCCCCCCTTCTCTATATCGGTGGATGGCACTCTCATTATCCCTGTCTCATCTGCTCGTAACCTTGGGGTCATCTTTGACTCCTCTCTCTCCTTCTCTGCTCACATTCAGCAGATTGCCAAAACCTGTCGTTCCTTTCTCTACAACTTTAGCAAAATCCGTCCCTTCATCTCTGAGCACTCCACCAGAACCCTTATCCACACTCTTATCACCTCTCGTCTTGATTATTGTAACCTACTTTGCTCCGGCCTCCCTCTTAGCCCTCTCTCTCCTCTTCAATCAATCCAAAACTCTGCTGCATGACTCATCTTCCACCAAAGTCGCTATGCCCACATTAGCCCTCTCCTTAAGTCACGTCACTGGCTCCCTATCCGTTTCCATATTCAATTCAAACTTCTCCTACTGACCTATAAGAGTATTCACTCTGCCGCTCCCCAGTACCTCTCCACTCTTGTCTCCCCCTACGTCCCCTCTCGAGTACTCTGTTCTGTAGATAAATCTTTCTTATCTGTCCCTTTCTCCTCTACTACTAATTCAAGACTCCGTTCCTTTTATCTCGCTGCACCTCACGCCTGGAATAGACTTCCCGAGCATGTACGTCTAGCCCCGTCTTTAGCCGTTTTCAAGTCCAAACTCAAAACCCACCTCTTTACCACTGCATTTGACTCCTAACTCACTTACGCTGTCCTTTATCCTTACCTCTTCATTCCCTTACCCTTAATTGTTCTGGCTGTTTACCAGTCTTATCTAGATTGTAAGCTCTTTGAGCAGGGACTGTCTTTTGTGTATGGTGTACAGCGCTGTGTATGCCTTGTAGCGCTATAGAAATGATAAGTAGTAGTAGCTTTGTTCCACTCCATTCCACAGCAGAAAGCTTTCTAATTCATTCCTAGCATTTTTGTTTTGTGTACTGTCAGTTAATATAGGTGGCTTACGGTACTCACAGAAGTGTGGGATCATAGACCAAGTCACACTCATTTATAATGTCCAGGAGTCCCTGATTCAGAGCTGTTGGGCAGGTAGTCAGAAGGGTTCAGGGGACAGGAAGTCTTCAATTTGGAGATCTTATGTCAGGGTGACCCTGACTTTGGGAATTCCAGGTCTATGGGTGGGTGATTTATTAATATGCATTTACTTCCAGTACAAGTACTTCCAGTACAAGTTAAAGAATAATAAAACTTTAATGCATCTCAAGAATTGAACAGCAAAGAAATCAGGACTAAGGATAAGATGCACTAAACTTAACGAACACGTTAACGACCCTTTAACGAACAGTTATCCTACCCTGGCATGCATTAAAGCCCAATTTCCAACAACGGTAGCAGCAAACGAAAATGGAATGCAGATGAGCAAATTGTGTAGAAACCCTATTAAAATGAGATGCACTAAAGTTTTCCGCTTGCCCTAACGCTGGAAAACTACCGGAAAGATAACGAGAGGTTACTTATGTCAGATGAGGGCGGGCCCAGGAGGAAAGGAAGGACGTCCAAAGACTCAGCGAAGAGGCGATCAGCTGTTCTTGCCCGTGTAGCGCCTTCACACAGAGGTGAGAGGCGCTGCGCGGGCCCGGTAAGACGGAGGGGGGGCCTGGTGGAGGGGGGGAGTGGCGCCGACGACCTCGGGGGGGGCGGCGGGGGGGGGCACGGGGTCATAGGATGGCGGGAGGCAGAGCTAGGGAGAAAGAGAGGAGAAGAGAGGAAGGCGGGGGGGCCGGGGCAGCTTAAAGTTATGATTTTTGGGAAGCGGGGAGCAGCAGCGACCTCAGGCGGGCGGGGGCAAGGACATCCATAAAGGACGTGTTTGGGTTTTTTTTTTTTTTAATTCTTACGCACATTAGCCACGCCGATAACGTGTGCTTTCTGTGCACATGCGTTTCCTACTTCTCTACGGGGGATTGCACCAGATTAGCGAAACTTTCATGCATCCGACTTGAATACCGCACTGAACATTTCTGAGGTGTGTTTTTAGTGCGTTCTTCGTTTTTTTCAAATTCGGTAAGCACTTTTATGTTTTAGATTCTACTTTTAGCATGGAGTACAATATGCAGTTCATTACTGTACAGTTTGCTTGAAAAGTGTTATAAAATTCATTTTTTACTTTCATTGTAATGCACTTTTTTTGAAAAAAAGCCTGTTTTACCTTGGAAGTAAATAGTGCACATTTTGTGAGTGCTCAAAAATGAAAGTAATAAGGTATGTGAAGACTAGCACACTTTACTGCATTGTCATCTGTTTTCTAGTCATTAACAATCAGCCTTATGCTTTGTGATTGTATGTAGCAAGTTCATCTATATTAGGATTCTAGTGCTTTTCTAGGCATGGATTTACATGAATGGTCATTGTACACCTGTGGCAGTTGCCATTGTATTCATCTGTTCTTCTAACAGTTACTTAGCACCTTTACAGGATTGTATATGATAATTAGGGATCTACATTCCAAACTCTTATCAGGATTGTTTATTTTTTTTTCAGCAGTTCCAGAGTGGTTTTCATGGAAGTATAAATGGAGATTATCTATCACGGATTCATGATATAAATAGCACTCAAAGTACACCTTATCTTCAGCCACCTCATCTACAACATCCAACAGAAACCAGATCTTACCCAGATGTTTCATCCAGTGGATTTGTATGATTGAGTACCAGAAATACATGGATTTGGTCACACGCTTTGCTGTGCTCACATTTGAAGTATGGCTTGATAAGACTGTGAATGTCAGAAGTCCGGAAAAGCCAGTGTGACTTTTGAAGGCTTTGAGACAGACTTTATTGCATACAAGGGCCCTAGTTTTCTGTGATTTTGCAGATGAATAATTTGCCATAGCTTGTCCCTTTAAAACATTTTCATATAAACACTATTAATATCTGAGTGACAATAAGAACGTCTGAAAATGGTTCCATATCAGTTTCTATGCTTTATAATGCACACCAAGTTCCGTTTTTTTTTTTTTTTAAAGGCTAACACATCAAAAATATTTACATTTTCTGGTGCAAGTGAAGCAGTCATGATTACAATAATGAGCTGTAAAGTACTGTCTTTAGCTGAACTAGTGACTGATAATTTTTATGCACTTAAAAGCATGGGAGGATGGGGGGGGGAGGGGGAGGAACACATTTTAAAATGAAGGCTTGTTTAATGTGTATTTAATCTAAGTATTTTGCTTAAAAAAAGAACCTGCCCCAGTAAATAAAATAGGAATACAATTTAAGGGTGACCCAGTGAACTTTTTTGGTGGTCCCAGTGCGAACTTTAGTAACTGCAAAATGGTTTTTAATAATGAATTAGAAAAAAATTTCTTTCTTATGGAATGGCTTTTCAAATCAGAGGGTTGTTTCATATACCCTGCCATAGAATCTGCCCTCAAGCTGCTGCAGGTTGTTGCTGCAGGGACTTTTTATATATAGGCTGTCTACTATAAAGTTTAACTTTTCATGAATGTCTATATTCCTCAGTTTAAGGCCTGCAGTCCAAGGGGTTGATAATCATAAGGTTTACTACTACATTTATATAGCACTACAAGTTTATAGGCAGCATTGTGCCGATACACGCAAGAGACAACTTTTTCACCATTGAGTTTACAGTCTAGTCAAGGTAAATCACTTCAGGCAAACCGGGGTTAAGATTTAAATTCTCAAAGGCTAATTAATAGGGTGGAGTTAAATTGAATACAGGACCACTTTAATTCAGTTAAAGCTACAAAAATTTAAATCCGTTCCAAATAAAAATAGTGATATCAACAAACCAGCAAAAAACTTCCCTTAGTGTTAAGGAAAATTGGAGATTTTTTTTTTTGGGGGGGGGGGGGGGGGGGGGAGGTCACTACTTCCTTTTTCTGAAAACCAAAATAAGCAGGTTAAACAAATTGAAGTTATTTGCAGAAATCCCAACTGAATTGCTGCTATTTGAAGGAAAAGCAATAAGGTTATCTTAAAATCAAGTTTCAGCCAGATAAATCTACTTGTTTGAAAATTAAGACCCTTTAATAAGATAAATATGTGAAGTTAAAATGTCACATATTTAGTTGGATTAAAAAGGGGGCTTGGTCAGGGGTACACATAGACCAGGCTTTCAAATTTAACCAGTTCATGAAATATTTAGTGTTAACCATCTACATTTAGCTGGGTAACACCAGAAACACAAATAAGCCTGGCTTATTTACCTAGCTATTTAGTTACATTGCTATCCAGGTAAATGTGGTTGAATATCTGTGTAAAGGTATCATGTCGATTTAGTCATGTATCTTACCCACTCAATGAGTGTTTGAACATAGACACCCAGGTATACAAATGATTGGCATTTTGTATATTTGCAGCGTTTCTTCTGTTATTTCTGATGGTAGAACGTACATTAAGGCAAATGCTTTCTTTTTAATTGGGAAACAAATTTTCAGTTTACTATCTTTTTTTTGGAATGCCATGTGAAAACTGATTTTTCCAAAAGTATTAGAACAATACATACAGGATTCTGGGCTAACAAAGCAACAGTCATTGGATTACAAGTTTTTGCCTTGGATTTCAAGATCTCCTTGTCCTCCTTTGTTTAAACTACCAGGCTGTTGCGTGATGTTAATACACAAGTTTGAAGTTTGTATGGGTGAAGCTTTATTTAACTTGGAACTGTCACATTCTTCCCTTATGTTCCAACCTCAAGTGCCTCACAAACTTCTCTAGATGTTTTTTCAAGAGCTCCAATGGGTAGCCCGCAACTAGTGTGCTCCTGAAATACTTTACCTCATCCCCCCTTTTGTTCCCCTCCTCCCCCCCACCACAAAAAGAAAATGTGTACTACCTATGTCAATTCTTCTGAAAAGTGGAATTTATTGCAATGGCCTCTTCACAGTTACAGTACTAATAAATGCAACATTACAAATATTGTCAACATCAACAATGCTTTTGCCTAACTTACCGCTGTATGAGGTCTCCACCTTTCTCTCCCACCCCCAACCATCCAAGTCAGGGGTGGTGATTTTGGTGATCTCAGCTGATCGCCTTGTAGTCTTTTACAAAACGGGTGGCCCCTCCCACTTCACGTACACGTATTATGAAATCAATCACCCCCATTCTAGAGGTTGTCTCCCTGTAATATGCAAACTTTTGTCTGGCCCCTTTTTTTTTTACATGTGGCCCTTGGCTACCTCCCCTAGCCGCTGTTCTGTGACAGGCATTCCCTGGCAAGGCTCTAAGGGCAGGTTGAGTAGGTGCATTGGCATCCGCTGGCAGAAAACCAAGTGGTGTCTGCTCTCCCTCAATTTAAAAAAAAGATCCCTCTTTTCCCTTCCTGTTGGCTGTCCTGCCTGCTCCTAATTGGTGAACCTACCCCTCTTCTTCCCATTAACCCTTGTGCTGCCACCCCTTTTGTGGGAGCCCTGCATTCTCCTATACATTAAAATCAATAATTTGCAGCATATACATGCTTTTTTTATTCTTTAGGGTTTTTTTGTAATAATGGAGCTTCAAGAACTTAATTCACCCAAAATAAATGTTGCCTCTAAAGACATATCAGAAGAATGCAGAATTTTAACTTTCATATCAGTGGACACTCAAGAGATATCTAGAAAAACAAAAGGGTATTTGAATCAACCTAAAAACATTATGTTACTGGTATGCAGACAAAGGCCAGCATTGATTCTGTTCTAACACACTTGCTCTTTCTATGGACAGTCACCAGATTATATATGTGCTTTGTATTCATATCTATCATTTTCCCCACTTATATTCCATATGAAAGATTCTTTTAAAGTTCAGTGCTTCTTTTCTCAGCAAGTATATCAGTTTGCAGCTTCAAAACATACATTTGTCACTAACATTATCATATATGACATTGATCCCTGTTTCCTTTTACTGAGAGCATTGATCTCTCCTCCCCACTCCCATATTCATACTCGTTCACAATTTTCACAGTAATACTTGCACTTTATACATTTTTGAAATGGGTATAGATCAATGACATATTCTCTAACAGCGTACTCCATGAAACCATGGCTCTCCCAGGCTATACAGTATTATATTATACAGCTCTGTTAAAAAAAAGCATCCCTCCCCAACATTGAATAGTCACAGTACTCTGTAGCAATAATACATCGTCCATATCTGTAGTACACAAGCCTCCATGTATATTTCACTCTTACTCTTTTTTTTAAGATATAGAGCCAAAGCATGCTCAATTCACCACTTTTTTCTATATTGCAATACAAAGCAATTCATGCAAGAAGTGACACCAACACAAATTTAAAAACTTTTCAGATGTGACTTTTTCTACTCAAGCGAGGTATAGAAGATTCTTGCATCTTTGACAGGAAGGCTTGATGGTGGAAGCTTTGTTTATTGTGAGGTACCCTTCCCAGTATAAATGATTTTTCGTGGGGTTGCTTACTTTTTGAGCTAGGTTACTTTGTAGATTTTCTAACATGCAAGTCTAATGTGCAAGTTGAAGATAAACTAGGCATGATAATGGATAATAACTGTTGGATTCTTCTGCTTTCTTGTCATTTCAGGTTGTTTATATTGTGGTTATCTTGCTATTAAGTTAACATATTGTTTTTTTCATTTCTATTGAACTCATACAGATATTCTAAACAGTAAAATTGTGCTTTATTGTTAGATTATTTAAACAACGATAAATTTAAGGGTTTAAGACAATTTTAATTTTATCCCGCAACTATTTTTCTTGCTATTAAGCTTTGATAAATATCTTTTTATTAAGTACGTCTAATTTGTTCTTTTAATTATAATTTCTATATATTGCTTTCTGAATGAGAAGGAAACAGCTGCTATATTCTAGTTTGTTGAAGACCACGCGTGATATACATATAAAAGTGCACATAACGATACTATACAACAGAATTATAGTAAAGGAGATGATTCACCCATACTAAGGGGCCCTTATACTAAGCAGTGTAAGCATCTGTGTGTGCACAACGCGCGCCAAAATGGAGTTACCACCCGGCTACCACGGGGCTCTTGCAATAATTTCATTTTTGACGCATGTCCAAAAAATAATTTTTATTTTCGGGTGCACATATTGGGCGTGCGCCAAGTGTCATTTGATGCACGTAGGTCATTACTGCCCGGTTACCGTATAAGACTTGACCTGCTAAGTCAATGGCTGGCAGTAAGGTCTCAGACCTAAAATGGATGCACGGCAATTTTCATTTTGCCGCACAACCATTTTTGGCAAAAATTTTAAAAAGGCATTTTTTTTTACAGGTGCACTAAAAAATGATTCTGCATGCGCTCCACGCATCTACACTACCATTTTTCAGAGCTACTTGGTAAAAGGGCTCTCCAAATCTTTAAGGCAGAAGGAAAAGTAGCATTGCATACGTTGATATAATTCTTGTATCGCCACTGCCCCTGATAATTCAAGTCATATCTTACATGCTTTCCAACACAAAAAATCTCACACAGGAGCTAATACTACCAATAGGAAACATAGCAATGTATATGAATTTTATTTAACAAAAATAAAACAGCTTTTTATCTGTCAAGTATGCTTAGGTCCCAAGGTCCTTCTGCCTATAGATTCTGTGCCTCTTCTGAGATGGGATGTAGCAGGGAACTGTTGAAGTCATTGACGTTCATTTTGGGATAAGTAATAGGGAAGCATATAATTATGTGATTGCTAGAAAAGGAAAACAACACAAGCACTTTCTCAGACCCTACATAGCCAGCTATAGCATATCTGAATATTCACACATATAAACAAAAAAGCAGAAAGTGTGATGGCTAAAATTGTAGAAATGATTACCAAGAAAGGAGGCAAAAATTGGAACATTTCCCAAGTGATAACAGTGTGACCAATGAAATCATAGCAAACGGGAAGGAAAGATAGTTGCACATAGAACACATGCAAGTGCAGAACAGAATTATAAAGTTTATTCCTCTTCATGGTTAATGTGGCAAGCATGCATTACCAAACAAAACCTACTATGATCCTGCACATCCGATGGAAATCAGGTTTGTTTTATGACTGTTCTACCCATCATATATAAAAAGTGAAAAAACTCATGCTATCTTTAAAGCATGTGTTAATCATCAGGACAACATTTACACTGACAGCTAAACAGCAGAAAATCAAGCAAAGCCCAAAGTGTACTGATCTGCTGTACATTGTCCTACAAGCCTGTACTTTCAAAGCAATCTGGGTAAGGACTGGGATCATTCCAGAAACCATGCCCATCTACTAATCATACCATTAACAATTTTTGGTGTGATTCTAATTTGGGTTAAACTGAAACTACATTGCTTCCGATTCAAACCAATGGAAATTCATAAACTACTTTTGGAGCATACAAACCACTAATTGTCCACAGAGCCAGAGACTTAGCTAACCAGTTTAATTCTAGTTCGTATGAGGGAATTTAGGAGAAATAGTCACATTATCATCATTTGCAGAATGGAGTGGAGCAAGCCAGTAGGTCTAAATTTAATACCACTAGTGCCACCCATAAAAGCTATGATGTATATCTTTTTATTAAATGTCTAATTGATTCTTTTATTTATAATTCCAAATACATGATAAACCTGAAATTCTTTTTATGTGTAGTGTTAAACCCACAACAAAAAATCCTTACAGATACTGATTTATTTTGCTTATTCTGTTTCGGAACCAGATTTTTAAGCAAATATATATTCTGAACTGGATGGTAATCTGGTTTTGTTTTGCGTTTTAAGTTTGGTAGCTTTGTTCAGGCTCCACAGATTCTATTCCAGTTTAAGGAAAAGAAAATAAAGGTTTAGTACTTTTTTTGGTTAAAGTTTAGACTTAGTGTCACTGTCTGGACAGTGTCAAGGCAGTCGGATGGCGTATTCAGCAGCACTGTCCAAATAGTGCCACTGAATATCCTTCTTACCTGCATTTATCTGGTTAGCAGCACATGCTAACCAGATAAGGAGCCCTTTTACTAAGCTGTGTAAGCGTCTACGTGCGCCCAGTGTGCGCCAAAATGGTGTTGCTGCACAGCTACTGTGTGGCTCTTGCAGTAATTTTTTTTTTTACGTTTGTACCCCGCACTTTCCCACTCATGGCAGGCTCAATGCAGCTTACATGGGGCAATGGAGGGTTAAGTGACTTGCCCCGAGTCACAAGGAGCTGCCTGTGCCTGAAGTGGGAATTGAACTCAGTTCCTCAGGACCAAAGTCCACCACCCTAACCACTAGGCCACTCCTCCACTTCTGGCACACGGCTGAAAAATAATTTTTAGTATCGGACGCGTGCGCCAAGTGGCATTTGACGCATGTAGATCATTACCGCACGGTTAACCGTAGTAAGGTTGCAGACCCAAAATAGACATGGAGCAATTTTGATTTTGCCGCATGTCCATTTTCGGCAAAAAATTGTAAAAAGGCCTTTATTACAGACACGCCCAAAACCAGCACCTATACTACTGCAAGCCATTTTCAGCACACCGTAGTAAAAAGGACCCCTGAGTGTCTTGAGAAATCGTCCCCATAAAATATGAATGCACTGATAGTGCATTAGTTACAGATGAGTCATTTCATGTCCTCCATACAAGTAGTTAAATCTAAAATAAAATATTACAATATAAAGAACAGTGGAGTTAAATATAAGACCTCTGCAAAGAACTTTCTCTGATTCCAGGTGAGATAGCTCAGCTCTGGCCCATATACAACAAATTATATGGTCTGTTGTGCCATCCAAATTAGTCATACTGTGATAAAAGCCCACCACCTGCTGTGCTAACATATACATAACCACAAGAGCAGCACTACAGAGGAATTTTAAAAACCTAATCAGTTTCACATAACTAATACAGATGAAGGGAGGTTATTTGAATAAAGAAGAAACCCAGGATGTGGTGTTGGACTAACTTGCTCTGTCAGAGATAGATTATATTTGGTTATTGCAGCATATGGTGTCATATGAAAAAAGCAAATTTATATGTATAAGTTGACATATATGTAATAGCAGCTTTAGAAAAGGCACTAGCTATACACATAGGTAGCAGTGCTCAGGGATTTAGAGGAAGCATGTTCTGGGTATGTGTGTGCAGTGTGTGTATATATATATATATATATATATAATGTGTGTGTGTATATGTATATACAGGTCTTTTTTTGAGGGGGTACTGAGTACCGGCTCCTTTTCCATTGTCTGTTAAAATTGTTCTATGGACCCCAAGTTTTAATGAAAGAGCTCAGGCTCTACACACCAATTCTGTCTTGACATAGATTCTGTGTCTAGTTGCAGGGTCCTGGCTATTGTGGGGTGGGTCCCTCGGTGATCACCCCACCCCTGAAGGGTGGCCTAGCATTTGAGTACCAGCACCTTTTTTGCTGGGAAAAAAAAACACACCTGCTTTGAGCCATTGAACTTCTATTTTAAACCTGGAGCTTGGAGGGATGCTTGAGAGGGAAAATGTCTTCATCTCTAACATTCAAAACCGTTTTATTTGGGATAAAGTTTGAATTTGGGAGGATAGCTCCCTAACTAGCTGCTCTTGCATATGCAGATTTACAAAATCAACCACATCTATAAGTGGTGGCACATGTATGTATATGTAATGAAATATATCTGCTACCACCACTTATGTGTCCTGTGGGGCCACCGCCCTTATTTAATTGAAGGTATACATTCTGAAATGGCACTTCCTGTTGTGAGTGGTTCCATTTCTGCATATATCTCCAGCAGCACTGGATATATTTTATAAAATACTGCCCTAACTTTCAATTCACAGACCTAACCATCCGTTTTTTGCTTTTACATCCTATACAATGTTATCCTCTGCATCAAGAAGATCTAACATTTTTAAAGGCAGTATGTTTGTGGTGGCTTCTGTGATGTGCAGATCTCTTAGCTGAACATAGATCACATTTCTATAGTCTGTTAAGCTTGAGCATGATGCTGGTGTGTAGTTGTACCATTGTTCCAGTTCTTGAGGCCCTTTTGTGCTTTTTTTGTGCTGCTTTACTCTGTGTACTTTTGGACCCTCTCTTTGGTTGCTCTCTGTGTAGTTTAGGTGTCCAGTTTTTCACCATTTGATTTATAACTCTCCCCTTATTGGATAGTTGAATAGTCAAGTAGTAGTGTATAGTTTAGATATGTGAGTACCTATTATTCTAGAAGGGGTAATGAAGTGCTACAGTTGTGCAGAGCAGAGATGTTCGTGAAAGGAACAGGTTACATAGATATGTGTGTTTGTGTACATACAGTGCTACATAGAAGTGGTACTAGGATTTTTAACTTCTACATACATCATCCTTCCCAAACTGTTGTGGCCTATTTTCTGGAACTTCTAGGCAAATTCCTTCATTCTATAAGAGTGATTTTTTTCTTCCCGTTTCATCTCTTTGGGACAAGTGTTTTTTCAAGAGTTTATATAGAGTTCTGTGATGTTGGGCCTACACCCTTCATGTTGCTGCCATGGCACGAACATGCTCAATATGCTTCCCTTTACTTGGTTACAGTACCTGCTAATATAAAGACAACTTTATTTGTGTCAAAGATAATCAGGGTTATGTGTAGTTAAACAAGGCTGCTGTATTTTGTTCAGAGCAGAGACTGATCAAAAAAACCTACGTAAAGAGGGTTATGCCTTTTTCTTATTTTTTTTTTTCTGTATCTGTGCAGGGCCTCTGAGCACTTTTTTTCTCTTGTTTTAATGTAGCATGATTAGTTTTTTTCTGCAGAGTCAGAAATATTTTCCTGATGGAAATGTTTCTGTATCACAGATTGCAAATTTGAGTGAATTGATCCTCAGCTTTCATTATCGGCTGTGCTGCTGTTTATTTGGATAAACAGGGTTAATTATTTCTTTATGTATAGTGCTGAATTCTTCTTTTTTTTCCCCCTAATTGGAAATGCTGAAAAACTGCCTTACTTTGTGTTAATTTCTTTGGAAAAAAAAACATTTATATAGCTGTTTTTATTGTATTATGAAATGCATTTTACCATGGTTTCTTATAGTTTCAGTATGATCGGTGTGGTAAACCATGAAGCAATAGTTATACTTTTGTAAAAATGTGTATGTTGAAATACAGTTTAATTAGCAATAGTCTCTATTTTCAGGGATGTGTTATTTGTAAACTGTTACATGCTATCATACCTTCTGACATTTACCCTTTTATAGAAAAAAATATATAAATTATATTCGGGGGGGGGGGGGGTAAACATTTGAGCGACAACTCAATTTCTAGAAAGTTCAATTTAAAAAAAATCTGGTGCATCTTGCAATGTTTTTCTTGTTTGAATTAATAATAAAAAATACTTCACCATAAAAAAAACTACTTTAATTCCCTTTCCTTCTATTTAGTAGGAAATACTGACATGTACAAGGTTGTGTCTTGCATTCGGAAGCCTCAAATCAGCTAATCGGTTTTGCCAAAACAAGGTTTATAAAGACATAAGGCATCCTGCACAATAAGCTATATTTACTAAAAAGCACCAAAGTGTAGCTCCATGTTTAAATGTATTAAAGTACGTTATTAATCACAGGTTCCCTTTATTCTGTGAGGCCTATTTACTAATAATGTACATGGGAATGACATCTTAGTAAATCTAGCTCTGTTTGATTTATTGCTGAATTGTGCAGAATTAGTTATCAAAAATGTCTTAAATGTAATTTGCTAAAAGGAAGAAAATTTTTAGCTGAAAAGATTGTTAAAATTGTAGTAACCCCCATGTTTGAAGTAGATTTCAAATGAGAAATTCACCTTTTTGTACATATTTATATTGAAAATTTCAATGTGCTATTTATGTGCAATGAACAAAAGTAATATCCTGTGTTAAGTAATTTTAAAAAGTTAACTTTGTAAATAATACCACTTCTGTAATAAAGCATTTACATATATCCTCTGTAAATAACCTGAAAATATATGAAAACAATCTGTTCAAACATTGATGATTTATACTGTTTGTCTAGACAAACATTCAAGGTTGAAGTTAATTTCACTTGATGTTTTCAGACTATTTTTAAGTGGGTAGTCTTCGATTATCATGAGAAAAATAAAAAGATTTGGATTTTTGAAGTGGTTTTGAAGTCTGCACTCAAAATTATTTACAACGAGGTACACAAGTTATTGCTCTGCCCAAGAAGGCCTACGGTCTAAGGGACTCATTTGTTAATGTGTTGTTAAATAATGCAAGCCTCAATAGAACCTATTTATTAATTATGCATTTAATTCAAGTTAATGTACTTTAACGTGCATTAATACAGGTTAATAAATGGCCTTTAGTTTTAATGTCTGAGACAATGAAGAGTGAAATAACTTGCCTAAGGACAAAGGGAGTATCAGAGAATTTGAACTCTGGCTTCCCTGGCTCCCAACATGCAGCTGTAACCAAAGGCTACTCCACTTTAAGCACCAGATGCTATGGACAAATGACAATTTGAAGCAAAATATTGCATTTTGTAGGAGTATTTCCTAGATTTTCATTTGTGTGTGATGTGTACACTAAGGAGGAATTTTTTTATGACTCATTCTCTGCATGTAAATTATGTTCTATGTGAAGAAAAGGACTCTTGGGGAAATTGTGTGGCTATATATGTATGTAAAAGTTAGGGTGCAAGAAAAGAATGTGCCTATGTTTGTTCTACGTGCACATAGACCTATAGGGGGCATAGATTGGACAGAGCAGGAAGCAGAGTTGTGATTCACTTGCCTGTTGTATAAAATGCACGTGTAGAGTACATGCACACATTCACAATTTTCTCAGAGCAGCTGTAAATTTGTGCATTGATGGTTGTGAACTATGGTCTTGAGCCTACAAATAAAGGCACATAGGTGACTGCATTGTCTTCATAAAATAGGTGTCTTGTACTTTTCACATAGGCACCCTCTTATAAAATTATCTTGTTTATGTATGTAATAAACGTTAGCCATTTTCCTTCCACATAATTGGATCTAAAGTGTAAGAGAGGGTTTTTTTTTGTTACAAAGTGTAAAGCTTTTTAAATTAATGGTTGATATTTTTCATCGTTATTAATGGATATCATGTTTGAACCACTTTCTGGATTTGTATTTAGTATGTGTCCTTTTCTTTGTTGTACAATGTTGGAATCTGTAGCTGGAAAAGGTTTAAATGACTGATTCTCTGAAAAGCATGTTGTGAGGGTAGAAAGAGAGAGTTTACAGTTATTGCATCTACATTTGTGTACAAAATTATGAACACCCCTTATCAAATCATATGTTTTTAATGAATTTCTAAGTAAACAGAGGCAGGCACAACCTCTGCTTGGTATGAAATTAAACCCAGCATGTTTTTGTAAATTTTAATGCATAAATATTTGCAAGGGGTATTTTTTTTAACACAGATTCAATATTGTTTGGATACCCTTTAAGTTTAGTACTTTATTCTTTGGTAGAAATAGCAGCTTCCCAATATTTTCTGTAGACACCTAAGGGGCCTTTAAAGCATAGTAAAAATTTGCAGTTACCATGCATTAGTTGTAAACACTCACACACCATTATTGTTGGAGGCAAACCCAGCATCTACCCGTAAATTACCGCACAGAAAAATAGTTTACATCACTTTAGCCCCTTCATTCTATAAATGATGGTCTAAATTAGGCACCAATACGCATGCTTAAGTTATAGAATGGTAGCACTTATTCACGTGACTGTTACACTCATAAGTGCTAGATGGCAGTAACCAGTGTTGTGTAACTTTAGCACACAACTCGCTAAGGGGATGAATTCTAAAATTATTATCCCTTTAAAATTCCACCAATCTCAAAATGCAGAAAAAAAAAACTTTTAAGGGGCCCTTTTACCAAACTGCAGTAAAAAGTGGCCTTAGTGTGTCTTTGTGCATGATTCCCAAGTGCTATTTTTCTGTTTTCTATTTTAATGGCCATGTGCTAATTTTCCCATTAGCGTTTGGCCATTAGTGCATGAGCCCCTATCGCCTCCTATTTTGTAGGCAGTAAGGTCTCATTTGAGAACCACACGCTAATGGGTTAGCATTCGGCAATGTGGCTGCGCTAACCAATTAGTGCAGAGCGGGCCCAATCCCCGCCCCCAAACCTGCCCACAGTGTGTGGGTAGTGTGCTGTGGTCACAAAATTACCTCAGGGTGCCTGAGTGCCCCCCTCCCCCAAACACATTCATTTTTAGCTGTGGTAAGCACACAGTGCTTACCGCAGCTTAGTAAAAAGACTCCTAAAGTACTTATCTTTAAAGCTTTTAAATCCTCCACCAGCCCAACCTATTCTCATAGCCTCTTAATGTTTTGAGAATCCTATATGTGCATTGGGGGCCAAAATATCATACATTCTAAATGAACACTTTATCATTTTTTCAATCTTTTAAAATTAGATAATAATAATTATGCATTAAATTTTGCAGAAAATTGAGTTTAACATATGTACCATGTAATAGTTTCAGTTCCTTTTCACTCCTAATTAATTGGAATGTACAGTTTGAGGAAAGGTGCCTAAAATGTTGCGGACAACTGTATATGGATTGGATTAATATGATATAGTTAAAAATGTTCAAATCTTAAATGTACATTGCAGGGGCGTATCTGCGTGGGGCCACAGGGGCCTGGGCCCCCGCAGATTTCGCCCTGGCCCCCCTCCCCGCCGTCAACCCTCCCCCGCTGCTTACTTTTGCTGGCGGGGTCCGACCCGCAATCTTCATATTTCGGCTTCCTCCGTGGCCATGTGCTTCCAGGAAGTAACGCTGCAGCGCTGATTCGTTGAATCTAGTTCGGCGTCTGACGTCCCAGCACGTCAGACGCCGAACTAGATTCAACGAATCAGCACTGCAGCGTTACTTCCTGGAAGCACATGGCCACGGAGGAAGCCGAAATATGAAGATTGCGGGTCGGACCCTGCCAGCAAAAGTAAGCAGCGGGGGAGGGTTGACGGCGGGGAGGGGGTGGAGAGAGGCGGCGGCGGCGGGGGGGGGGGGGGAGGCAAAAATGTGCCCCCCCTCTCTGGCTCTGGCCCCCCCTACCGCCGGATTCCAGATACGCCCCTGGTACATTGCCCACACCACTAAGTGCCAAGCATGCAGTTCTTGTAGAGCACTTCTTTATTACAGTTTTTAATTTGTAATTCTTTATGCACAATGTAAGCATGTTCGTGTTTGCAGTAGTAGCTGAGCCTAAAAAGGAATTCAAAGATAACATAACTATGTAAGAGAACACTGTTAATGTATATCAAATTGCACTTCAGATATACACATGCATTTTTGTTTTGTTTTTTATTTATACTTTATTATAATTTCAAATATATACAACTTATCCAAGAAGTATGCAAAAACAATAAACAGCAAAACCCAAATCATTATTTTGAGACAAATAACAAAAACTGTCTCACTTAAGGTAATAAATCATACATTTTCGACCCCCCATTTTTGTTTTGTTTTGAAGACTGATAGCTCTCCTGTTCTGACTGTTATAAGATATAACTTAGTGTTAAGCAGTATTACTATGTAGAGACATATATTTTGTAAAAGTTTTGCTGTCTTGTTTTCCCTTTCCTGTGCCTTGTTTAATTTTGTCTCCTATATATTCTGCTTGCACATGATGTGCTTTCACAGATTTTTAAGGTATTTTTGTAGTTCTTATGTTTGCCTTCAGAATGTATCTGTAAAACATAATATATGTAAAAATAAAATCATTACAACTATTTGTGTGTCACTGCCAACTAACTGTCCATTAACCAAAAAATCTATGTGGGAGGGATTGATTTACCCAAAATATTTATTAATAAAAGCATCATGGTTAAGACCCAACAATTCTCTCAGAATGAAAGCCCTCTTAATTTTCAAAATTATAGTCACATTATGGAGTGGAAAACTTTTAGAGCAGTAGACTAAAACCCAGGCTCAAATCCCACTGCCACTGTTGCGAACTTGGATAAATCACAACTTTCCATTGTCTCAGGTACAAAAGTAGATAATGAGCCTTCTGGGAACTTCAAAAGTAGATATTGAGCACGTTGGGAATATGAATATACCTATATACCTGAATTTAACTCGCATAAAAGAAGTGTGACCTATTGTATCGATATATAACTGACCTTGACCTACCCCTACTCCACCCCACCCACTGGGACTAGTTAGGACAGAACAAGGATGAGCTACCATACTTGTCCTGTGAACTGCTTCCAGACTGGTGACCCACCATTAGCAAACAAGATTCTAGCACAGGAGATTGTGTGGGCCGCACATCACTGGGCAGCCCACCATGAGAAATCAAGGCTGTCAGCTGTCTGCATTGGTTGTGCCCTTATCAGGAACCCCATCTGCTGCTATGCCCTCGCTGTGCTTTAGAAACCCTCGTTGTAGGAATAATTGGCCCTCCTGCAAACTAATAACAAGTGGACCCAATGGATTTATACAGTTGTCAACAGGAGGAAAAGACCTCAGACATTGCCAAGAATTATCCTCCTATCTTGCTATTAACAAGCTAGTGATCTTATAGTGACTGCTGTAATCATCTGTCAAAAACCTTCCTGTCCAATATTTTAAGTAAATTTACTTAATGTCAATACTTTTTCTATAATCTTCAATACATGCAGGCTATTTGCAAATATTTATTCATAGCTGCAAAGTCTGTATCGTAGTTTTTTCTGAATACTGTTAAACAGCTATGAGAGAAATGCTTATCTGAAGGTATGCCTCCTGCAATCTAAACCATTGCCCCCTTAGCTTGGGTACTCCCATGCCCACCCTAGATAATACTGTGACAATTCCAGAAAGTAATATACTCAAATAGTAACAATACAGAGAGAATGACAACGGTGTTATAATGTCAGGCTAGACAAGGCATCTTCCTAATAAATCGCATTCCTACTATCAGACAATGGAAAGGTGAGTTTGCAGTTTTGGCACCTGCTTCTTATACACCCATACTGCCTAACTCGGCCACATCCTACACCTGACATTTGAATCATAAACTGCATTGAATGATTTAGCAAGTATTGCAAGAGGGAGGGAGTGTATCACGGTTTGCTCATGCTGGGTGTGCCAAAAAAAAGGAAGGAGCCACTGATGTTTCAGCACAGTGGCAGCATTCCATTTTAAGTTATTGATGTTAGTTTATAAAATTCTATATGGATTAGCCCCAAACTATCTTCATAACATAATCTCTATATATTCAGCTCCCAGGGAACCAGGCTCCCCTCAGAAAATCAGATTAAGAGGCTCATTTCAAAGCACATATACTTGCAAGTTACATAGGAACCTATGCAACTTTGTAGCTAAGTCTATGTGCTTTGAAAATGAGCACCAAAATATGCAGTCAGTATCAATCTGTCAATAATTGATTACTATAAACCAAATATAACATGATACTAATCTATCGGCAATAAGCAGACTGCTTAATAAAAAGGGATAGACAGGTAGTTCACCAAGATTGTCTTGTTTTGATGAAGGGGTAGCATAAGACTTGATCTTAATTTGATCAGAGGGGGAGAAAAAATTATGAGACTTTTATGAGCTATTATATCACAGGGGCTTATGGGTTGAATTCTCTTTTTACCCAACACGTGGGTGATACCCTCCTGTGGCTCATATAATCATTGACAAAAACTTCCTCCTTCCAAATGTCGATCTAGAGTTTTTTGTATTTTTTATTTTCTATTTTCTATTTATACTGTTTTTTTAATGCTATAACTCTTCAGTGTGTAGTCACTCATGAAATAGCAAATAACAGGTTGTAGGCATTAGACATGAAAGTGGAATCACTTATCTGTGTGTCAGCGCATCAGACTGTGACAGGCACCCATTTCACAAATGTTTTCTCAAGGGATCTAGGCTGGTACAGTCCTGCTGAGAGAAACTAACAAAGGAGTTCTGTGTCAAATGGTGAACTAAATTAATGCAAATAACTGGCTCTGACTTACATAAATTTGATCCACTCTCCGTGCATGTCATTGTGTTCCTGGGAGCTATGGCGGTGGTGTTTTTAATGGTAAGCTAACCGGAAGCTGAGTAACAGGAACTGACAACTGATCGGAGGCAACATTGAACTGATCACATGTAACATCCCCAATGCATATTGGTGTTAAGGCCAGTGGGTTCTGTTGATTGAAAGTGGTAAATCCAGAACAATTCTCTTTGCAATAATATCCTATTAATGCCACCTCCACGTTGTGAGGGAATTATGCGATCGCTTGCTATACACAGCAGATCCTTGAACTCATGTGAATATTGAACACAATGTTGTATTAGCAGAGCCCCTATGAGTCGTTGTGCAATAAGGGAATGGTGTTCAGTCATCTGTATATGTAGAGACCTGCTGGTTTTCCCAATGTATCTTATTGCATGGACATCTTATCAGGTAAACGATGTTTGTGGTTAAACAAATAGTGTGGTGTTTCAAATGATACACCTGGTTGTCTACACAATTGGAGAAACTGCTGGTTTGTATGGTTATTGGACAGGTCTTGCAATTGGATTTGTTGCATTTGAAGTGGCCAACGGGCTGCTGATTGTCGGCCATGGTCACATGTGCCTCAGGTATTTCAGCCAGACTTAGTAATTCTTTAAGATTCTTCGAACGAGAGAACGCAACATGCAAGTTTTGATCGGCAAAAGCCGGATGTGTTCTCATGATGTCCCAGTGCTGCTTGATAATACCAACTCCTGCATCACCTCCTGATATAAAGCGTGTGACAAAAGTAATCGTAGAGTCCATAATAACCAATAAAATAAGACTTGGATTGCACACAATGCTTGATTGGGCCAACTCATTTAAATTCAAACAATACTGAGAAATATCATTGCCTAATACTCTCCTCTCCCTATAACAAATTTACGCCCCCAACATTAATCACTGCTGAACTTGCCTTGCCAATCTCAGAGACCCTAAAAATATTAGATGTCATTGTTGATAGAAACTTAACACTGGAGCACCAAGCGAACTCTACAACCAGACAAATGTTTTTCTCTCTTTGGAAACTAAAACATATAAAACCTTATTTCCCTAGAGAAGTATTTTGCAAGTTAGTTCAATCACTAGTCATAAGCCACCTTGATTACTGCAATGGAATATATGCAGGGTGCAAAGATATGCTTCTAAAAAAAACTACAAACTGCCCAGCATACAGATTCGAAAGTTCTAGACCACTGCGTGAGAAACTGCACTGGCTTCCTGTCAAGGACCGAATCGCTTTTAAAATTTGCACTCTGGTGCATAAAATCATCTACGGTGAAGCCCCAGCTTATATGGACATCCTAATCAACCTGCCACCTAGGAACTCTCACAGATCAGCGCATTCGTACTTAAATCTCCATTACCCAATATTTTGTGGCCTCAAGTATAAGACCACCTATGCATCCACCTTCGCCTATATTAGTGCTCATTTGTGGAATGGTTACCTAAATTGGTAAAACTTACTCCTGATCACCCGACCTTCAAAAAGTGCCACAAGTCCTTTTTATTTGGAAAAGCTTACGCTCCAAACCTGCCTGGCATCTCTTACTTCTGAACTGTAGCAGTCATAGCGACATATTGATCGCCACTACTCTTTCTTCTTTATCCTCCTTTACTATTACCCTTTCTGTCTTTCACTTCTATGAAATTGATTGTTTGCTGAATTGTTGTATGTTTTTTTTATAGACTGTTGTTAGCCACATTGAGCCTGCCTGTGGGTGGGAAAATTGTGGGATATAAATGCTATAAATAAATAAATTTGTGTATTCTTGTTTGCCTTGCAGCAGATGGTCTCTGTTGTTATACTTAGCACTTTGGTATGCGCGCCGTAGCACTTGCTATGGATATTTCCTCTCTCAGAGATTCTGGTGAAACCTGCCAGCCCGCATCCTGAAGTCTTGATCTTGTGTACAAATGTGGCGAAACCGCAAAAATTGGGAAAAAGATAGACTCTCTCATACTGTTCTAGGATGACAGCTGTTGAAATTCAGGATCGTGTTCCTGTCTGTGGGTTTCACATACACTTTTGTCGAAAAATCCTGCTCAGTGACTTGGATGTCAACATCTAAAAAGTGAATATGTGAACGTGAACACGATACTGTGAACTGGATGGCTTGGTGACAAGAGTTTAGCCAAAGCATGATGTCTCTTAAATTGGTTTCGTCTTCCAACCAGAGCATGAATATGTCGTCGATATATTGATGCCACAAAAAAAATGCTGGAGATGAAAGGAGATTGTGGGAGCCATTTGCCCTCAAACGCAGCCATATATAAATTTGCTATAGTGGGAGTGAATGTGGCTCCCATCACCACACCGGATGTTTGTAAGTACAGTGCACTCCATTTAAGCGCATGTTGGATAAGTGCATGCTCTGTGTAACTGTATGCCGTGCTTCGGTCCCGTTTTTGGTGCCATCAATTTCTATGGGGACAAACTTCGGTTTAGCGCACCACTGATAAGTGCAAGATTTGCTTATATGCATGGTTTAAGACTGCTTCTCTGCAGGGAAGACTCCGCATAAGCGTGCGCACAGAATACGGAAGCCGATTGGCACGTAACAATCAACGAGATTTCAAATTTACCACCCCTTTAGCTGCCACAGGCAGAATAAGCGAAAGAATGTTGTTAGAGTGTACACTGGGGTCATCGTCGTCATGGCGGAACTCTAAGACTTTAACACTGGCTGAACAAATAGAAGTTCTTTAAAAATTAGAAAATAAAGTCAAGCACCCATTGCTAAAGAATATGGTGTCAATCCCAATCAAATTTCACGTGTCTTGAAGCAGGAAGACTGGCAAAACACTACAAATCCACACAGGAAAGGAAAACGGGCGGGAAAAGCTGAGAATGTAGAAGATGCTCTTCTTCTGTGGTTTTCTCGAGTCAGGAGCAGACAGTTTCCTGTCAGTGGTCCACTGCTTATGGAGAAAGCTAACCAGCTAGCTGAAAGTCTTGGACTAACTAAATTCAAAGCCACCGTTGGATGGTTGGAAAGATGGAAGGAGAGGAACAACATAAAATTCAAGAAACAGCATGGTGAAAAACAAAACGCTGATGACTTTGGTGCTGAAAATTGGGTTGTTTCAGTTCTTCCTACCATCTTGAACGAGTTTGCACCTCATGACATTTTCAATGCTGATGAAAACGGTCTCTACTGGCGTGCGATTCCTGATGGAACACTTGCATTCAAACATGCCGAAACTACTGGAGGTAAAATGTCGAAGGACCAACTGACGATCCTCCTTTGCTGCAATATGGATGGCAGTGAGAAGTTGGAACCCCTCATCATTGGAAAGAGCAAACAGCCCCGTTGCTTCAAGAAAGTTAAGCGACTTCCTGTGTCATACGAGGCTAATACAAATTCATGGATGACTAGGGAAATTTGGAAGCAGTGGCTAAAGAAGTTAGACACTAGAATGCGGGCACAAAGGCGTCAGATTTTGTTGCTTGTGATAATTGTGCTGCATACAGGAATGATGTCAGGTTGTCCAACGTCAAGGTGGTCTTCCTGCCACCTAACACTACCTCTCTGATCCAACCTATGGATCAGGGCATAATAGCCAATTTCAAACAACATATTACAGGCTATTGTGCTACGTCATCTGATGAGCATTTTGGATGACCAGACTGGCAAGGATAAACGTGCTGTTGAACTGGCTTGTAATCTATCACTGTTGGATTCCCTACATATGCAGAAAGAAGCCTAGAATCATGTTACACAGGCAACCATTGTGAACTGCTACAAGTGGGCAAGCTTTGTTAAGGATGTGGAGAGGGATGAAACAGATGCAGCTTTTGCAAACGTGTCAGATGAACAGGTTATTGACATCCCAGCCGGTGTTACTAAAGAGGAGTTTCATCGCTACGTAGCTGTTGATTATGATCTACAAACAGCTGACGACAGCACTGATTTGGAGATATGCGCCTACACGCAGGCAACAACGGCTGATGATGAAACAGAGGCACATGCTGACAAAATTCACCAACCTCCACCTGTCACTTTTGCAAGAGCACTGGAGAGTCTCAACACCGTGCGGGCCTATCTGGAGGTCACTGGATGTCAGTGCTATGACAGTTTTTACCGTCTGGCAGACATAGTCTATGGATCTCACAGACCCATTAGTGTACAGAGGACTATAACTGATTACTTCAAGTAAGCCTAAAGTCAGTCTATCCCCCCTTCAATCTGTTCAGAACTCTGCGGCACGTCTCATATTCCGCCAAAACCGATTTACTCATATCACCCCTCTCCTCAGGTCACTTCACTGGCTTCCAATCAGATACTGCATTCAATTCAAGCTTCTCTTTCTTACCTACAAATGTATTCAGTCTGCTGCCCCTCACTACCTCTCCTCCCTCATCTCCCCCTATGTTCCTGCCCGTAACCTCCGTTCACAGGACAAATCCCTCCTCTCTGTACCCTTCTCCAACACCGCCAACTCCAGGCTCCGCTCATTCTGCCTCGCCTCACCCTATGCTTGGAACAACCTTCCTGAGCCCTTACGCCAAGCCCCCTCCCTGCCCATCTTCAAGTCTTTGCTTAAAACCCACCACTTCAATGCTGCATTCGGCACCTAACTCTTACCATTCACTAAATCCAGACTGCCCCAATTTGACCGCCCCTATCGGACTGTCCGTTCACTTGTCTCTTAGATTGTAAGCTCCTTGAGCAGGGACCGTCCCTCTATGTTAAATTGTACAGCGCTGCGTAACCCTAGTAGCGCTTTAGAAATGTTAAGTAGTAGTAGTAGTGTACAGAGGACTATAACTGATTACTTCAAGTAAGCCTAAAGTCAGTTAACGGAGACTGTAAACTGTATGTATAATAATAAACAGTACTGTACATATGTTTATCAGATGTCAAGCTTCTTTGGGTCACAACAGTTAAGTGCACGCTCCGGTTAACTGCATGCATTTCTTTGGTCCCAGACCCTTGCACTTAAGTGGATTGCACTGTATATGTGATCTTGAAACAAGAAATAATTCTCGCAGAGTGCCAATTTTGCCAGCTCATATAAAAAAGACGTGGGAACTTCATGTGGTTTGGGTCTTGATTCAAGCGTGTCACTGATAACCTTCAAGGCTTCATCCTGGGGAACTATTGTGTAAAGGGACTTAATGTCCAGTGTTACCATCAAAATCGGAGCGTGCTTAGGTACTTCTATTTCCGATAATATTTCAGGAAGTGCGCGGTGTCTTTGATATAAGAAGGACTTTCAGTGACCCGTGTTTTCAAAAAAGTGTCAAGAAACATTGACAATGCCTCTAAGAGAAATCCTTTGGAATACGTGATAGGCTATCATTTTTCACAGTACTTAACAGGTACTTTGTTTGGAGAAATAAGAAAGTGATTTGAAATTATATTGTAATTGGAGGTATGTTCTCTCCTGTGTTCCTTTAATCTGTGATCCACCTTGAGCCGACTGGTAAAATGGAATAGAATTGCCCATATTAAAAATTAGATTGGCATGGTGAAATGTCAGTGGATCCTTCTAACTGGTTATACACAACCTAGTTCTCTGCCCCCTCACCTCACAAACACATACACCCATGGTGGCAGCAGTCTGTCTTGTTCTAGTTAATTCCCCTTCAGCCAGGTGTGCAGATTCTGGTTCCATGCAGCATCTATGCATCCAACACAGTGCATCCATTATGCATGTAGCAGCAGGGGAAAAAATATGCATGTTTTTTAACATGTTATATGTTGCCTTATGTAATTTCTATGTAGGGTATTCGGCTGTTTCAAAATAGGGGAAATAATTGCTCCATAATCCTTGCTTCATCTCTCCATAACACTACAGTAATGTGTGTGCCGCTTGCCTGTGTGCTTCTGAGTTCGGGATCCAACCTGGCTGGAGCCTCCCAAAGGCAGTCTCCATCAGACCCTTCACTATCCTGGAGCTCAGTGCTTCCACTTCGGAAAGGAAGCATTTGCAGGTGTGATTACCCTCTTCTCCCCCAGAAACCCCCAAAAGAAGTCCAAATGCAGACTCTGGGAAACAGAACTGACTGTGATGCTAGGCAGGCTTGGGAGTCCTTCATATTCTCCCAAGTCCAGAAACCACACTGGAGTCAGCAGTTCATCAAACTCTATTCCCCAACTCTGAAACTTCAGGAACATCAACCAGGATCAACTCTCCAACATTTAAGGTAAGTCTTTTAAAACCATAATCCTTCTGTTATTCCCCAGTGGAACTCCTTTATTCTCCTTCCTTGTATATACCTATAGAGTCTTTTCAGCAGGACTAAACATTTTACAGACTCCTGTCCATGCCTATCCCAGAGAATAGTGTCCCAAAGGCTGTGCTCCTCTCATTTTTACAGGTCCAGATTCTCTTGGCCTGACCTCCTTCCACAGTGATCTTTGTGTCAGCTCACCTGATCTTGGGATGGGTACTCCCTGGATCCTATCCCATACTCCTGGGCTGAGTCTCTCTTCTACCCACAGTTGCCCCTTTGCTGAGCCACACCTCCTCTTTACAGTCAATGGTTTACTTCTCTTAAATGGGATTCCCCTTATTCCTCCAGGTCAGTAGCAGGGAGCCATCAGGCAACCAAAGACTACCACCATAAAGGGCAAACACTTCTCTTTATCTACTCCTGATCTCCTCCCCCCCTCCCCCCAGTTACTCTTCATCTCGGGGACGGGGTACTATCTTTCTGCATTCTATTTCCAAAATTACTCCACTTGAGCTGGGCTTCCTCCCACCTAGGGACCTCCCAGCCACTTCCCCCAGCAACTCAATAGGAACTTACTCTCTTAATATTCCCAAACTAACAGGAGATTACATGTGTGTTCGGCCAGATCAAGGGTGCACAAGATCTGACCTCAAAGGTCTCAGGTCACATTTTACAGAATATCCCTAATGAATATGCATGAGATTACCACATATGCTGCCTCTATTGTATATAAATCTCATGTATATTAACTAGGCTGGGATATCCTAAAATTCTGATCTGATGGTTCAGTTCTCAAGGGCTACAAAGACTAGATCAATTTTTTCCAATGTGCCTTCTAGCCCATTCTAGATCATAGGAATTATGCTTGGTTATTCTGCTAGATTGTCTGAAATTCTGATGTTCACACCATTTTACAAATGCTGCTTTATACAGTTACTTCAGTTTTTCTGCTTATGATCTTAGCTATACTGGCTTAACTAACTAGCCAGATCTAGGTGATTTACAAAAAGAGAAAAAAGAACTGCAATAAAACAAAAGGATAGTCATGCATTCTACCACAATTGTAGCTAAGATAAAATAGGGGAAGAAGGGGTAGAAAAAACTGGGAAAGGAAGAGGGGGACCGGGGAAATGATCCAAGCCAAAGGAACCAGCAGGAATCGGCAGCAAAACAGGTCATAGCTTGGGTCTTAGTATATCCTTAACTAAAGCTTTAATCCTAACCCATTATTACATACAGTGGTGGAAATAAGTATTTGATCCCTTGCTGATTTTGTAAGTTTGCCCACTGACAAAGACATGAGCAGCCCATAATTGAAGGGTAGGTTATTGGTAACAGTGAGAGATAGCACATCACAAATTAAATCCGGAAAATCACATTGTGGAAAGTATATGAATTTATTTGCATTCTGCAGAGGGAAATAAGTATTTGATCCCCACCAACCAGTAAGAGATCTGGCCCCTACAGACCAGGTAGATGCTCCAAATCAACTCGTTACCTGCATGACAGACAGCTGTCGGCAATGGTCACCTGTATGAAAGACACCTGTCCACAGACTCAGTGAATCAGTCAGACTCTAACCTCTACAAAATGGCCAAGAGCAAGGAGCTGTCTAAGGATGTCAGGGACAAGATCATACACCTGCACAAGGCTGGAATGGGCTACAAAACCATCAGTAAGACGCTGGGCGAGAAGGAGACAACTGTTGGTGCCATAGTAAGAAAATGGAAGAAGTACAAAATGACTGTCAATCGACAAAGATCTGGGGCTCCATGCAAAATCTCACCTCGTGGGGTATCCTTGATCATGAGGAAGGTTAGAAATCAGCCTACAACTACAAGGGGGGAACTTGTCAATGATCTCAAGGCAGCTGGGACCACTGTCACCACGAAAACCATTGGTAACACATTACGACATAACGGATTGCAATCCTGCAGTGCCCGCAAGGTCCCCCTGCTCCGGAAGGCACATGTGACGGCCCGTCTGAAGTTTGCCAGTGAACACCTGGATGATGCCGAGAGTGATTGGGAGAAGGTGCTGTGGTCAGATGAGACAAAAATTGAGCTCTTTGGCATGAACTCAACTCGCCGTGTTTGGAGGAAGAGAAATGCTGCCTATGACCCAAAGAACACTGTCCCCACTGTCAAGCATGGAGGTGGAAATGTTATGTTTTGGGGGTGTTTCTCTGCTAAGGGCACAGGACTACTTCACCGCATCAATGGGAGAATGGATGGGGCCATGTACCGTACAATTCTGAGTGACAACCTCCTTCCCTCCGCCAGGGCCTTAAAAATGGGTCGTGGCTGGGTCTTCCAGCACGACAATGACCCAAAACATACAGCCAAGGCAACAAAGGAGTGGCTCAGGAAGAAGCACATTAGGGTCATGGAGTGGCCTAGCCAGTCACCAGACCTTAATCCCATTGAAAACTTATGGAGGGAGCTGAAGCTGCGAGTTGCCAAGCGACAGCCCAGAACTCTTAATGATTTAGAGATGATCTGCAAAGAGGAGTGGACCAAAATTCCTCCTGACATGTGTGCAAACCTCATCATCAACTACAGAAGACGTCTGACCGCTGTGCTTGCCAACAAGGGTTTTGCCACCAAGTATTAGGTCTTGTTTGCCAGAGGGATTAAATACTTATTTCCCTCTGCAGAATGCAAATAAATTCATATACTTTCCACAATGTGATTTTCCGGATTTAATTTGTGATGTGCTATCTCTCACTGTTACCAATAACCTACCTTTCAATTATGGGCTGCTCATGTCTTTGTCAGTGGGCAAACTTACAAAATCAGCAAGGGATCAAATACTTATTTCCACCACTGTATGTAAGTGAAACAGAAGGCTAAATTTTACACCAGTGAAAGAGAAATCTTTTGAACTCTAGTGTTTCTGGCTTTGGTATGCACATAAGCACTGAGAATCTATGCAAAAGAAGAACTTAGGGACCCTTTTACTAAAGCTTGGTAAGTGCTTTTGAACAATAGTGAACAATAAGTGTTATGTGGCCCATTGGTATAAAATTGGACATGAAGCATTAAGTAGGCACTAAGGGCCAGATGTTATGTAAAAAATCCACATGGAAAACATTTCCGTCTAAGCGTATTCTATAAGTGGTGCCTATATTTAGGCATGGTAAATAGAATATGCTTATTTAATACGCTAACACCTAAAACTACGTGCCTCCATTTATACCAATGAAAATGTGGCATAAATTCTGGCATGTAGATTTAGGCACAGAGGGCCATATTCTAATACAATGCGTGTACATTTTGGAACGCTCACAAAACACCCATAACTATGCCCCTTTATGCCTGCATGCTTTAAAATTTAGGCGCAGTGCATTGTAGAATACACTTCAGGAATTGTATGTGTAAATTCTAATTATCACCAGTTACTGCTCATTATTGCTTGTTAAGCCAATTAAGCTACGATCATTGTTACAGAATATGTTTGGATTTCAGTGCAGAAAAGCTAGGCGCACTACATAGAATCTGGGGGTAAATCTGTTAGTAAAAGGGCCCCTTAATGAAGCAGACTGTAGACTGTTACAGCTCCAGGTTCTCTAGTATTCTTTTGAAAATGTAAGCATTAGAACAGTTACAAGTATTTGCTTTATGAAAGAGAAAAGGAGGTTGTTTTGTTCTAATGTAATCTCTGCAAGAAACTCATGTTTTGCTTTTACATGCAGTCTGTGCCTCAACGCGCTAGGTTAATGCTTTGGCATTGTTACTGGAACTACTTGTTCTTCAGGCTTTTGCAAGGGCTGTTTATATTCCCTAATTCTGTTCTAAAATAATTTAAGTTTCTATTGCTTTATTAGTCTGCAGCCCTCTGGCTGCCTTTGTGCTATTTGGGTTTTTCAGAGGCTCTTGGTGGTAATTTGGGGCCTTCTCTGTTTGAGAAAGTTAAACAGCTATTCATCCAGGTGAAAAATCACTGTGTTGAACTCTGTTGTTGTTGTGCTAAATAGAACAAGGGCAGTTAGGTTTATCTTTACATATCTGCTTCAGAAGAAATCGCCTTGATGTCTTCAGTTAAAGGAATGGAACAATCAACTTTGATTACTCCTACATGACATGTAAGTGTTCATAGGTCTTGGGGTTACCATTTACTGCTTTAAGGACAGTGTGCCCTCCATGAATGATGTGGGTGGCCTGGGAGAAGAAAGAATGCCAGCTATTTCCTGAACAACCCGTGGCACTGAAATGTTCAGTCATAGAGGGAATACTGTCCTTAAAACGATAAATAGCAACCCCAAGACCTAGGAACACCTACATGTAGGAGTAATCAAAGTTGATTGTTCCACTCATTTGACTGAAGACATCAAGGCAATTTCTTCCTGAAGCAGATATGTAAAGATAAAACCTAGCTGGCCTTGTTCTATTTAGCACAAACAGCGTTCAACACAGTGATTTTTCACCTCGATAAATAGCTGTTTACCTTTCTCAAACAGAGCAGGCCCCAAATTATCACCAAGAGCCTCTGAAAACCTCAAATAGCATGAAAGCAGCCAGAGGGCTGCAGATTAATAAAGCACTAGAAACTTGAATATTATTTTAGAACAGAATTAGGAAATATAAACAGCAGTTTGGCCTTAATGAACAAGGACTGGGATACTAACCACTGGATTCTGTACAGGTCATCCAAGGTTGCGTGTGGATCACAGACTCGTGTGTAAAAAAAATTAGCTAATCAGGTGCTAATGGCATTAAGCACTTGATTCACAGTAATTAGGAGTTATATACAGATCTGCCCCGTGTGCTGTATTCATAACATGCAACGCCAAAGGCAGCATAGCCCTGGGATGGGCATGGGTGGTGCAGGGCATTACCAGAAATTGGGTGAGATGTTAAAGACAATTATTAGCACTAATTAGCATATTAGTCTATTAAATTGCACGCGCAAATTGGGAGAGTGCCTAAACTTGCACACACAATTTATAGAATCAAGGGATAACTTATACTATAAGTTACATGTATCAGTGTGAGTCCCACCTATGCTCCAGCAAAGTGTATGCCCATCTGTCAAATAAGCACTATGTAAGATATGCATGCATTTACAGAATAGGGCTTAGGCAAAGAATTTTGGTATTTACTCGTGCCATTTTTCTAAATATTTACATGTATAATTGGTGAATAATGTTAGCACCCACTTTATAGAATTACCCCTAAGGGCGATTGCCTAAGGAGGGTGCAATGTTGAGGCACGTGAATGTGTCTACATAACTAGAATACTAGCATATACATGCATGTGTGCACATAACATGTAAATTCCAATATCTCAGCTATGCATTAGTCTATAAAAGTGATGCTGCATAGTTTGAAAGTGGGTATACCAGTGGCATAGCTATGAGAGGTTCTCGGGGGGCCTGGGACCCCTCACTTTGGAATCAGAACCCCCTAAAATTGCACCATGCATCTGATGAGGATCTCCAAGCCCCACCAGCCGAAGAGGTCCTCTGCCGATGGCCTGGCAGTCAACGACACTTTCTATAGACTGCTACACCTTTGCTGACCTTCCCCCCTGCACATGTTCAGTTTTCACAAAACTGAGTGTGTGGGGAGGGGGGACCTGCCCTACGCTTTAAACTGAGCATACGCAGGGGACGAGGGAACAGTATGGTGGAGGCAGCCCAAAGAAAGTGTCATTGACTTCTGGGGGACTTCGGCTGGTCGGCTTGGGAATGGCCGCCAGCTGTTTCAGGTATTTTTTTTGGGGGGGGGGGCGGGGAGCATGAAGAGTAGGGTAAACTTTAAGTGCCCACTCCCTTTGGGCTCAGGTTCCTCCAAATTGATTGGCTAGGCTACGCAGATGGGGTGGGCATATGGCCAGACTGTGGTCAAAGCATGAGCAGGCAACAGTTATAAATATAAATTATAGAAAACAATAATTCTTGTGCTTTTTATTTTTCATTTTAGCAATCTAGATGTGGGTATTTACACCAGCTTTATGGCCTTCCACATTCCTACAGCACTGCAACAAAGCCAAGTTAACTTTATGAATGGCAACCTAAAATTCAACCAATAGCATTCAATGATGTGAAGATTGGTACCAGACAGATAAATGTCTTCAATTTGAAACACTTGATGTTGACTGGTCCTTCCAGAACAGAGACTACCATTTAAACTGTGACTTTATAAAACTGAGGCACTGATTTTTTTTTTTATTGTGGTACACAATTTTAATGTTGTAAAAAATGCACAGGTCAATATTCAGCAGTACAGACTTTGCTAAAGTTCAAATGGGTAATATGTTTCATGTTTTAAGTATTTTAAGTGATATTTTATATTAACCGCCTTTATGAAGAGATTCAGTCAAGGCAGTGTACAGCAGGAATAGTTTAACATAAAACTTACAATTTTGTTACAGCATAACTACTACTACTACTACTTAACATTTCTAAAGTGCTACTAGGGTTACGCAGCGCTGTACAGTTTAACAAAGAAGGACAGTCCCTGCAATAGTAAAATGACTAAATATAAATACAATAAATGAGATAAACTTGAAAACAGCAAATTGAAACCTAATACTATGACTACCATGGAACAGGATTAAAAATATACCCATTTAACAGCACTAAAGCCAAATAACAGAGAAATAATATGTCAGCATCATACTAATGAAACGCCTAGGGCCCTGTTTACTAAGGTGTGCTAGCATTTTTAGCTTATGTTAAACGCTAGAGATACCCATATATTTCTATGGGTGTCTCTAGTGTTTGCCCATGCTAATTTTTAGAGCATGCAAAAAAAATGCTAGCATGCCTATAGCATAGCTTATTAAACAGGGCTCCTAATAAGCACACATTAGAGCATTCAAATAACATAGATACGACGCTAACGCTTTTCTACAATACAGCTTCCCATATAGCTGAGGGGCCAAGTCCAGATATGTAGTTGGGGACAAGATGCGTGATACAGAGGCATATAAGAAACGAGGTTACCAAATTGGTTTACCACTAAGATTTGTTTTTGCACTGTTTAACCTAGTTATTAATAACTAGGTCTCCCTGCATTAAATGGGACCTTCTTGAGTTAGTGGTAAAATAACACATCTTAATGGTAGCCCGTGTTGATAACTACACTCAAATGGCCTAAGTTATATATAAAACTGCTAGAAATTTTTTTTAAAGTTTTTATGTGATTGGTGCTGCTGCCAACTGCTTAAGTGCTTTTGAAGTCAGCCTCAGTTTGTTTCTCCTTTCGAGGTTTCTTTGGTTTTGCTTTCAGAATCCCATATTGGCCTAATTTTTCCTAGTTGTGTGCTAAATCAAGTTTCATAGGAGGAGGATCCAAAATATAAAGAGAAGTATTTCTTTTCGTACTCTCTATTTTAACTAGGACAGCGTATTTCAATGTATTTAGATATTTTTGTAATCTGCTAGCATTGTTTTAAAGGGTATTAATTTGCATGTTTTAATTGGTTTAATGTAAAGTTCAAGTTCAGTTTGTTATACTACAAAATTTAGCAAAAAGAAATCTAAGTGTTTTACAATACATAACCAATTGGGGGAGGGAAGGAGTAAAGGAACAACACACTAGGACAGAAAGCAACACAGAATACAAAAGGGCAGTGGAAAAAGAAAAGAAAAAGTTATATGTAAAAAAAAAAAATAATAAGGAATGGGGGGAGAGAGAAGAACAATAGGAATCTTGGAACTGTCTCATTCTAGTATCCCAGAGCCAAGTCCCTAGGGAAAGGGGGAGCAGAGTCAAGCAGCAGTTTGACAGAAGGCCAAAGAAAAATAATCCTTTAACTGGGACTTAAAAAGTAGTAAAGGACTTCTCAAGGTGCAAATATTAAGGAAGGGACAGTGCTTAAAAAACATCCCGCAGAACCTGATGAAAAGAGGGGATCACAAGAAGGCCCTGGCCGGCTGCCCGGAGAGATCTCAAAGGCACATAAGAGGTCAGGAGACCAGCCATAAAGATGGCAGGCTGGAGGACTGAATCTGATAGGATAAGATGTTGATTTTAAAGGAAATCCTGTGAATGACAGGGAGCATATGTTCAGCCATGAGAAGGGGCATGACATAATCATACTCCTTTTGGTTATAAAGAAGTTTTACAGTATTTTGTAGGTTTACCTGCATATCAACTGGTGCAGTTGATATGCAGGTAAACCTACAAAAACAGAATTACAATAATTGAACTTGGACAAGATAAGAGAGTGAAGGATAATACGGAGAGAACTAAAATCCAAGAAAGGACAAAGAGTGTGAAGACATCTGAAAGCAAAAAAAAAAAAAAAAAAGAAGAGGAAACCATGCATGAGACGTGAAAGAAAGAAAGGATGCTATCCAGTGTAAATATCTCCCCCCCCCCCCCCAATTCTAATGGAGGAAACATAGGGAAGGGAGTCACCCCTGATAGAAAAACTTAGAAGCTTGATAATAGGAGCACAGAGGGAAAAAAAATCATAGTTACTGACTTGGTGGAATTAAGTTTTAGGTGGTTCTGATGTAACCAATCAGCAACAGTCTAACGTGCTAGAGATAACAGAATTGTAAGAAGCAGAACCAGAGTTAAAAGTGAACAAAAGCTGTATATCATTAGCACATATGAAAAAAGTAAAGCTCAAAGATTGACGGAGAGAAATGAAAGAAGCCAAGAAAATATTAAACAGAGTGGGTCCTAACATTCATCCTTGGGGATCACCAGAAAGTAAAGTATGGAGAGATGACGAAGAACTGGAGTAATGGACTATGTAAGAATTGTCAGTCAAATAAGAGTGAGACCACTAACACCTGCCCATAATGCGCAGGTCCCTAAGGTGTGAGAGAAGGATCAAATGGTCTACTAAATTGAAAGCTGCTGACATGTCTACTGAAAAAGAGCAACGCCTATGCTGATGTACAAAGGTCAAAAATATAGGGGCTCTTTTACTAAGCAGTGCTAAAATGTGGCCTGTGCTATCCCCAGTGCGGGTCTTTCCCATGCGCTAAGGGCACTTATAGCGCTGTCGGTAAGGGGCCAATTTCCCTATTTCCGAAATAATGGGCAGGTACTAATTTTCCTATTAGTGAATGGCTATTACCTCATGAGCACTTACTGATATCTATTTTGTAGGCAGTAAAGGCTCACACAAAAATCCTATACTAATTAATGTGTGGCAAGTCCCATGTATAGCCACGCCCACTCTCTACCACCAAACATGCCCCCAGTGCAAAAAAAATTATTTTATTTTTTAGTGCAGGGGTAGCATGCACACATGTAAAAACTATGGGACACCAGAGCGCTCCCCATGGTAGTTCATTTTAACCCAAGATAAGCACACATTAGTGCTCACCACAGCTTAGTAAAAGGACCCCATAATATCAAGTGATAACACAATGAGACCACAAATAGTAAAATCAACCTAAATAATCCAACATACACATATAATAAAACCCACATATCAGTATGATGCATGTGGACATCATTTTGTGTTGTTTTTTTTTAATGAGAACAACCCTGGGTGAAGCCACCTAAGGCTGGAACCAAACCCAGATTCTCCTACTGGCAGACCAAAGAGCTTAATGATTGGGCTAGTGGGTAGATACTGAAAATATTCTCAAAATACTAACCCAACTTACTTTGACCTAGATCCTGTGTTGGAGGCTGTATAGCAGAAAATTGGGGTAGGGTAGCACCTTGAATTTGTTGCATTACCTATGGTAGCTTTATTGTTTAGGATTTTAAGGTGCTGGCTTGAATATGTAAGTGGTCTTAAAAGAAGCTGTTTATTTATGTATCCAATTGTAATCAAAAAACAAGTCTTGGTTCAAAGTGGCTTACAATTTACATTTTGGTACAATAGTGTTATGCAATTTGGGGGCATCTATAGTTCATGTGGTTATTCATAGAGTTTTTGAAGAGAGAGATTTGAAGTGGAAACGGTAGTGGTAGCTTTTGTGTTCAATTGTAGAGTTTTGGTGATATTTATTCATATAGTTTTTGAAGAGGTAGATTTGAAAATAAGGCAATGGTATCTTTGTGATTAGCTGTAGAATTTTTTGAACAGGTAGGTTTTCATTTTTCTGAATTGGAGGAGATTTGTGATAATGCTTATGATTTTTGGTATCAAGTTCCACCTTTTAGAACCCAGGTAGCTAAATCCTGCTGCGTGGATAGTTTTGTAGATGATGTTTTTGCAGTTGGGTAGGTGTAGAAGTAGGTCATTTCTGTTTCTGAGCTGGCATTTCTTGAGGATAGTTCAGTCATGTTAAGCATATATTCAGGTGCTATTCCAAACAGTATCTTGAAGATTAGGGTGCTCGCTTTGAAAAATATTCTTGCCTTGACTGGTAGCCAATGTAGTGTTTCAAGCAATGGAGTTGATCTTTCATATTTTGATTTCTTGAAAATCAGTCTTGCTGCTGTGTTGTGGACTGTTTGCAGCAATTTCATTGTGTTTTCCTTGCACCCTACTTATGCTGCATTTCAGTAGTCTAGTTGCGATAGTATCATTGATTGGACCAGTATCTGGAAAGATTGTCTAAAGAAATAGTCTCTTAATCTTCTCAGTTTCCATAGTGCTCTGAAGCATTTTGAAGTTACTGCTGATATTTGGTTGTCCGGATGCTTGCTGAGAATGATTCCTAATACTTTAAGTTGTGTTTCAATGCGGTATGTTGGTTGATTTTGAAGTTTTGGTAGGATGTGGGGTTGTTTGGGCTGTATAGTACTAGGAATTTGGTTTTGTCTCTGTTCAGTTTGAGTTTGAAAGTTGTTGCCCACTCTTCAAGCAGGCCAATTCTTTTTCTTATTTTGTCCTGTTTATGATATTGTTTTGGAAAGGTATGAAGATAACGTCTGCATATATAATTGAGTTGAAACCTATTAATTCCATTTGTTTTCCATGTGGCGCCATCATTACATTGAACAGAATTAGTGATATTGGTGATCCCTGTAGTACCTCGCACTCAGAGATCCATGAGGCTGATGTTTGGTTGGATATTTTTACAATGTAGGATCTGGTCTTTAGGAAGCCATTGAACCATGTTGCCACTGCACCGTTGATTCCTATGTTGTTGAGCAGTGTCATTAGTGTGGTGTGGTCTTCTAGGTTGAATGCACTTGACATGTTGAATTGTAGTAGTAATACATTTTCTCCTTGGCATATTATGTTTTTGAATTTCATTATCATGGTGGTTATGACCATCTCAGTACTGTGTTATGGTCTGAAACTTGATTGGGATTTATGAAGAATTGAGAATTTTATCAAGTATTCCATTAGCTGCTGTGTTACTAGACCTTCCATCATTTTGGTCAGTAATGGTATTGAGGCTACTGTTCTGTAATTTGTGATATCACTGATCTTGCTGATAGTGTTTTTGGGGATAGGTGCGAGTACTATGTCAAATTTCTCTGTTGGAAGTTGATTTCTTTCAAACATGTATGTGATGTGTTTGGTGAGGTACTCGATGAACCGGTCTGGTGGATCTTTCGTCATGTAGTTGGAGCATTTGTCAAGTAGGCAGTATGCATGCACGTATTTTGTCCATAGTGTCTTTACTGTGTCTAGTTGGGGTGATTTGAACATGGTCCATATTCTGTGTACTGTGGTGTGGTTTTCATGTGTTTCACAGTCCTGTAGGTAGTCTGTAGCATTTTATTTATGCTTTTGCGAGGCTTGATCTTGTGTGTGTGACTTTGTTGTTGAAGTATTGTGCAAGCTCGTCTGCAGTTGGTGGTGGTTCAGTTGTCGCCAATATGTTCTGGGGTTTCAGTAGTTTGTTAATGAGTTCAAATATTTTTTTTGTATTGGTCTGGTCGAAGTTTGTATATGTACTGTAGTGTTCTGCTTTTACTTTCATTATGCTGTTTGTGTATATTCATATGGCTTCTCTCCATATGGTTTTGTTTGTGTCTGTTTTGTTTTTGGCCCATGCTCTTTCAAGTTTCCTTCAGAGTTTCTTCATGGGTAGTAGTTTGTCATTAAACCAGGGACGTGGTTGTTTTGTGATTTTTTTGTTTTTTATTTTGATTGGTGCTATCTTGTTTAGTGTGTTTTCACTTGTTTCGTCCCAGTTTTTCATGAAGTGTTTATCTTACCCCCACACCACCACCACCACCACGAAAAAAATATCTCAGCTGGCGGGAAAACACTTCTTTCCACCTTGGCAGTCTGCAGCAGGCGTACGCTGAAAACTGAGCATGTGCAGCTGCCAGTTATCATGGACAGTAGCGTTTTCGTTACCATCAGGGGGAAGTCTTCAGCTGGCGGAGCTTGGGATCCCCATCAGCTACTGCTAAACATGCGCTACTGATGGATGGGCCTGAGCCCTAAATGTGTGGGCCCCGGCCCACCCAGGCCCACCTGTGGCTATGCCACTGCTTCAGGTGGTATGTTGTTGAGTTCATTTATTTTTGTTGTCCAGAATGTGTGGTTGTCTACTTTTCCTCTGGTTCTGAATGTGTGTTTTTTTTTTATTTGTACCCTATGCTTTCCCACTCATGGCAGGCTCAATGCGGCTTAGGTACTTATTTGTACCTGGGGCAATGGAGGGTTAAGTGACTTGCCCAGAGTCACAAAGAGCTGCCTGTTCCTGCAGTGGGAATCGAACCCAGTTGCCCAGGACCAAAGTCCACCACTCTAACCACTAGGCCACTCCTCTTAGCTCTTTCTTCTTGCCGTTTTTTCCACTGTAGTGTGAAAATGAGCTTGCTGTGGTCTGACCATGGTACTTCTTCCCATGTGTGGTTTGTGAATATGTGGTTGTTACTCATTGAGAATCTGTGGGCTAGTATGTCTAATTGGTGTCCTTTTGTGTGCGATGAGACTCCTTGTGCTGTTGTGAAGTTCCATTGGTTTATAAAGTTCATTAGTGTTCTGGTGTTTGTATCATTTTGTTTTTCTAGGTGCAGGTTTATGTCACCTATTAGGACATTTGGGTGATTGGTGCAGATGTTTGATACGAAATCCATGAAATCATCTTGGTCGTTTGTCCAGCTTCCTGGAGGGCGGTAGAATAATGTGTTGCATGGTTGGTCAGTGTTTTATCAGTGATTTTGCATGCCAGGATTTCGATTGCTGAGGATGTGTGTTTAGCGACAAGTTCTGCTGTGAAGGAGGATTTGTATATTATTGCAACGCCTCCTCCACTTCTTTTGGTTCTGTTAATATGTATTACTTTGCATCCTAGTGGGCATAGGTCTAGTAGTGCAGGGTCATCTTCAAGGTGCAGCTTTGTTTTAGTTATGAGCAGTAGTCCAAGTTGTTGGACTAAGGGACTGAATAGAAATGGAAGTTGTTCCATTTCTATTCAGTCCCTTAGTAGTGTTGTCTTATTTACTGACAATCTCACATTTATGTAATCTATTCGTATTGAGACATACGTGTTGCAGTTAATGTTGGTGTTTTTAACAGTTTGAAGTTGTACGTGTGTTTTGCCTGTTTTGCTGTTGTGGTTTTGTTGGGTGGTGGTCATGTTTGGTTTCATGTTGCTGGTTGGTTGTTTGGCCACTGCGTTGTTGTTTAGGTGGTGATTGGACTCTTCCAGTTGTAGGAGTGGGCTTCTTCCTATGATGCGTACTAATATTTGTTCCATTCGGTTGGAGTTGTTGCTGGTATCCCAATTATCCCTATTGTTTTTGTATAGTAGAAGATCCATACCCTTAGGTTGGTCATTTTGGGGGGTTACTTCTGGCTTGGGGGTGTTTGCTTGTGAATATGTGTGTGTTCGAGCTCTGAGGTGCTTGTTTTTGTGTGTTGCATGGGGCTGTTTGTTTTTTTTTCTTTTACCTTGGCTGTGGGTTTGCCTTCATCAGTGAGAATGATGTTTGATTGCACTGCCGATCCGCATCTGCGTGCTCTGGTCCACTGATGCTGACCTGCTCTTTTGTATACCAGAGAACTTCTGTGTAAATTATAAAAATGTCTCAATGCAGCAATAGTTTCAGACCACAAAGTTGAGCCTGGCAATGTACTACCACCTTCCTGTCCAAACACCAAAATAATGATGGTTGAAAAAGGGGTTAAAAAGTAATAACACAGGCACCAAAGCAAAAACAGCTTTCTGACAGTAAATCTCTTGAAAATAATGATAGTCTCCAAGATCCAAGCAGTGTAAGAACACACCAGATGAAACTTAGAGACTATCTTTATATTTGAATAGATGAAGACACTCCCATCTGTGTCATATTTTCTTCTTGGGGGAGATCTTTTCAGTTATAAAATCCGAGACTTGGCGATTGACTGATGTCATTGTTCTGTTCTACAGAACAAGCTCAATTACATAAAAATGTGCAGAACCATACCAAAACATAACCCTCTGGGAGGGGGGGAGGGGGAAAGAAAAAGCTCATAAATCCTTGGTTATTACTGAAAATACAATGCAGTCATCAGGAAACATGCTGGGGCGAGTTTGTCCTCTCCAGGGCATATTGTGCTGGTTTTGTTTCTCTCAGCATTTTCGTGCGCCTACAGAAAAGCTTTGCATGTTTGTGGCATGTGAAGGGTAATACAGGAGAGATGAAATGTTGTCTTTGTTCAAGCAGAAAACACTTAAAATATGCATTTTTTTCAAAGCCTGTCTCATTTTTTATCACTATACACCACAGGTCTGGATAAAACATAAATTTTAGAATGGAAAAAACATTTCATAATGTAACATTTGAATTTTTATATGTAAACACTGGGAAATTATTTATACTGATCTGTATTATGTGGTTGATAGAATGAGGGTGAGTTCAATCCATCATATCAGACTTTTCAAGGAGTTTTGTAGCCAGTTAACTCTCCATTGCCTCAGGTACAAACTTACATTGTAAGCCCCCTAGAAAAAGGAAAATACCTACTCTATTAGAATGTAACTTGCTTGAGCTACAACTGAAAAGGTGTGAGATAAATCCAAATCCCTCTCCCCTATGATCTCATTTACCTGAGCAAGGCAGTTGGTTACCCTTTACTTTTAGAAGACATCTTCTATTGCAGGAGGGACTGTGGAAGACAGGAGAACTAGACTGAATACTGAGATTGTTGATGACTTCTTATTCATCTACAGATTAAAATATCTCCCCTCTAAGGCATACAGAACGGGATATATTTTGTACCCCTGGATAATTTAACAGGGTGGATTAGGTTTCCTTGGGGTAGTAGAAGTCAGCTATTGTTGGGGTTGGAAGGGTAGAGGGTGGTGGTGGTGGGAGAGTTATTCTAGTTGCTAGTTGTTATTCTTGTTTTCTATTTGTAATTTATACACAACAGTTGCATAGCATATTGTTCCTTTTTATACTTTAATAAAAAGATTTAAATATAAAATCATAAGTGTTTGAGGCTTCTGCAGATGAGAACAGAGCCCACAAGGATCGGGCGGAGACAGGACCTGCGAGGATGGGGTGGGAACGGAGACAGAACCCACGGAGATGGGGTGGGGGACTTCAACATTTGGAGTTTTTTTGGTAAATGATTTGTCCTTCGGGGAGATTGGGGTGAAGTTGTCAATTGAGGAATGGAAGGGAGAGAAGAGCAGCTCCTGATTGCCAGTGTTGGCCCCATGCTCTCAGGACGGAAAAATGTGAGTTGATTGCAAGCAGATTTATTCTTGTACCACAGAAGTGACTAACTTGTAGTAGTAAGCTACCACAGGTTAGTCACTCCCATGATAAATTAAAGAATAGTAAAAGCCCAACTTTTACCGCACCTTAATAACTACTCCCCTTAGTGGCAAGCTTTAAAAACATTATGATCATTATTTGCATAGCTTTACACCATCATTTTATATAGGCAATGCTTTACAGACCCTGCTGTTTGAAGCTTGCAGTCCAATAAGACAAACAAGTTTGAAGGGAGAGTGCTCTTATATTCATAGGTGCATCAGTGGCCATCACATTACAGTGATGAATAAGGTTGAATAAGGTTTCTGAGAAGGTGGCCATTGCTTCACCTAGGAGGATTTCTGAAATTCAGGCTTTGTCTTGCAGAGATCCTTTTTTTTGCAGTTTTCTGAAGCAGGGGTGTCGATCCATATGGTGCCGTCGTTTCTACCTAAAGAGGTTTCAGCTTTCCATGTCAATCAGGCGGTTTATCTTCAGTCTTTTCGAAGAGAGGATTATCCGGGGGAGTTTGCCTCGCTATGTTTCCAGGTATAGCCTCCTGTCTTTATAGCAGCTTTCTAAAATTGAAAGTATAAATTGGGGTGTAAAATCCAGTAATGTGCTGTGCTTGGGTTTTGCATCCCTTAAGTACTTGATCTTGTCCAGATATTTACGTATAAATATTTGTATTCAGCAATAGATAATTAACAACAGTCAACTGAATCAACCAGGAAATAAATACGATAATGCAAATTAAGCTGAACACCAAACAATGAGGGAAGTATGTCCTGGTGCATGGCTCATTAAGAAGTTAATCTAATCCATAGCATTTCAATGGGAAGGCAGCTGACAAACCTGTTTTTCAAGTAGGATTAGAAGGTACCTGTACACACCATTTTCAAAAAGTGATAGAGACTTGGTAGTATTTCCAGCTGTAGGTGTTACTGTCAATCTGATATGTTTTGAACAAAGGTAAACAGTAGTTAACATATTGAAACATAACAGAATTAGGACATTTTAGGCTCCATTCACTTATTTTATAGCCTTGAAGAAAACTGAGGCAATAGCTACTTGGGCTCGTTACACATGCTATGCAACCCTCAACCTAGCTTTACTGTTGTGACATCACAGTCTCATAACCCCTATTCCACACAAGACAGGAAGTTTAGGGAATATGGATTGCTAGAACCTTGTCTATCAAGCACAAGGTATTCATGATAGAATCACTTACTCTGGGTCCGCAGCAGACAGGCCATATCAGAACGAGTTTGGCTTTGATCATTCCAGTCTTGCAAGCACGCAACCAACTTCTACAACATTTCCATCTTACTTATTGGCTAGTATAGGAGGCATACCAAAGAAGGAAAAGCAAAGAAAGAAAAAATCTCCATGACCAAGATCAGCAGGAACAAAACAATAGTGGAGAACAAGAGCCACTTGCGGAACCAAAATGACTTTATTGCCAGCGTCAATAGCTGTGTATATGCTATTGGCTAGTATAGTCAGGGCCAGTGCAAGGATATTGAGCACCCTAAGTGGAACCATTAGCCTTATACCCCCTCCCATTCATTTACTTTTCAAGCTCCTAGCTCCCTGACACAGTTACAAGATTTTGATAATTAAACTCAACCAACATAATTATCCAAACACCACATCAATCCTGTAAAATTGCATAATTGGACATATTAATAGGATTAATTCTATAAAGAAGCCCCCTAAAGTTAGGCAGCATATATCCACATAAATGCTAGTATTCTAGTAATTTATGCACATAAGTGGCAATTTACATATGTAACTGATAATTATTTAGCAACATTTTATTCTGTAAATAATAGTGTGTACTTTATAGGTAGGTGTTCACATGGGAAGAATCTAGGAAACGTCTGAGTGGGGCTCACACTTACATGGGTAACTTATAGAATACTATGGGGCCAGTATTCAAAGTGATTTAAATGAGCAGGAGCCTCTTTGCCCGCTTAAATCGCTTCTCACCCCCTAGGTGGGGGATATTCAGGAGCACTTAATTGGAGAGTACCGCTGAATATCCCTACAGACCACCCAACTAAAAAGTGGACAGATCAGGAGCGGCACTAGGGGTGGCACTGGAGAGTAACCCAGGATTCTGTGTATGCCATCAATATTCAGTGCCAGCACCCACATAGCTAAGAGGCCTAATTTAGGACAGCTCAAAAGCTGTCCTAAATTAGACCACTTAGCCATGCGGGTGCCGGGACTGAATATCGGGCCGGCACCCACATAACTAATTTGTCTTTGAAACACACTCCCAATCCCTATCCGGCCTCTCTAACTCCTTTCTACCCCTCCCCCCATGTCTAAGTACCCCCCCCCCCCCCCGAGCCTACATGGCTCCCTAGTGGTCCAGCAAGGGCATTTAATGGCAGGAGTGCAGCCCCCTCATTCCTGACCCATCAAAGCTGCCAGTCAAAATGGCTGCCTCGACCTCTCAAGGCAATTCGTGGTACTTCCTGTAGCCATTTTGAGAGGTACTCAAGAGGGGGCAGGAGTGAGGGGCTACCCTCCTACCCTCATTGGACCACCAGGGAACCTAGACATCAGGGGTGGTTCATTCGGGGAGAGTGGAGGGACTTAGTGTATCCTAGCTGGGGGGGGGGGGGGGGGAATTGGGATGGTGCTACAAAGACAAATTAGTTATGTGGGTACTGGCCCAATATTCAGTGCCAACATGTGCATAACTTTCTTATGCAGGCCCAGCCCGCATAAGCTCCAGGTGGCCAGGCTGTCCAAAATTATCTCCTAATATTCAGTGCCAGTGCCTAAACATGGCCCAGCACTGATAATTGGGGGATAATTTAGCCAGCAACAATCACCATTTTTTAAAATGCTGACTGCCGCCAGCTGAATATTGAGGGATATAAGTTTTGCATGTATCTCTCGAATCAAGGTACAAGCATTTACAGCAGGTCCATGGCTGATGCAAATGCTCGAGCCTGAATTCATGTATGTGTATATACCTGATTATACTAGTATTCTTGGTGGAAAGTAGGTGCCTAATTTCCTTTACAGAATAAGCTCCACATAGGTGCTCTTAGGCACCCAAATCTAAGCACCCCTTTATAGAATTGCCCTCGTTATTTTTAAATGTTAAACTTTGTTTTGTGTGCATATGTATACTTTATAGAATTGCCCTCATTATTTTTAAATCTTAAACTTTGTTTTGTGTGCATATGTATATGTACAATCAGGGCAATTCCCAAAAGTCATTTACCAAGGTAAATGGATTATTTGAAAATCACTCTCCTCCCTGTAGGTAAAAATATATACTGATGGTTCTTTGAGTTGCGTGGCTGTTAGAATCTATTGTTCATCTGTTACCTTAGGTAATTGCTTAGTTTTGCCTAATGGTAAGCTTCTAGGCTAGGAAGACCTGCACACATCCTGTTATCAGTGCTCTGAATAGGGATGCATGTGAGCTAACCATCCCCTATTCAAATAAATAATCAAATCTGGAGGTAAAAAAATGATTATCACCAGAAACTCTGCTTGTTGAAGTCCACTATTTCTATCACCAAAGCACCCGGAGGCCCATGCAGAAAGCATAAACACCCATGTTACCTTCCAAGCAATGTAGAGAGAGCAAACTCCATGTTAAAGAGGCCAATAAGTACTCCACTACAATGCCTGAAAGATAATAGTAGGCTTTGATGCATGAACAATGCAGGAAATTTTCAGTGTGGTAAAAGGCATCATAGAAGGAGTGGTTGAGGGTGTCTAGTGGCACCCTTGATCCACCTGCCCCTCATTCCTTTTGGCATGGTCCCTGGTGCCTAGTGGTGCATTTCCTCCCCCCAACTGAGTCCCTGCCAAAATTAAAAATAAAAATCCACAGTGGTCTAGTGGTTCCCTTCCTCTTTCTTTCTTGACTCCCCCTTCCCCAACTTAGAAAAGTATTTCCTGCCATATGGTGGCCCCTTCCCTCCTCCTAATCCAACCCCATTTCCTCAACTTTAAAAAAAAAATTGCCCGTTTATGGCAGACTAACCCTGCCTTGTGCATCTCAGGATGCACCGCATGAGGCTAGGTGCTGCCATTTTTCAAGATGGCGACAGAGGTCAAGCGCAAGTGGGATTTGCTCCTGTCTCTAGTTAAGGTATGCACAGGAGAGGGTCAGGAAGTGTAGAAGATGGCTTTGATGGGGGTCACTAGACACTAGGGAAATTTGGGGCAGTGGCAGAAAGGTGCCACTAGCCATCAGGGCTTTTTAAAGTCAGGATGGAGGGAGGGAGGGATGCTGATATTGTAGTGGGGAGGGGGGATGTGCCAATGTCACTCATGTCAGGAAGTGGGTTGCCAGAAGACATCAAAGAAAGTTTTTTTAAAAATACTGGCCAGGGGAGGGGGAACAAGGTCAGGTTATATCAGTTCAGGCCAGGTTGGTTGGGAGGGGAGGGAGATTGGAGCCGATATAGACCATGGCAACATTTAAAAAAAAAAATGTCACCCACAGTTCCTGAGCCAATAACCACTCGGATACTGACAGGGAAGGGTGAAATTTCACAATGAGCTGTGGATTACTGCAACAATTTTAACATGGCAGTAATTTGCATGCTCATTGCTTATAGCACGCCTGCAATTATTTTGGAGCACTAATTTCATGGTAGAGCTGCAGCTCTACCACAACACTTTCTGCATTGGCCCAAAAAGGGGACTTGGACAAAATGGACTAGAGTACTTAAAAGAATAAGTTATCCCTCTATAGGCATTCTATAACCAGGCTCCCACACATTTACATGTCTATTGTGTGCGCCAAATTGCAGAATGCGTGCATAAGTGTACACTTACCTGTGAAATGCCAGCAGGACACCTAAGCACTGCTTTGTTAGGGCATGTGTAAGTGGCATAGCCAGGGGTGGCCCAAGACAATCTCCTGCCTGAGGCGAGGAATCCACTGCCACCACCACCACTACCCCCCCTTGAAGCGAGGAATAAGCTGCCACCACCACCACCCCCTGCCATGTTCTGCCATCTCCCCCTTCCTTCCCCAGCCCCCTTCCACCAATTTACCTTTTTTTTTTCTCGTTCTTCCAAAGGCAGCAGCAGCGATTCCCAGAGGCTGCCCTGCCGCCTGTCCCGGCCCCTTCTCTCTACTGTGGCCGTCCTCTCTGACATAACTTCCTGTTTCCTCGGAGACGGGGCAGGCCGTAGTAGACAGAAGGGCCCTGGACCGGCGGCAGGGCAACCTCTGTGAGAATCGCTGCCTTTGGAAAAACTAGAAAGAACAGGTAAATTGGTGGAAAGGGGATGGGGAAGTAAAGGCAGGAGGTGATGCTGCCTCAGAAGATTGCTGCCTGAGGCCCCCGCCTCAGGTGGCCTAAAATTAGGGCTGCCCCTGGGTATAGCATATAAATGCAGGAGGAGCAGCTGCATAAAAAAATGGTGAATGATAATTAACCAATGACAAAAATAAGGAACATCCAATAATAATTTATCCAATGATCTCAATGCTCTAGAGGGTCGATAGTTTCATATGCCAAATTATCAGAAGCCAGTGTAGCTCTTTTAAAACAGGGGACACGTGTTCAAATCTTCTACGTTCAGAAAAAAGCATGAAGCCTAATTTTGAGCAACTGCAATGAGCAAACTCGATAAGATTGTAAACTTAAATGTAGTGAATTACAGTATACAAAATCCAGCATAAGGTTAAGGAGGAAGCTATCAAAGTGAGGTAAAAGGCAGGCAATTACCACACCTTGATTTGCCACAGAAGACTTGCGGTACTACCACTAGTAACATAGTAGATGACGGCAGAAAAAGACCTGCACGGTCCATCCAGTCTGCCCAACAAGACAACTCATATGTGCTACTTTTTGTGTATACCCTACTTTGATTTGTACCTGTGCTCTTCAGGGCACAGACCATATAAGTCTCCATATAAGGGTGAATGGGGATTGCTTCTACCCATTCCACTTGAAACCAGAGATGGGCCCAAGGGCAAGAGGAGGGTGCTATGGGAGGGTGGGGAGGGGCTACTTTTAATTGAGGTTATTGTACTGGCTATACCACTGCACCTGCAATGTGAGATGACATTTTTATTGCTGCGTTAGGGCACCAGTTAAAGCCCTTTATCACAGTAAATGGCCAGCGTAAATACTCATTTGTTATGGTGGAATAAAAGAAACAAGGCCATAAGTGTCAACAAGATTTTTTTTTCTGCCTGTATTAGAAGGTACTTATTACAAGCACACAGAACATAAGAACATAGCGCAGGTTAGTGCCATACTGGGTCAAACCAAGTCCAGCATCCTGTTTCCAACAATGGGTCACAAGTACATGGCAAGATTCCAAAAAGTAGCTGGATTCCATACTGTTTAGGAATAAGCAGTGGTCATGAAATTGGTAGTAGAGGTACCAGCACGTAAGAGTGTTACTGTGTGTCACAACTGTCAGGAATGATGAGCCCTTGGACCAAAGCCAGAGCTTTGGCAGACAAATCACTGGGGCTGGCACAGGCAGGAATCAGAACAGACTGGAGTAGGATACACTAACAGACTCAACAAGGGCAGGCCAGAGGTAACTAAACACAATGGGCAACACAAGAACCGGATCCAGACGAGGCAAAGAAAAGAAAGCAAAGGGCCAGAACTGGAACACAGACAGGACAAGGCAAGACTCAGAACTGGATTAAAACTGGGACTGGGACCCAGACATGCAAGACAAGGCAAAACATGGAAGTAGATTAAAACTGGGTCCAGAAAAGGACAAGGCAAGGACTGGATCCGGTCAGGACTAGACTGAAAGAGACAAGACAAAGCACAACTAGACAGGCAAGACAGGGTAGGAACTAGGCAACGAGAACAACAGAAGCAAGACAATAAACAAGGCAGGGATAGGATTCAGGATTCTCAAACAGGCTTGGCTGAAACCGTTCTGAACAGGCTTGGCTTGGCTGGAACCGGATTCTGGAATGGACTTGGCTTGACTGGAACCGGATTATGGAACGGACTTGGAACCGGATTCTGGAACGGACTTGGCTTGACTGGAACCGGATTATGGAACGGACTTGGAACCGGATTCTGGAACGGACTTGGCTTGGCTGGAACTGGATTCTGGAACGGACTTGGCTTGGCTTGACTGGAACCAGATTCTGGACCGGACTTGGCTTCGCTGGAACCGGATTCTGGAATCGACTTGGCTTGACTGGAACCAAATTCTGGAACAGACTTGGCTTGGCTTGACTGGAACAGACTTGGCTTGGCTTGACTGGAACAGGATTCTGGAACAGACTTGGCTGCATCTAATGATACTCTTAAGACTTATATATGTATTTGTTATTGTACCTGTATTATTTTGTATTTTTCATTTTTGACCTTTTTACTGTTTTAATTATCTTTGGCGCATTTATCCTAGATTATGTGAAGGTTACTCCTGTATCATTGCTGCAATGTTTTATATGTATCCTCTTTTGCATTATTACGTATGGACTAGCTCTTATACTATTCACATTTTTATACTAAGTTGTAAGTTCGTTTTGGCCCTTTCACAATTAATCTGATTGTATTTGTATTTCCCTATGTAGGATTATACATGTACTAGTGTTTATATTATTTAACTTTTTTTAGTACTCTTATTTGTATGTTCATTTTGGTCTTTTGAAATCAGTTCAATCTTTATATTGGACATATGTCAAGTATCTTTTGTATAATTTATCATTTTAATACATGTCTATATGTCATGAATAGTTTAAAGACTTTGCCATATACTTGCTATGTATGTTTTAGATAGTTTTAAGATTTTGTCATAAACATGTTATGTATGGTCTAAAGACGATCAAATTCATGTCATATTTATGTTCTGTTTTGTTTTTAGGGACTCCTGAGGCAGGCCTGAGCGGCTGAAACACGACTCGTGTCCAGTCTAGATTTTATTAATAAAACGTTTGCTGTGAACTTTCTTTGAGTCCAGTAGAAGTTCTTTGACATCATCTGTCTCGTCCCCTTCGCTGTGACTTTTTTCTTTAGATATTTTATGCATCATATTACCTTTTTTTGTTCTCCAGGTCATATCCATGGAGAATTTTCTTGGATTTTGTTGTTTGTGAAATGGACATCCTCGGTTTCCATTATCGCCGAAAACCGGGGATGACCATCTCTAAGGTCGACCTAAATATTGAGATTTGGGTGTCCCCAACTGTATTATCGAAACGAAAGATGGCCACCCATCTTGTGTCGATAATACAGGTTTCTCCACCCCTTCGCCGGGACGTCCTGTGAGGACGTCCTCGGGAAAACTTGGATGCCCCGTTTGTTTATGCCCCTCTTTGTATAAGATTTATGATTTGTCTGTCCTATTTTTTTAATGTCATTCCTTTCAAAAATCTTTTATGCTTTGTATTAATTGTGAACCGCCTTGACTCAGTCTTGGAATTTGGAGGGTTATCAAGATTTAAATAAACATAAACATTAAAATGTCAGTAAATACAATACTAAAAAATTATATAAGCAGGAAACTAGCTGTGCATTCCAAGAATAATGTAAAGAGGTAAGTCTGTATTACATCTCCTGTCCAATCACATGAGGGTACAAATCAAGAAAGACTTTTCTGACTTTTCTCTAAATTTACATTCCTTGAGTCTAACCCTGAAACTGTTGCCTATCAACCTTACCAGTATATACATGCCTTAATGGTTATCTCACTTTACCTTCTGTTCTTGCCAGTTCTGTGTGAAAGAACTCCATTGTCTTAAATTTCTTGTGAACGTTTAAGAAGTTTGGCAATATGTGGGTAGAGTGATTTCAGCACTGTCTTTCTGCACCTGGGAGCACTCATACCATAGTATATGTACCATAAGTCAGATAGTTTTGGCTACCTGCCAGATGTCTTGCAACAGTCTGGCTGGCCTCAGTCTCATAATGCTTGAGATCAACTATACCCATGTGAAAGGTTTATGAAAATTGCATATCATGCAAGCATCTTTAATGGGATTTGGATTTGAATTTGGATGTAAGTCCTAATTGTTTTATTTAGGGAGGCACGGAAATGACATCATCAAAATTTGTGGACTAATGATAGTATCAGCACTATAGAGATGAAGTCAGCACTTATAGGAGATAAATGTAGTGGACAAGAAGAGAAATATCAAATGAAAAGCAGATGTGGAAAGATCGGTAGGACAGAAGACAGCAGAAAAGAAAGACTACAAAAAAATGCCTAGTCAACAAAGATAGACAGACATATTTTATTTTTAATTAATTAAACTATGTCAACTCTGGAAAATGTGCATCTCTTGTTTTTGTATTTTGCTCAGCACAAGAGGAAATATGCTTCCATTTCTATTTCTCTAATGCTGGACATGATAAGTTATATGAAGGCCCTTTTGCTAAAGCTTAACATGCTCGCATACAATTTAGGTAGTCAGTGGGATTATAACTGTGAAGATTTGTCCTGCTAACTTCCTGAGGTAGCCTGCCAAACCCTTTGAAGATAAACCTTATTTTGAATAGCCTGAAAACCTGACATGTCCGGGAATCACTAGTCTATGGTGGTTCCTTATCCTTCTGGGTGGCCTGAATATCTTTTTTTTCCTTGAAGCTATTGCTTTTTGGAATATCATTTTTTTTCTGCCTGCAAAAGGCCAAAAATAATGTAGGCAAATGAAGCTTTTGCTAAACAGCTGTTTGAATACAGAAGGGAGGTGGTGTTCTGCCAGGAAAAATGATTCACGAGGTCAAGAATGAATAATTTTCAGTACACCCTTTCAAAGAGACTATTGCACAACTGTTAGGAATACGTGTATAGATAAATGTGATTTTACACCCATTTGTTTAGATAACTCTGACTTCAGCTATAATTGTTAGACTGGACGTCTCCTTCCAGCTAATAGCAATGTTTCACATTGCAATTTATTATCTGTTTCCAGTTTAAAATTTTCTTTAGATCATTAAAATGAGAGGCCTCCTTGTTTGCAAACAATCGTTTGCCTCATTCTCAAGACCAGCAGATTTCTAAACACATTTGCCAGAGCCTTAATTTCAGATGGCAAACTAAAGAGCAATTTTACTAAAGGTTTGTGCACACAAACAGGCTACCACAGAAATGCATAAAAGCATTTGCAATATTTTGTCTGTTTGCACATGCTAACCAGTATGTTACAGACTTTTAAAAATATTTTTTAGGAGGGACATGTCTTGGGTGGAGAGTGGACATTCCTGCTTTATCCTTCTAGTATATTCTTATTAGCATATTCTAAGGGGTTGTTTTACTAAGGTGCGTCAAAAAGTGACCTGCGCTAGTGTAGACGTGTGTATTGAACGCTTGCGGGTCACTGATTCAGCGCACCTGCAAAAAAGGCCTTTTTTGGCCCAAAATGGACGTTCAGCAAAATGAAAATTGGCACGCATCCATTTTGGGCCTGAAACCTTACCACCACCCATTCACTTAGCAGTAAGGTCTCACGCGGTAATCGTTAGTGCATGCACAATGCCAATTACTGCCTGGTTAGCATCACACGCCGGAAAATAAAATGTATTTTCTGCCGTACTTAGTGGGCGCGCGTAAAAAATAAAAGTGCTGCCCGGGCCATGTGGTAGTTTTAAATTGACATGCATTGGGCTCGAGTACACGCCTACGCAGCTTAGTAAAAGGGCTCCTAACTGAATAATACAGAGTTAACACAGGAGTACTTAGCACCTCCTAAGTGCTCCTGCATTAAGGGAGTCTTTTAATAAGGTCCACTAGGAATATAATGGGTGTGTCAGCATTTAGCATCAGCTGATTTTTAGAGTGAGTTAAAAACAGTAGCGCACCTTAGTAAATGACCCCCCTAATTTTTTGCATGATCTGCAAAAAACAGAAGAAGAAATGCTCTAAAAAAGTGAAAAGAAGACAAAAAAAAATGTTAACAGTACTTTAGCATGAATTGGAAGCCAATGGAGTTTTCTATAATATGAAGAAACTTTTTTTCAGGGAGAAAATCAGACGTGACACTAAATTCTGAATGGCTTGACTGTAAAAAGTCTGAAAATTGGGGAAAAAACCTCATACAAACCAAAAACCTTTGTCCTGTGCACATCCCTAATTCATTTAGATAGAGAATACCTCAAGATGCAAGCTTCTGGAATTACTAAAATCCCATCTTCTGGCAATCAGCACTGCATACGTGCAAAACAATTATAAAATTACTTCTGTATCAGCCACATACAGAAGTAATTGTATAATTTTTTTGCACATATGCAGTCACATGTGCATTTAAATGACCTTTCAAAAATTCTGATTGACAGAAAAATACACACTTTGACATGTTGATGTGTATTTTGCTGGTATGTATGTACAAGGATGGAGCATTATTAGAATTTGCAAGTACATGCATAGATTATAAAATGCACAAATTTATGCACATACTTCAATAATCTAGGTATGGAAATTTACATCTGCTCTTGATGGGGTGGAAATGTCCATGCCTGTAATATAAACATAATTTCTGCCATTTATACTACAGTAGTATTTTATAAAGACACATAAGTGCCTGGGGGTGGGGGTGGGGGGGAATTTATCAAGGTGCAGTAAAAGATTGCACTTTACCGCATGTTGATGCCCCATGAGATTCAGCAACCTCCAGGATCCTGGTATCGCAGGTTAATGAATCACACAAGCAGCATTAATGCTGCAGTCCAAGACCATTGGGCTGCAAGGAGAGGGTCCCCTAGTTCTGCCTGCATCCCCCAACTAAACTCTCCCGCACAAGTCCTGCAACCCCCCCCCCCCCCCCCAGATGCTACCTGTTAAAAAGCATTGGTTGTCCGGCGGGGATCTGAGGGTCCTCAGGGGGGGGTCTGTATGAGGGAGTCATCAGTGGGTCTGGGGAGGGTTGTCAGGGGGGCTGGAGGTTCTTTGAGGAGGAGTGAGTCCCAGTTGCTCCTGCCTAGTCCAGTGCCTTCCTGAAAATGGAGTGACTACTGCTAGGGGTGCCATCTTCAGGAAGGTGCCAGATTGGGCAGGAGAGACTGGGCCTGGCTCCCGCCCAAGATCTTCTGGAAACCCCCCTGCCCCTGGATAATCACCAGACCACCCACCCAGCTTTCCTCATTATCCATCATAACAGTTCCATCACTTTGTATAACGGAGGCCTGGACTCTTGTAGCCCTCCCTTGTTCCTATGCAGCATTCACAGTACCTTTCTTCCCCCCCCCCCCCCCCCATCTCTCCTCCTATTCTTCCCTCCCCTAAGGCAGAAACAGGGACTTTATACAGACTTTGTTTCAGAAAATACCTAACTTGACACCCCTCTTCATCTCAATCTTCTACAAGAGGAAAATCTCCATCCTCCCCATCCTTAAACTTGTTTAGTACTAAACTATGTTCTCTTGGTGATAGAGCGTCTATATAATCCTCCGAAATGGTGAGAAAACAGTAACTCCTCATGGGAGACTTTAGTGCTTCCTGTCATTCCATCATCATAAGGGAATGGAACTTATTTTGCCAATGCCAATAGGCTGGAGATTCTTCCACTATCCAGTATTGTAAGAAATCTATGGAGCACAACCTGCTCGATGTGCTTGCAGTGGGGTAAAGAATACTCTATATAATATTTTATACTGAGATTCTCTCAGATAAGTACAGTGCACTCCATTTAAGTGCACATCGGATAAGCACATGCTCTGTTTAACTGCATGCCGTACTTTGGTCCTGTTTTTGGCGCAATCAATTCCTATGGGGACAAACTTTGGTTTAGAGCACCACTGATAAGTGCAAGATTCGCTTATATGCATGGTTTAAGACCGCTCCTCTGCAGGAGAGACTCCTCATAAGCGCACGCACGGAATATGGAAGCCGATTAGCACGTGACAAAGGAGCGGTAAATTTGAAATCTCGTTGGTTAACTGCCACAGGCAGAATAAGCGAAAGAAAGTTGTTAGAGTGTACACTGGAGTCATCGTCATAATCGTGCAACTGTAAGGCTTTAACACTGGCTGAACGAATAGAAGTTCTTAAAAAATTAGAAAACAAAGTCAAGCATCTATTGCTAAATAATATGTGGTCAATCCCAGTCAAATTTCACGTACCTTGAAGCAGAAAGATCAGCTTCTGGAAGACTGGCAAAACAATACAAATCCACACAGGAAACGAAAACGGGTGGGAATAGCTGAGGAAGTAGAAGATGCTCTTCTACGGTGGTTTTCTCAAGTCAGGAGCAGACAGTTTCCTGTCAGTGGTCCACTGCTTATGGAGAAAGCTAATCAGCTAGCTGAAAGTCTTGGACTAACTGAATTCAAAGCCACTGTTGGATGGTTGGAAAGATGGAAGGAGAGGAACAACATAAAATTCAAGAAACAGCATGGTGAAAAACAAGATGCTAATGACTTTGGTGCTGACAATTGGGTTGTTTCAGTTCTTCCTACCATCTTGAACAAGTTTGCACCTTGTGACATTTTCAATGCTGACGAAAACAGTCTCTACTGGCGAGCGCTTCCTGATGGAACACTTGCATTCGAACAAGCCGAAACTACAGGAAGTAAAATGTCGAAGGACCGACTGATGATCCTCCTTTGCTGCAATATGGATGGGAGTGATAAGTTGGAACCCCTCGTCATTGGAAAGAGCAAACAGCCCTGTTGCTTCAAGAATGTTAAGCAACTTCCTGTGCCATACGAGGCTAATGCAAATTCATGGATGACTGGGGAAATTTGGAAGCAGTGGCTAAAGAAGTTAGACACTAGAATGCGGGCACAAAAGCATCAGATTTTGTTGCTTTGTGATAATTGTGCTGCACACAGTGATGATGTCAGGCTGTCTAACGTCAAGGTGATCTTCCTGCCACCAAACACTACCTCTCTCATCCAACCTATGGATCAGGGCATGATAGCCATTTCAAACAACATTATCGGGCTCTTGTGCTTCGTTGTCTGATGAGTATTATGGATGACCAGACTGGCAAGGATAAACGTGCTGTTGAACTGGCTCGTAATCTATCACTGTTGGATTCCCTACATATGCAGAAAGAAGCCTAGAATCATGTTACACAGGCAGCCATTGTGAACTGCTACAAGTGGGCAAACTTTGTTAAGGTTGTGGAGAGGGACAAAACAGATGCAGCTGTTGCAAACGCGTCAGATGAACAGCCTATTGACATCCCAACCGGTGTTACTGAAAAGGAGTTTCATCACTACATAGTTGTTGATTACGATCTACAAATAGCTGATGACAGCACTGATGTGGAGATATGCGCCTAAACGTAGGCAACGGCTGATGATGAAACAAATGATGAAATGAGCAGCGAGGCACATGCTGATGAAATTCAACAACCTCCTGTCACTTTTGCAAGAGCGCTGGAGAGTCTCAACAGCGTGTAGGCCTATCTGGAGGCCACTGGATGTCAGTGCTATGACAGTTTTTACCATCTGGCAGACGTAGTCTATGGAACTCACAGACACAATAGTGTACAGAGGACTACGACTGATTACCTCAAGTAAGCCTAAGTATAATAAACAGTACTGTACATATGTTTATCAGATGTCAAGCTTCATTGGGTCACAATGGTTAAATGCATGCTCCGGTTAACTGCATGTATTTCTTTGGTCTCAGACTCTTGCACTTAAGCGGATTGCACTGTATTTGCTGTCAGCTCAGGTATTATTTTACATAATTGTAATAACCCTATGGTTTCTGCTGTTATTCCCAGATCCTTTATCCACACCCTTGTCGCCTCTCGCTTGGACTATTGCAATTTACTTCTCACTGGTCTTCCGCTCAGCCATCTCTCTCCTCTCCAATCTGTCCAAAATTCTGCGGCACAACTTGTTTTCTGCCAGAATCGTTATACCCATACTAGCCCGCTCCTCAAGTCACTTCACTGGCTCCCTGTCAGCTTCCGCATTCAGTTTAAACTTCTCATACTGACCTTTAAATGCATCCTCTCCGCTCTCATCTCTCCCTACATTCCTCCTCGTGAACTCCGCTCGCTTGACAAATCTCTCTTGTCGTCCTCCTTCTCCTCCACTGCTAACTCCAGGCTTCGCTTCTTTTCTCTCACAGCACCTTATGCCTGGAATAGACTTCCTGGACCTATACGTCTAGCTCCATCTCTACCTGTTTCCAAATCTATGCTGAAAACTCACCTTTTCACTGCTGCTTTTAGCTCCTTGCCACAATTGCCCTCCCCTTGACCCTTCCTCGGTTCTCACCCATTACTTCCTTCACCTGTAACTGTCTTGTTTGTCTGTATTACTTAGATTGTAAGCTCTTTTGAGCAGGGACTGTCTCTTTGTATCCGGTTTCAGCGCTGCATGCGTCTGCTAGTGCTATACAAATGCTAATAATAATAATAATCCCGTCCCCATCTTTGTTCTATTGCACCAGTGTTGGAGTTTGGCTGTAAGGTCAACAGCCATTTGTGGAATTTGGAATTTGACATTTTTCTATGATCATCTGCTTCTAAAAGTTCTCACAATGTTTCTCCAAATTTGGGTTTCAACACAGTGGTTTCCAATGCCTAAATAATAATAATAATAATAATAATAATAATTATTATTATTATTATTAGTGTTTATTGGATAAATACCAGTAAAATATACTTTGCCTTTTCCATGCTTACAGCTCTTCAGCTGCACAAATATATGTTTTTGATTCAACCAGGAAAGATACACAGCAATAATACCTGACCAAGAAAATACTGATAAATTCTGATTTCATATACTCCCAAAGAACCCTTGGGGTGAAGTTATCACAGTGCAGTAAAAGGCAGGCTTTTTTCATACCTTGATTTCCCACTGGAATCAACAATCTGGGATATCTCAGTACTGGAGGTTGCTGACTTCAATGGTAAAAGAATAATGCTCCTTTCAAACCAGCTCCTACACAGCATTATTCTATTGGTTCGGAAGCATTGGGCAGCCAGCAGCATGGGCAGAGCACCCCCCCCCCAAGTGAAAAGCCCCTCTTGGACCCCCCCAGCACCCACCATAGTACCACCCCCATCCAAGCCCTCCCTAGTGGCCTACCCCCACATAAAAGGTTTTCCTCTCTCAATGAAAGACCTCCCTAAGGCAGTAATCCCCTTGTGTGCCCCCCCCTACATCCTCCCAAAGGCCTCCCAGGGCCTATCTTAGTAAAGAATCCATGGTTTACAAGCCACATTATTGTATTTACATAGTAATTTGCTGCTTTATATGCATTTGCATGTGCAATGAGGGGTGACCTAACACAGTGTTAGGACACTGCTACTAGCATTATAGCCCTTTAACATGTGTTAAGGGGTAAATAACATATGTTAACTCCCTAACGCAGCTTCATAATTACCACCCTTAATGCTGGAAAAAAAAACATCTACATTTACAGTTTCTAAACACCTAGAAATAAAAACCCTAGATATATTGTGCTGTACTAATTCTCTACATAAAATATCAATTTTTATTTTTTTGCAGATAACTTGAGTATAGTTATTATGACTAATGCTTAGAAATCATGCGTTGGTCTGGAAAATTATTTAGAATTGTGAAACGGAAAGACCAGTGTCAATTCAACTGGCTCTGCCATTGCTCACTAAGTGGCATTTGATATTCTGAAGAATATATCAAAGAAACCACATACTTTGTCATAGCAGACACGTTCCTGGTTAGTCTCAAATGAATGCTTCTAACTCATTTCTCACCTCACACAATACACAAACTATGTTTTCTGAACACTGAGCCTGCATCTGGCTCGAAGCAATGCTCCAATTTGAGCTGTTTTTGCTTTTTCCACAAAACTTGGCAATCAAGACATCAATTTACAAAAGCCATCCTAAACAGTAAGAAATGAAAATATCTCAAAGAGCCACAAAGCAAGTTAAAGAACTGTATTCTTACAAAACAGAAGAAGTGAGAGATACAATTGGTGGGTACTTCATAAAAGGGGACTGGGGTTCACCACATAAAGAAGGATGGAACCTAGCGGGGTGACACATGAGGTGCAAAGTGGGAGAAAAACTACCAGCTGTGGATACCCGTGAACCTGGTGAAAACAGAGGTAAGATTTGAATGCAGAGAACATACAGAGAATGGGGAGCCCTTGACCATGAGGGATGCACACATCCATTCTCAGGGCCTCTACCCCACCCCACCGGCAGCCACAACTGAGTGTGTCCAATAGAGAACAAGGCATCTGTACAATGAATTGGGTAGAAACAATCATGGCTCTCTGAGTCCAGTGTATTACAGTCCACTGCTGTCTCTTGCAATCCTCTTGACCAGCTGTCCTGCAAGATGCAAGAAGTGTTTGTTTAGCACTTACATAGCAGAAAGGGAAGAGGTGGCTGAGAGATATGAGCTTACCTTGAACTTGTGGTGCAAGAATCTGTTGGCTCCAAGAGACCAGAGGCTGCCTGCTTCAACAAAGGAGAGACAGAATGGGGGGCAGTGAGTGAGCGTATCACATACAGCAAGTTGCTCCTGGAGGGTAGCACTTATGCCCATAACGCCAATCACGTGCATAAGTGCTAATATTCTGTAGATATGTGCACAGTATCAGTGCCTAACTTTAGGCGCACCTTATAGAATTACCCTTATTGTATAGTGCAGTGGTTCTCACATCTGGTCCTGGATACTCCCCAGCCAGTCAGGTTTTCAGGATACCCACAATAAATATACATGAGAGAGATTTGCATGTACTGTGCAAATCTCTCCCATGAATATTCATTGTGGATATACTGAAAACCTGACTGGCTGGGGAGCTCCCAGTACCAGGTTTGGGAACCACTGGTATAATGTACTTTATTGCTAGAGGGTAGCTTTTGTAAGGAGTCTCTGGTATAACTCCACAAATCTTTCACCTAGCAACACTATATATTTTTTTTTCATTCAAAATATATGAGGAGGAAAATGACCTCAAAACTTTGCCTTTAACACTTTTACGTAGTAGTGTGTCAGCACTGGCTTGATTCCTTTCTTTTCATGCTCTAGTAGCTTTCATTTCTGATTTTCGGCGAGAGACAAGATCCCCAAAACACAGCCACTTTAATACTACCCTGCTACTAACACGTAACTACATAACAGTGCTTGGCATGAGCTCCCGAGGAGTAAGGGGGTGAGCTTGCGGGCCCCGTGGTGTGTGATGACCAGGGCTTTGAGAACCGGAGTGCCACTGCAAGTAAAGACTTTCACCCATGAGGAGCCTCTCAGTAAACTCTTAGCAGTCCCAAGTAAAGGCTGACTTTCTTCTGATATGTGGCATGCCCTACATTTTCCTGATTTCCACCCTCCTTCAATTTACAAAGCAAAAAAAAAAAAGGCTACTTTCATACACGCTGCTTATCTGCATGTATGAAAGCCGTCTGAAGCAAGTGCAGAGCATCAAGACTTAGCGATTGGCTGCTCTGTGCATGCTCAGCTGACTGACTGGCTTCCCCCCCTATGGAGGAAATTGCATGCAAATAAGCTAACAGTGAGCAGCTCAATTGCATGCAATTTCCTTTGTGCATGCCCGGCTTTTTAAATATCGGTGAGTGGCAATGGGGATCGGTACTCAAGTTCTGTGTGTGTTTTCTCTGTCAGTAAGCCAGATGATTTCTACCCCCTTCCTTTGGGAACCTACACCTTGTTAACACTAGCTGTTTTCTTTTTGAAATCCAAAAGAGAAATAGAAAGAAAATGGTGCTGCAGCTCTAAGAGTTAGAGATCCATTTTGCTTGCTATTTGCTGGTCTTTTTAGGTATTAGATATAAACAGATCCTGAAAATATCTTTCTGTTTTCAAGTTCCTCATTTTTGGCTTTCATTTCCTATTGAACTCTGAAATTCGTTCAGTTATTTTTCTTTTCATAAGAATTTCAAGACATATTTGTTCAGTGTTTCCTTTTAGGTTTTAGTTTTATTTTTGTTAACCACATCTACTACACACGAGCACAACCAACAGAAAGGTAAGAAAGGACATAATAAAACCAGATACCAGGAGGATAGACAACTAATAAAAATTAATTCATCTCCGTCACCAACAGACCCCTACCAATCAATCCAACTGGGTTATATAAATGCCAGATCAGTAGTTAACAAATCACTGACTGGATCACAACAGACAATCTTGATATTTTATTCATAAGTGAAACCTGGATTCATGACCTTAAAAACCACATAATTTTAGATCTATGCCCCCCAGACTACAAAATTACCCACTGGACAAGGAAAGGTAAAAGAGGAGGAGGTATAGCTATAATCTATAGATCCCACTTCACTGTTACAACCATAGCCGAATCCATACTTCCCCAACTTGAAATTGCCTCAGTTAGAATTAACCATACAAACCTACAAGACCACCTAAACGTAGTCCTGCTTTATATTACCACCAGGTAACTGGCAGGACTGCCAAACACACTTTATGGACTTTATATCAAATACCTGTGTGTCCATCTCCAATGTTCTTATAGTAGGGGATATCAACCTTCACCTTGAAGATCCTAACTCAATAAACGTACGAGAATGCAAGGAATTCTTCCAAATGTGGGGCCTTCATTGGCCAAATATGCAGCCAACTCATATTAAAGGACACACACTAGACATCATTACATACAAATTCTCCTCAGACCTAAATCTCGTATTAACAGATACAAATTGGACAGTCATACCATGGTCCGACCTCCACAAAGCAAACCTTTCCCTTCAATGGTGAATAAAAGATCTACACCATAAACAAGAACGAATAACCTATACCACGAGGGCTAAAATAGATCCGATAACATTTTGGCAACAATTCTACAATAATGAATGGCCTGCACCAACAGAATCAAACCAATTTCTTCAAGAATGGGACAATAGATGCAAAAGCATATTAGACAACATAGCACCACTTCAATCCAGATCCTCATGCAGAAAGAACTCAATACCATGGTTTAACGAAGAACTGAAAAAACTAAAAACACAAGTTAGAAGGTTAGAACGAGCTTGGAATAAAAAGAAAGACAACTCCACACTCAACGACTGAAAACAATTACAAAGAAAATACAAGTACACCACTAGACAAACTAAAACATTATACTACAAAACTAAAATTGGCCCAGACTACAAGGATACACACAAACTTTTCCAACTTGTGAACACACTACTGAATACTACACCGGTTACCTCTAACAGCACAGACACCCCATCAGCAGACAACCTTGCGAAATACTTCAAAGAGAAAATTGTTAAGTTACGACTTTCGCTACCTGTCAATACCATTGAATACATAAAACTCCTTGAATGTCTAGACTCAATCCCTGGCGAATACCCAGTTGAACGAACCTGGACTAATTTTGACACGCTCTCGGATGATACCATCTCCCAAGTGCTCAAAAGATTTGCCAAATCCCAATGCAAACTTGACGTATGCCCTAACAACCTTATAAAATTTGCTCCACAACAACTCATATCAGATCTCACAATGCATCTGAATTATATGCTACAAAATGGACTATTCCCAAAGGATAAAGGAAATATTCTACTGACCCTATACCTAAAGATCCAAAGAAAAGTACAAGCGACTTAACCAACTATCGCCCAGTAGCATCTATCCCTCTGATAACCAAGCTCACAGAAGGCATAGTGACCAAACAACTTACCAACTACTTAAATAAATTCTCAGTTCTCCATGATTCTCAATCAGGATTTAGGTCTAACCACACAGTACTAGTTACTCTCCTGTCTAAATTCAAACAAGCAATTGCAAACGGCAACAACATACTCCTCTTCCAATTTGACATGTCCAGTGCTTTCGACATGGTTAACCATGGAATATTACTACACATCTTAGAATACTTTGGAGTTGGAGGTAACGTTCTTAATTGGTTCAGAGGCTTCCTGACCACAAGATCTTACCAAACTATATCTAACTCGAATATGTCAGCTCCATAGACATCTGAATGTGGAGTACCTCAAGGATCTCCCCTCTCGCCAACCCTCTTCAATCTAATGATGACACCCTTAGCCAGGTTACTATCCAATCATGACCTCAATCCATATATATATGCAGATGACGTCACGATTTACATCCCGTTTAAACAGGATTTAAAGAAGAGCGCCAATGACATCAACCAAAGCTTCCAAATCATGCATTCGTGGGCGGATGCATTTCAATTAAAACTTAATGCAGAAAAAACACAATGTATTATACTCACTTCACAATATAACACAAGTAAATTTACTACAATATCCACTCCAAACTTCTCCCTTCCCATCTCTGATACCCTGAAAATTCTAGGAGTTACCATCGACCAAAATCTTACACTCGAAAGTCATGTGAAAAATACTACTAAGAAAATGTTCTATTCAATGTGGAAACTCAAAAGAGTAAAATCTTTCTTCCCAAGGATCATTTTTCGCAACCTGGTACAGTCAATGGTGCTGAGTCATCTAGATTACTGCAATGCACTCTACACTGGCTGTAAAGAGCAAATCATCAAGAAACTTCAAACAGCCCAAAACACTGCAGCCAGACTCATATTTGGAAAAACAAAATACGAAAGTGCAAAACCCTTAAGAGAAAAACTACATTGGCTTCCTCTCAAAGAACGTATCAAGTTCAAGGTATGCACCCTAGTTCATAAAATCATTCACGGAGACGCCCCGGCCTATATGTCAGACCTTATCGATCTGCCACCCAGGAATGCTAAAAGATTAGCTCGCACATTCCTCAATCTTCACTTCCCTAGCTGCAAAGTACTAAAATACAGACTAACACATGCATCTAACTTTTCCTACATGAGTACGCAGTTGTGGAATGTACTGCCACTCAACTTAAAAACAATCTTTGAACGAACTAACTTTTGTAAATCTCTAAAGACCTATCTCTTCAACAAGGCTTACAACAATGATCAATAACTAAAACTGTAACATATCTCCACTCTACCTTATATTCTGAATGATTTCTCACTATATCTGTCTGCTTAATTCAATTATGACATCCATGTTTCTAAGTAATACCTATTGTATCCTTACCCTGGAATGGCGAATGCCATAACAGAACATTGTAAGCCACATTGAGCCTGCAAATAGGTGGGAAAATGTGGGAAACAAATGCAGCAAATAAATAAATAAATAAAAACTACTGAAGGTGGGAGTTGGCAATATATAAGAAATGCATCACTTTACATCAGATTTGGAAGATGTGAGGCTGATATAGGTTTGTTGGACAGCTAGTGAAAAGTTTCAACATGGTATATCAAGTTACTCCTGTATTTTTCCTTGTCCTGACCCTTTCCAAGGTGGCTTCACTTTATTTGAAAAGGCTCACTGGGATTGAACCCATGAACCGAGGCTGAAGACATACAGCTGAAACCATGATAGCTATATAGTCAAAGTAGAAACCCAGTGAATAGTTATCCTCTGGGCATAAGCAGGAAAACCAGGACCCCAGAGGATCCTACTGGAACAACATAGAGTGCATTGATTAGAGACCAAATACTGGTCAAATGGGCCTTTCCAGAGGTAACTCTCTTTCTGCTGCCCAGAGGATAGGTACTCACTGGTTTCTACCCTGATTGTGCAGCTCCATAGGAAGGACATGGCTGGAGCTGCCACACACTCAAGTTACAGAGTGCTGTAAGTTACACATTTATTTTATTTGGATTTTGCTCACACCTTTTCAGTAGTAGATCAAGGTGAGTTACATTCAGGTACACTGGGTATTTCTCTGTCCCTGGAAGTCTCACAATCTAAGTTTGTACATGATGCAATGGAGGGTTAAGTGACTTGCCCAAGATCACCAGGCCTTCCCGCATGTAGGCAGCCACAATTATACCAGGTCTAAGCCAGGTGTAACTACAGACGCATAAATGTTAGGTATACCAAGTTATGCTAATATTCTATAATGGAATCTGAGGTTTTCACCACAGAGCTTCAGGGCACCAAAAGGGGGCACTATATTATCAAATTGCCCCAAGGAGGTTTAATTGACATGTGACAGTGTCATGTGACAAGGCTGAAACTGTAGCTGCCATCTTAATACACGCAAACCAAGGTAAAGTCACACATAGGTAGTCCTTATTTGTAATAAGCTTTTGCTATTGTTTTGAGTGACTCAATATGGCAGCAAGATCCACCTTCTGGCTTCAGGCCAGATAATGGGCCAAGCATGCTTCAGCAGTCTCCTGTGAATAAAACCTCCTTGAACTGCCCATATAGCAGCTGACTATCACCACTATACAGATAGTTTTCAGTTGATGCCCTCATTCCACCCTCCCTTCTTCCTTTCACTATAGAGCAGGGGTTCTCAACCCAGTCCTCGGAACACACCCAGCCAGTCAGGTTTTTAAGATATGCACAATGAATATACATGAAATAAATTTGCATATACTACCTCCATTGTATGTCAATTTCTCTCATGCATATTCATTGTGGATATCCTGAAAATCTGACTGGTTGGGTGTGTCCTGAGAACCCCTGCTATAGAGATAGTGTTAGAGCAATTAAATACATTTTCAGCCCAGTATTATCTGTACAGGCTTTGAATATCTACAGATAGTGGATCTATATGGTTACAGCTATCAGTAAACATATACTTCCGGATTCTATATAGCACACCTAGAGATCCGCACCAAAATCCAGGTGTATTCTATTACAAAGTGTGTAGCTTAATTGGCTTAACAAGCTAAAAAGCATTGATAATAGCACTTAACAAGCAATAATGAGCACTAATTGGCAATAATTAGAATTCACTTGCTTAACTCGCTAAGTGTATTCTGTAATGAACTGTGCCTAAATTACTACTACTACTACTATTTAGCATTTCTATAGCGCTACAAGGCATACGCAGCGCTGTACAAACATAGAAGAAAGACAGTCCCTGCTCAAAGAGCTTACAATCTAATAGCATTTCTTGGGCATTCCAAAATTTACACAACTAGTTACAGAATATGGCCCAGTGCATGCAAATCTACGTGCAGGGATTTACGCCATGTTTTCATTGGTAAATGGAGGCGTGTAGTTTTAGGCACTGGGGTAACAACTAAGCATATTCTATATACCGCGTCTAAATACACTTAGGCGGAAATGTTTACCGCATGGATTTTTTAGGCGCCTTATATAGAATCTGGCCCATAACTCCATTTGAACACTGACCTGTTTGTCTCTATATGGAATTAAAGCTTAGTGAATAAGGTCCTCACTGTTGAAAACACAACTCCCAGTCCTGGCATAATGTTGCCTTTATTTTTTTACACCATACTTCGGAGAAAATTTTTACCTTTAAGTTCCCAGGTTTTGCTAGTTGATCCTTCAGTAAAAAAAAGATCTACTGTAAAACCCACTGATACATTTGAAAAGTATAATCAAATCATACTTAAACATCCTTTTCTCAAGGTAAACAGCCTCTGTTTGGACAAAGTTTTGATCAATACCAATCAGATAGGTATGGACTACTATCTTTTTTCATCTTGCCCATAGCTTTTCAAAATTATATAGGATGTCTGCTCTGCAAGGACAGCCAGAATGAAGTTACCAGTGATAAGGATTAGGCAGCCCTCATGCATCTGGAACATCACTTCATGGTTCATCTGGAAGCGTGAACATTGATTACACTGAATGTCTTCTAAACAAAGGTTTATATTATCCTCCCAGTGGGAAGATATGAATAGGAAAACTTCAGAAAGTTAAACAGAAGGTTTGATTTAACTGACCATGTCTCTGTTATTATTTCAAGCCTTCAGAAAAATGAAGATAGATTGGTAAGAGGATATTATGCAGAAAAATTTGTGCTCACTCCAATGTGTAGCAATTTCAAATGCATTACATTGACTTTGTATATAATTATTGCTTTTTTCTTTTTCTTCCCTTCATGGATAATCAGCAGATGGGTAACACAATCAATGTTTCCTCTAAGGACTGGCCTGGTGTGTGCACATTTTTTTCGTGTGAGTAACACGTTTTAAAAACCAACAATTTTTGAGCACCAGTATTAGCAATGCATTTGTGTATATAGCACACAAAATTTTTTTTTTTGTGAGCAACCATGTAAAATCTGTGAGCAACGCTCCTAAAATGTATGATCAATCATTCATGTGCTGCGCTTAGAGGGAACATTGAACTCAAAACACAAAAGCATCTGAAAAACAAAAGAGAGATCATAGAGGTGGGGGACAGAGAATAGTTAAAATTGTACCAGACAATCAATGGATTATGCTGACATTTAATAAGACAGGCGCACTGATGTTTCTGCAGGGTTTTTTTCTTTTCTTTTCTTTTTTTAACATCTAGAAAGGAGTAATACAACATACATTTTTGTATCACCATGCCAGGACCAAGAAAAAGCTCTCCTTCCTACAGCAGTTGGTCCGTGTAAAAATGATTCTTCGTAACAAAGCTTTCTGTTCATTCGATAGTTCACAACTTTGCCCACACCTGGAACTCAGATTATGGTCATCCTTCCCCTAAAAGGTAGAACCACAGTGAGAGGATACCCTCTCAAAGTAGGGTTACTCCCCACTCCACTGCTAGATCCATTAAGGCCATTTACCTTCATGTGGAGTAGAAAGCACGAATACAGAGACTGAATGAGACCCTCTACACATGCTGCAGGAATACTTTAGAAGAAAAAACACCCATGACTGTGCACTGCAACCATGCCTATGGAGAGGTTCATAACAACTGCTCTTGCTATCTTCAATATGTCCTCTGTTGGGCGAAACATACCCCCCGATATTCAAAAGCATTTAACAAGCCAGGATCAGCACCTTGCCGGTTAAATGTCCCATAATCAGCTATCCGTGAATTTTCAAAGGGACATGGCCTGCCATGACCCAGTGAAAATTCACAGTTAGTGGCTAGTTGATAGCTAGTTATATTGCCTGATATGACTTGGCGGCCATATTTGGCTGCATGAATATCTGGCATATCTTTGGCTGGTTCAAACTTAACTGGTCAGTGCTGAATATCGGCTTGGCCAGTTAAGTTTGAACCGGCCAAAATTAAACCGGATATTCAATGCCAGTCTCCAGAAATGGCCCGGCATTGAATATCCAGGCTCAGTGCCAACTGCAGGAGTTAGCACGGCTAACTCCTGCAGTCTGAATATCGGGCCCATAGACTTTAGTAAAGCATTCATCAGTCCCTTTATATAAGCTATATTAATTTCTGTATTGATAAGGGTGTTTTATTAAAGAAACATTAGGTTAATAATGTCTAATAAAAGGAAACTTTAATCTAATGAGACCATTTTATGTAGTAAGAAAAATGAAATTCAAGGGCAAGGGTTTTTGATATAGAGTTGCAGGGAAGGTATAAAGGATACATGAGAAAACACTACTTTGCTGAAAAGATGGTAGATGCCAGGGATAGCCTACTGGCAGAGATAGCAGAAACTAAAATAATTTAAACATCCTTGGGACAATAAAGCAGGGGTGAGGGGAGGAGGAAAATGTTGAGGATGGTGCACAGAGAATGTCACTGGCCCTGAGCTGGAGGAGGAGGACATTTTTAGGGTACTAGCAAAAAACATTGAAAATCAAAATGTCCAGTTCAGGGCTGAGCTTAATGGGCTCTGACTAGAGCTTAGGAGTCAGAGAGCTACTCAGAAGAGGGTGTGAATGCTCTTAAGGGTCAATGCTACGGAGCTTCAAACCCTTAATCACACTCTGACCTCCACTCTCTCCAGATGCTAGCACGCAAATTGCCATCTAGCAGCTTCTCCATCAGCTCCTCATTGGGCCAATACCCAGTACATTCCCACCCATCTTGAGCCCACCGTGTCCCACCCCAGCAGCAGTCTACAAAAGCTGTTCTCCAACACCTTGTCTGCCCTGATTTTCATGGGGGGCCAGGGATCCATCAGGGGTGAGTTGAGGTGGGTCTCCCTCTGCAGCTGTGTTTCCCTCAGCCCAGCTGTCAGTGCACCACAGCTCCTGTTTGTAGCCCCTCCCCCTACACACACACACACGGAACACAGGTGGACAATACATCCATCTCAAGGGTGATTAGGGTTATGGTTCCTCTAGGAACCTCGCAATGTCTAGTGACCATTTTTATGTTGGCTTTGTGCCCTATATCCCTCCATATCTTTTTTAAGGCATTACACTTTGCAGTTTTGCTGGTTTTTTTCCATTAAGGTATTGGCAGATGTCATGCCACAGTCTTGTTTTGGGGTTAGCATTGACTCCTGCCCTAGAAGCCCCATACAACACATTGCACTCACACTGTTAAAGTTATCAGGGGTTAACACCTGGGGTTTTTTTGTTGTTAATATCACCTTTTATCACTATAATTGTTATAGAAGCAGGGGAGGGGCAAAAGGAGAAGGAGGGGGTCCCATATATGCATGTGTGCATTGCAGAAATAAATAGCTCACCATCTCACAAGAAATGAGTCTGGGTTAGTTCAACTCTTGCAGCTAGTGCTCACTGGTATGACTATGGAGGCATCAGATCTTGAGTCTATAGAGCTTGACCCTCCTCATCATTGCCACTGTCTTCCATCATAGCTCCCTCTGGTTCAGGCATGTGGTGAGTGATGGCAAGGATTCACAGCCTGTTGCATGCTCCACATTGTATCCTTCGTCAGCCGCCACCTGGAGGTGAAGAGTGCAAGCAATTAACTATGTTCATAGGGGATAGCCTTTGGTCACCAGATTGGAAAGGAGGACAGGACATATTAGTTAATGTGTAAACATTGTTTTATGGGTTGACACTTCCCAAAAATGGTGATTGTTCCAATTTGCAAGCAGGTCCTTGCACCCTGAGGAACTACCCTGTGGGACGAGAGAGAAAGGTGGTTAGTGAAGGTAAGGGTGTGGATGGGTGAGGTGAGTGATCTGGACACCCTGGAAACACTCTTGGATTATGGATTGGGACAGGATGTATGCATCATGGCAGGATCATGGGTACCCTATACCCACATATGTGATAACATTAGAGGCATTGCAGAAAAGAAAATAAGCATTGGCATACTGGGACAGACTGAAGGTCCATCAAATCTAGTATCCTCTTTCCAACAGTGGCCAATCCAGGTCACAAGTACTTGGCAAGATCCCAGATCAGCAAAACAGATTTTGTGCTGCTTATCCTAGAAATAAGCAGTGGATTTTCCCAAGTCCATCTTATAGACTTTTCTTGTAGGAAATTATCCAAACCTTTTTTAAACTCTGCTAAGCTAACTGCTTTTTCCACATTCTCTGGCAACAAATTCCAGAGTTTAATTACACGTTGAGTGAAGAAATATTTTCTTCAATTTGTTTTAAATTTACTACTTAGGAGCTTCTTTGCGTGACCCCTAATCCTACTATTTCTGGAAAGAATAAACAAGCGATTCACATCTAACCAATTCACTCCACTCAGTATTTTATATACCTACAGATGATCTGCATATTCAATGAATGGTAAGACTTGTGGTTCCAATGGGTGACCTCATTCCCTGCAGATGGTCTCAGGGCTTTATGGATGCAGTCTAGCACCCAGCACCAATGGAAAGCCTGCTAGCTCACCCTGTCATCGTTTAGTGTTGCTCTGCTTCATGCATTGGGAAATTAATATACTGGGTGTCTCTCTGCTGAGCAATGAAGCATGATACTGTTAGCTGGATAATGCCTGCTATGGCTCTGAGTGGTGTCTGGAAGAATCCTGTGGCCAGGAATGCTAAGGCAGTGGTCACCTTCAGGTAAACTAGAAGGGCATGTCCCCTCCACACTGTAGGCTCAAGAACTTCCTCCAGCTGACTGCAGAGGTGCATAATTGTCTCCTTATTAAATCTAAACCTGTGCATACATTGGCCATGGACCTGACTGAGAAGCAGTGTTCTAGGTCTGCACACCTTTTGCACATGGCCTCTGTTGCCTCTTGGGCTCATTTTCGAAAGAGAAGGATGCCCATCTTTCAACATAAATTGGAAGATGGACGTCCTTCTCACAGGGACATCCAAATCAGTATAATCGAAAGCCGATTTTGGATGTCCCCAACTGCTGTCCATCGCAGGAATGGCCAAAGTTCAAGGGGGCATATCAGAGGTGTGGTGAAGGTGGGACATGGGCTTGCCTAATACTAGGATGTCCTTGACTCATAAATCGAAATAAACAAGGACGTCCCTGACATCCAACACTTGGATGACTTTACCTGGTCGTGTTTTTCTTATGACCAAGGCACAAAAAGGTGCCTGAAATGACCAGATGACCACTGGAGAGAATTGGGGATGACCTCCCCTTACTCCCCCAGTGGTCACTAACCCCCTCCCACCCTCAAAATACATCTTTAAAAATATTGATTGCCAGCCTCAGATGTCATACTCAGGTCCATCACAGCAGTATTCAGGTCCCTGGAGCAGTTTTAGTGGGTGCAGTGCACTTCAGGCAGGCGGACCCAGGCCCATCCCCCCCACCTGTTACATTTGTGGAGAAAACAGCGAGCCCTCCAAAACCCACCACAAACCCTCTGTACCCACATCTAGGTGCCCCCCTTCACCCGTAAGGGCTATGGTAGTGGTGTACAGTTGGGGGTAGTGGGTTTGGGGGGATTTTGGGGGGTCAGCACACAAGGTAAGGTAGCTATGTACCTGGGAGCAATTTATGAAGTCCACTGCAGTGCCCTCTAGGGTGCCCGGTTGGTGTCCTTGCATGTCAGGGGGATCAGTGCATGACAAATGCTGGCTCCTCCCATGACCAAATGGCTTGCATTTGATCGTTTCTGAGATGGATGTCCTTGGTTTCAATTATCGCTGAAAATCAGAAACAACCAAGTCTAGGGACGACCATCTCTAAGGACGACCAAATTTCAAGATTTGGGAGTCCCTGACCGTATTATCAAAACAAAAGATGGACATCCATCTTGTTTAGAAAATACAGGTTTCCCCGCCCCTGGACATCCTCATCAAAACTTGGACGTCCCTTTCTAAAATGCCCCTCTCTTTATCCTACAGGCCAATACCCACAGCAACAACATCTCACTTCCACTTATGCTTTAGTGCCCATACTATTGCACCTGGTACACACCAGCCGAAGCACTCAGGGTCAGCAGCAAGAAATTTCGTGCTTTGATGCTAGGCACACACTGTGCCCCATTCAATCCCCATTTCAAGGCATATACATGCCATGCCACACGTGTGCTGATGACTGATGTTGCAGAATCACGCTAAACATGGAACTGCCATCATCATACCTAAATTATCTATTTGCAGCTGACTTCAGAGCCTAACTGTTAAAGAATAAAGGGGTTAATGGACAATTCCAATAGACATATTCAGCAGCTTTACACAGAATTTTAGCAACCATTTTTTGAACTTTGTAGATGACAAAACCGTCTTTATTAACTTGAAATCAGGGCTATTTCTACTGTGAGCAGTCAGTTTAAACATACTTTAAAAAAAAAAAAGGAACTATGACAACAATATATGGAGGGTAAAAATCAGTTGGTTATAATCCACCCTAAAATCTGTAACATAAATATTACAGTAAGAACTACTAAATAGACTGGGGTCAATATTGTCTTATGGAAATTTCTTAGCTCTCTTCCTCTTAAGGGAGAGAAAGCTGTTCCCTCTCTCCAACAATGCCTCAGAATGACTCATATCCATTGAAACAGTGTCCTGCCATCCGATGGCAGAATTCAGTCATAGACATTTCTTCACTTTACCAATCCATTACACAACCTTAAGCTTTCCCTGTGAAACTGAAACATGCCCCGAACAGAATTCTACTGGATTAAACAATAAATCAGATTTACATTGTCACAATTAAATTATTCCCCTATTAAGGTTGCTATGAGCCTTCTTATTTAAGAACATAGACTTTCATGATAGAACAGTCTCCTGTTCCTCATCATAGCACAGTAATCGCTATCATGGTATACTTTGGTAGAGGTTCTCTCTCAACATCTGGTTTTATTTTTCCATAGGTTTAGTATTGATCACAGTAATAGTGAAACCTCTGTGACTAAGCTAGGTTAAAATTTTGAAAGATATACGTTAGCCCACAGCACAACACAAAGAAAAAAAACAACTTAAACATGAAACCAAACATGCCATTGAACCACAACATTTTTCTGTTTTAACTTTATAATCCCTCAAGCCACTTAATTTACTCTACTGTTTAAAAAAATGTAAAATTGTTTGAAACATCTGTTGGACAAAGCATAACTTTGAGATGGATCAATTATTCCCTCATTTGCAAGATGCCGAAAGAACAGACTACAAGCTTAACATGCAAATACCATATGTTTGGAAAGAAATGAGTTTAAAGTTAAATACAGTATAAACGTTGCCTTGTAGCGCTATAGAAATGCTAAATAGTAGTAGTAGTAGTAGATTATGAAACAAAAACTAATGACAAAAATAAAAGGACTTCTAAAATTTTAATTCAATTCAATTCTTGTATACCACTAATATCCCCTTTCTAGGATTCAGTGCAGTTTACATTCTGGGTGAGACAAAAGCAAATAGTGTTAGTGTGAGGTTTGAGAAACACTAGAGACCATTGGATTAATGCACTAGACTAAAAACATCAAGGAAAGGATAATGGATGATACTAGGAGGTAGAAGTCATGATGGATTGTTAAGAGAAACACAGAGTCAGTTTTCAAAAGGCATTACCAGCCAGTCTAGCATTAGCTGGTTAAAACACTGCTCTTAAAACCTCCCCCTTTCACCCAATAGAGGTTAAATTTACACCTTAAAGTAACAAGCAATTAAAATTAACTTGGCAAAATTTTTTTGAAAGGCAGCCATTCTCAATTTACCAAGGTGGGCTCATGAATTAGGCCTGTAGATACTAAGCTGAAGTATATTGCATTTTACTGCACCTCAGTTTTAAAATAGAAGTCACTAATGGGTCCTTTTACTAAGCTGTGGTTAAAAAGTGGCCTTAGCACCCCCTTGCACAGGTTTTTCTCACGTGCTAAGGCCATTTTTGCCTCAGCCTTAGAATGGCTGACTTTATATTTTTTGTACTAATGGCCATGCGCTAATGTTCCCATTGCGCGTGGTCTTTTAAACAAATGAGCACTTACTGCCACCCATTTTGAATGCCTGCTCTCCGCCCCAACACCCCGCTCAAAGAAAAATATTTTAACATGCAGTAAGTGCACGCATTAGCACCTAATGCATCTTAGAAAAGGGGCCCCTAAGTCATTGACTAAACTGCACATAGTAGCCTGGGCAGTAATTCCTTTTTTGGGGGCATGGCTGCAGACCAGAACTTTGCACATTTGCAAAGCTAAGATAACAGACCTCAGTCAGGCCCATTGTCTTTTAAAAGAGCCAATAGGATAGGTCTGAACCCTTCCATCCTATCTCCTTGACCAGACCTCTCTCTCAAACAGACTACCCCCAGAACCTACCTGGGTTCTCCATGGTGGCTTTGGGGGGAGGGCATGCAGAAGTGATCCCAAGTCGCTCCTACTCCATAGGTTGCTATCTTTAAAATGCACCTCTTGGCACGGAGCCCGGATCAATGGCAGATGACAGCATACAAACTGAGCTCCTACACATCGCATGTGAGAACACTGCTAAAAACAATGCCTACTTCCAAGTGGTATACTTGATTTATATAATGACTGCTAGCAGAAACAACAAATCTGACTCTCTTTACATAGGGGGAAATAGCAGTAAGAGACAAACCCGATTGCCTGACACCGCTTAAAACGGTGTAGGTGCATGTACAGCAGGATCTTCTTAATTCAGTGATGTTGGAATTGAGTGCCATCAAGAGCATGATTCAAGACAATGTTTTGAGCTTGTCTGCTCTTAAATTAGAACTTACAGAAATGCATTGTAAATTGAAATCTTGTGCCAACCATACAACCATTTTAGAAAACCATCTTTTGGATGATGAGGATGAACTCCATCTCTACAAGCAAGACCAGAAGATCATAAAGTCCCTTCAGACCTAAATAACAACAATAATCTAAGAATTGTTGGCACTGCCCGAAGGTGTAGAATATATGAATCCAGTTTCTTAAATGGAAGAATTCTTACCCAAGCTTTTGAATATCATGTTTAAGATGCCCTTTCAGATAGAGCAGGCTCACAGCATCCCAACTCATAGGCCTACTAATCAGCACAGCCCACGGCCTTTCATAATAAAAATCCTCGGGCATCAACAACTTGTGGAGATTCTAAACAAGGTGAAATTCTTGCCTGATATAACATGAAACATTTCAAAGCTGTTCATTATGTCAGATTTTGCTAAAGATATGGTGGCCAAGAGGAAACAACTTTTAGCACTCAGACCGCAATTAAAGAGTCTTGGAGCACGTTATGGCTTGTTTTATCTGGCCATACTGAAAGTTACAATTAACAATCAGACACATAAATTTACAAAGCCAGAAAAAGTTTCAGATTTCTTTGCAGAGCTACAAGCCCATCATGATGGATGAAAAGTGATACTGACACCCATACTGACCGTTCAATAGCATAAAATTATATGCCTAATGTGTGCGGTTATTAAGCCACGCATTTTCTTATTGCTGTCTGCTCCGGAGCTATGGCTCTGACAGAACGATGGGGATAACACTCCTTTCATTTTTGTTACTCTTTCATTACAAAATGGCATTGAAGTTATCAATGTTTCTTAGCTGTGCACAAGTTTAATTATAAATTGTACTGTAATTGGAGGATATGTGAGGTAACTCTCCTTTTGCACCATGCACCTGTAACCAGTTTTCACCAGAGTTATTAAGTTAGTTGGGAAGCTGCGACTTGTATGTGTTTTGATTTAACAATGTATTATTTTATTAATTATGTTCTGCTCATTTTTGTCCTGAATGGACAGTGGTGTGCATCTTCAGATTAAGAATACTAACATGGAATGATAGTGTACCTTATCCAATGCTTATATTTTTCCCTTTCTAATCCTACTGATCCCTTATTATCTCGATATACTCACTAAATGATAATGGCTTAAATCATCCAGTTAAGCGCAGGAAGATAGCATACTCTAAAAAGGTTGAAGTCCGACATTTTCCTGCAGGAAACCCACTTAAATAAGGAAGATACCAAAAGACTTCATGCTGACTGTATTAACATAGTAACATATAGCAACATAGTAGATGACGGCAGAGAAAGACCTGTATGGTCCATCCAGTCTGCACAGCAAGATAAACTCATATGTGCTACTTTATGTGGATACCTGACCTTGATTTGTATCCGTCATTTTCAGGGCACAGACCGTAGAAAGCATTCAGGGGTCTGTTTACTAAGCCACAGTAAAAAGTGGCCTGCGGTAGTGTGGGCACATGTTTTTGGCATGTGCTGGGCCATTTTTTACTGCAGCTGGAAAAAAAGGCTTTTTTCAATGGGGGCAGTAAATGGCTGTGTGCTACAATTAAAGGTAGCTTATGGCTAGTTACTGCCTGAGCCCTTACCGCCACCCATTGACCTAGCGGTAAGGGTTTATGCACTACACGTGTGGTACTAATGCAGTGTGCACCAATGTGGCCACGTTGCCAATTACTGCCAGGAATGCCCCCCCCCCCCCCCCCACACACAGTAGAAAATAGAAAATATTTTCTACTGCGGGAAACAGCATGCGCCAATTTCGACATTACCGCTGGGTGGGCGCACTAACCAGGTAGTAGTGTCAATTTGGCGCATGGTAGCCCTACCACCACTTTTATAAAGGGCCCCTCGTTCTTTTCCCCAGTTTTAAAGAAAAAGAGCAGAGTCCCAATGAGGAGACTGGGGTATGGAGATTTAATAATGGCCTTTTATTGGACATGGATTTCATAACATATATGCAGAACATCATAACAGAATACTATAAATTTAATAATAATCAGTCCCTTAAATGGAACACTAACTGGGTCGCCTTTAAGGCTATTATTAGGGGATATGTTTTATTATTTATTTGTTTATTAGGATTTATTTATCACCTTTTTGAAGGAAATCACTGAAGGCAGTGTACAGTAAGAATAAATCAAACATGAGCAAAAGACAATTACAGCAGTAAAAATATTCAAATAACAATACAAAGTATGACATACTACTTAACACAATCTAAATTACGGGAACCACTGGTTTAAATCTAATTCCTTATTCTATTTCCCAGTTGGTACTTGAGTATTGCTCTCCCAGCAAATGTCTAAATTACTACTTTTATCCAATTGGACCTCAATGCTTCCAAGCTTGACTGGTCTCCAAGAGAACACACTTTGCTCAATATTTAAATGAGTGCCAATGCTATTATTGGCGCTATTCTTATCATTGGTCCATTTTATTCAAAAAAGACCCAGTGCTCACCGGTCAATGTAAAAAAAACCCCCAAAACCTAGGAGGAAAAACCATTGGCCCACGAGCCCTACGTCCCTAAATATAACCCACTACTGAGAGAACAATATTCAATGAAAAAATTAATTGAAATCTGTCACCCGTTGACCTTTCTTATTTTGTTTATATTTTCACTGACTTTCTTATTTGTACCCACACCAGTCAGTAACACTTCTGTAGAGAATATTCAAACTTTAAACTTTCCAATACTTCACAGCTACAAGTACACTTCTCTTATTCAATAGTCCTTTTTTCTGGCAGGTTGTTATATAGATGGTAAGTGGTAATTTCTCCTCCCAGCTAGCTCTCCAATACCATTCTTATCAGCTGTTCCTGCCGATTTCTTCAGCTAGTTTTCCTTTCAGAGAGTGCATTCCAGTGTGAGGGCTACTCCGGAGAAGGTTCACTTGCGGGTATCACATCGTGCAATGTCTTTTGGAGAGGGTGTGGTTAGTGATAGTTTTTGAGAGGACCTTAATGTCCTTAGAGGTGTGTAGAGGATCATCCTATTCTTCAGGTACTCGGGCCATTTCCTGTAAGGGCCCTGAAGATCAGACATAGAGTTTTACATTTAGCCCTGTATTCTACTGGTAGTCAGTGAAGTTTTTGCGAAAATGGTGTGATGTCATCACTCGCTTGCAACCTTCTATTAGTCTTGCTACTCATTCTGAATCAATTGAAGCTGGTGCAGGCCCTTTGTAGTCAGACCGCTGGAGTGCATTACAGTAATCCAGTCTTGATATTATCATGGCATGCACAACTGGAATAAGATTTACCTTGTCAATGTAAGGAGAGAAGCAGCGTAGCTGTCGCAAATAGTAGAAGCAGCTCTTGAAGGTTGCTTGGATTTGGGGAATGAGATAAAGTGTTGAATCTAACTGCATTCCAAGGTTCATGACTTGTGATTTGAGAGGGAGTTCGTACTTCCCAAAAGAGATGTTGATGTCAGGTATGTGTCCACTTGTGTTAGGGACCCAGAGAAGCTTGGTTTTACTTGGATTCAGGCAAAGTTTGTTGTGTTTAGCCCAGTGGCATAGCCACAGGTGGGCCTGGTTGGGCCAGGGCCCGCCCACTTAGGGGTCAGGCCCACCCAATAGTAGCACATATTTAGCAGTAGCTGGTGGGGATCCAAAGCTCGGTCAGCTGAAAACTTCCACCTAATGGTAACAAAAACGCTACTCTCAACGATACCGGAACCTGCGAATGCTCAGTTTTCATGCATGCCTTCTGCAGACTGCCTAGGTGGAAAGAAGCGTTTTCCTGCCAGCTTAGATATTTTTTTTGGTGGTGGTGGTGTGGAGAACACTTAGTGCCCACCCACGTCTTGCCTAGGCCCACCCAAAATCTGTTGTCTGGCTACGCCCCTGGTTCTTGAATTGATGTTAGACAGGTAATCAGTTTATTCAGGGCTATAGGTAAGTCAGGTTCAATGGGTATGAGTAGTTGCACATCACCACGTAGATGTAGCTACTCTAGAAAAGTACATAAACTTCAGATGTTAGAACTTACTAAATATGAATAATGTTAAGCAACTCAAACTAGAATTGGCTGCTAAATGGAGCAATGCAACTCTAAACAAATTGTTGCAAATCCACTATCCTTACAAACAAAGCAAGAAAGGACATATGTATGCAGCAAGTATGTTGCTGCATATCTAAAAGGCAAGAAAAATAGGAACAGAATTACTGTCATTAAAAATAGACATGATCATATAATGATTACAAATAAGGACATAGAGGGGCATAATCGAACGCGAACGCCCATCTCCATGGGAGTCTATGTCCGAAAACGGGAACGTGAAGAAGCGGGACAGACCGTATTTTCGAAAAAAAATGGGCGTCCATCTTTTGTTTCGAAAATATGGTTTGGACGGACCAAATGCCATGGATTTGGTCCTTTCTGAGCTGGGCGTTTTATTTTATTTTTTTTGCGATAATGGAAAATAAAAACGTCCAGCTCAGAAACGTCCTAATACAAGCCATTTGGTCGTGGGAGGGACAAATGTACAACACTGCCATAGCTCTTAGGGGTGAAGGGGGCAACTACATGTGGGTACAGTGGGTTTCAGAGGCCTCCCATTTACCACCACAAGTGTTACAGGTGGGGGGGGGGGGGGATGGGCCCGGGTCTGCCTGCCTGAAGTGCACTGCAGTACTCACTAAAGGTGCTCCAGGGACAGGGCTTGTTGCTGCTGTATAATCCTGGCACACCAGTTGACACCTGAAGACTAATCTCACTGAAAACGTCCTTTATTTGAATAAGCACGTTTACTCACAGTTAACTGCAGATCAGAGGTTGTGCCCCACTGGCAACGAGTCTCGCAGTAGGTCCGAGCTGGCAGAATGGTGTACAATGCCTTCTTTCAGCAACATTCAAGGAAAGAACTAAGTGCTATAACGTGGCTAACACATGAACAGGATCTAAAACTGGCTTACAAAAATGGCCACTACCTCAAGGACTACCGGAAACAAAACAGGGCACACTCTGATCCAGTAAGCAGAGGGAAAAGCACCATGGGAGTAGAGCATACCAACTACCAACATTGTGAGCATTTAACACAAGCTAGTGGAATCACGGAGCCCAATACCCTACACCCACCACAATGCATTGCTGATGTGACTCTGCAGTGCCCTTAACAGAAAAGGTGTCACACTCACCCGAGACCCACATCAGAACCAGGGAAAGGCTGTCAGAGGATAGAACACATTCTGCTGTCATGGAGGTGGGTACGGAATTTGAGGCTGGCATACAGGCTGGCAAAAAAAGTTTGTAAAGTGTTTTTTGTTTTGGTGGGAGGGGGTTAGGGTGTTAGTGACCACTGGGGGAGTCAGGGCAGGTGATCCCCGATTCCCTCCAGTGGTCATCTGGTCAGTTGGGGCACTTTTTTGGGACTTGTTCATGAAAAAAAAGGGTCCAAAAAAAGTGACCCAAAATCTCATTAAAAACACCTTTTTTTCAATTATCAGCTAAAGACGCCAATCTCTCCTTGGCCGATAACCACGCCCCAGTTCCGCCTTTGCCACGCCTCTGACACGCCCCCGTCAACTTTATTCGTTCCTGCGATGGAGTGCAGTAGAAGACACCCAAAATCGGCTTTCGATTATACCGATTTGGGCGACCGCAAGAGAAAGACGCCCATCTCCCGATTTAGGTTGGAATATGGGCGTTTTTCTCTTTCGATTATAAGGTGGATAGTGAACTAATTTATGAAATTCTATAACAAACTTAAGGAAGCAAACGGCGGGTGGGTTATGATCCCTGAAGCATAGAACAAAACAGGGCACTCCATCAGACCACCGATATTTGCTCATTTTGAGATATGTTATTTTGTATATTTATTTATCAGTAAAATGTTTGACATTCATTGTCAACACTGCAGGCAACAGGATACTTCCAAAGAGGCACAAGGGAGACTAAGATCAACACAAGGTTTATTCATAAAAAGACTCAACATAGCACCGTGTTTCGGCATGAGTGCCTGCCTAACACGGTGCCTACCTAAAGAGTCTAAAAAAACATATGCAATCGTATTTACAAAATCATAAACAAAAAAACAAAAAGTTACAGAGAGCAAAAAAATATATACATACATATGGGAAAATTTAAAACAATAAGATATAATAGATGACCAGGAGGTGGTGTTCTTATAAAGGTCTATCATAAAAACTAACAATAAAAATACAAACCAAAAGTGATAAAACATTACCAAAGAGCATAGAAATAAACATACATATGGTGGTGCTAAAACAGAAGAGAATGCCACACATGCACCTTCGAGTTCAAAATAGTGGGATAAGTCATGCTGTCTGCTCGCAAGACACGTTCTGTTTTTTGCATTTACAGTAGTGCTGGTTTCACACACAGGCTTCACACCACTATTTTGAACTTGAATGTGCATGCGTGGCGTTCTTTTGTTTTGGTGCCACCACATTCCTGGACACTATATAAATTGTTACTAGCACAGCACTTCTGTTTTCTTTTGACAGCACTTTGCAACCCTCTGGCTGCGGGCATTTTCAGGCAATATTTGAAGCACTTCTGGAGTCCTTGTAAAGCTGTGGTACTCTCACACAGCTGTAATTTATAGGTGGAGAATAATTTACTCGTGCACAATTTTAGCATTTTAGTCATGACGGTATGCTTAAGTGCCTTTCACTATGCTTGCATCACCTCTCCTGAAACCATAAATTTGTGCACATTTCGTCGATTTTTTTGTTGCCAAGCACTTTTACATTTTCTCCTGCTTTATTCTTCTATCCATCACCTTTTCTCTATGGTACTGGCACAACGGTTTGTTCAAGTGTCTTCCACTACGCTCGCATCACCTTTTAGATTTTTTTGACACAAAACACTTTTATGTTTTCTCTTGCTTTATCTTTCCACTCACTGCAGCCTAAGATGTCAGTGTACACGGCATTTTCTATCCTCTCTCTGGGGAGGTATGCTAGCCTTTTAAAGCATCATTAGAATTCATATCTTCAAGGGTTTCTCGTTTAGATATGCTGCTCTCATTTTTTGATTTACTGTTTATGTTGATTTGGCTATTTATAGACTGCTTCATCTCATCGTTCTATTTTGCTTTGACAGAATACTAAGGGTCCTGTTAACAAAGCCATGCTAGAACTGAGTTTTGGTGAAGGGCCTGGAGTAACAGTGATCTCCTCCATTGTAAGTCCTTCACTGGTTAGGGCTCTAAGAAACCTTAGCTAGCAAGCTTTAGTTCTGTTTTATGTCTAGCTTAGAAAGATTACAGCCCAATTTAATGCATTCATTTTACAGCAGGCATACTTTTGTGCTTTATGAAGACATGTATGTTGCTGCATTACACCTGTTGATATTTGAGATCTTGACAATTGTAAAATGGTTGCTCCTGCCACATGTAGCCAGCACAAACATATGCATTCCTGAATTTATTTTAGAAAAGGATCTATTTTGGCAGATCCTTTTCTGAACTGCTACTAGAATTTGACATGAACATCGCAATTCTGATTTCCGCATTCTCTCTGAAATCTGCCTCTTTGGGGTGCCCCTAGTTTGATTCAATTATATAGGTTTTCTGGCTACATTTGCATCTCAGTATGCCAGAATCAAAGGAAAAGGATAAAGGAATTGTTACTATTTTTGCATCAGTCAAGGGAGATTGTGTCTTGCAGAATAAAGTAGAACATCTTGAGAACACAGTGCACTAGTTTCCTTTTAGTAACATGATATCTGCTCATGAAATGTTTAAGACTTATTTCACAGATGTATTGCATATCTCACCTGATTTTCTCGCTTATCTCATATCTTCATTATGTTCCGAGCACTTTGAGTAGATTTGGAACAGAGCTGGGTGAGATGGATCAATTTTCCTGTAATAGGCTTTAGTTGAAAGATTTATTGGAAACTTCTGCTGAAGAGTGTAATAATAGAGTGGCATCAGTCGCTTCCTTTATTTCCGCGTCTGACAGAGATACGATCTTGAAAGCCTTTGTTAAATTTAGATTAGTATTGTTTCACGGACATAAAGTTAGGTTTTTCCAGCTATTTCAGCTGAAGTTTTTGGCTCTTCTTTCTGAAGCATCCTTTTCAAGGGCAATGTTTTCTGTTTCCTAGGAAATGAGTTGGAAAATTTCAGGGCAGATCTTATGTTTGTTTATATATTTATTAAGTTTTACACTGGATTTTTAGATTGTAAGCTCTTTTGAGCAGGGACTGGCTCTCTCTATTTTGGATGTTCAGCGCTGCATGCGTCTGGCAGCGCTATACAAATGTTAATAATAATAACAACAGAAAACACAATCAACTTGGAGCCCAATATTCAAAGGATTTATGCTCCTAACTTTGAGAGTTATGCTCATAAATTTGCCTCTTTGAAGATTTACTAGGGCTAAGTGCCTACATTTTAAATCAACATTTCACTAAACTCAACAGTGGGAGAAGATGTTGGTATAAATACCTAGCCTAGCGAGAGAAGCCTTGTCTTAGTTTCTGCTCCCCGGCCACTGTACAACTACTGCAAGATTGTCTCTATCTTCCCTAACAGAAATATGAAGAGTCTGTGGCTACCAAAGCCACAGCACCTGGAGAGAGCAGGAGGGAAGTGCATTTAACAGAGCCCACACTGATGTTGCATTTTAACCAAGTGAGAGATGGAACAGGGAACCAGCACAACATTCTGCCTGCATAGAAGTAAGGGGAGAAAGAGTAACAAACACAAGCCTGAAGAAATAGGAGAAGACTAGAGGAGGATCCCAGGAGAAGAAACAACAAGACAGAGAACATCAGTGGTATGTCCAATCGGGAAAAGGCCACCTAAAAAGGACTTTGTACCTGAGAGCCCTAATACTAGTAAAGAAATTACAGAGCAGCTCTCCTTGGAGAATGAAGCTGCCAAAGACATTTCCTCAGAATCTCTATCAAGGCAGAGGGTTAATAAGGAAACCTACTAAAGATTGTAATTTCCGATATTCAGCCAGCGATGGTCAGTGTTTTTTAAACCCTTACTGTCGTCAGTTAAATTAGCCCCCAATATTCAGTGCTAGACCTTGTCCAGACACCGGCACTGAATATTGGGCACTAAATGTGAGTGGGCTGGGCACCAGAACTTATGCAAGCTTGGCCGATATTCAGCCGGGGCCCACATAAGAGTTATGTGGCCTGTCTGAAGATCAATTCCGGACACACATAATTTTTTAAAAATGTTTCCCCTGAGCCACCCTCTTCTTTCTTCCTCCCTCCCCAAGCCTACAGAAAGAAGGCCACCCCGGAACCCTCTCAATGCCAAAACATCCAGGTAGGCCCCCTTCCAGGTCTACCTATATCCCTGGTGGTCTAGTGTGGTCATTGGGGGAAGGAGCACAGCCCCCTTTCTACTGCCCCTTATGGCATCAATCCAAAATGGGTGTGCAACCTCTCGCAGCATCTCACGGTATTTCTTGCAATGAATTAATGTTCATTAAAAGTTCTAATGTGCACTAAAGAACTGCATTGAGAAAGTTTGAAACAAACAAAAAAGATGTTCAAAACTCAGGAAAACGATGCCCAAAAATGACAGAAAAACCAAACTGAAAATTCTTTTCATGCTATCCCTAGAACCAGGGGATTATTGCTAAAGTTTTATTTTACAATTTGAAGCTCATTAGGTGTCTGACATATCTTTTGCCTGCCAATGACTACTGTTTTTCAGTCCTTGGTTTTATTATACATTGATTTCTGTAATTCTATGGGCCCAATGCTCAAAACTCCGGCACTAGATGAAAGATCGTTGAAACTTAGCTCCCCAATGCCCAAAGCAAATGAGATGCAAATTTTATACATGTAGTAAAGCAAAAGCAAGGAGGAAGAATGTGACTGACAGATGAGCACAAGAGCTGCACTTACCTCGAAACTCCTGTGCGTATGTGCCAGGCAAAACAGGAAATGAATGAGCACATCAGTGCCCTTCCTCCGTGAAATAAGCCCCTCCCTGCCAATTTTTTTCAGTTTAAATCCCCTAAGAGACTCATACCAAAGCATGAGAAAACAGGCATCAATGCGTGCCCTCACCCCGGCTTTGCTCGGACTCGTAGGCATGTTTTTTTCTATCAGCACTACAGCCTGCACGGGTTTTTTTCTCCTTTCCAAAAACAAAGCCAAAAGACAGCAATTTAATATGAAAAATGCAGAAGAAATCCTTCCCTCAAAACCCGGATGCCATCTTCAACCTGAAGGTGTGTTTTCAACATTAACACCATCAGTAGTTTCTGCGCTGTCATCTGAGCACTGGCGTGAATACGTAATCACCCTGATTTGAATCCATTTCAATGTATTTAAATACAATTTGTGCATGTTCAGTTGAATCTTATGGTCTTATGATCATTAAGAAGACCATAAGATTCAACTGAACATGCACAAATTGTATTTAAATACATTGAAATGGATTCAAATCATATTACCCCACATGTCAAGGCACTCTACTGGTTGCCTATATTATGGTGAGTACACTTTGATTATCATTTTAAACTTAAAATCGGACTGAGTTGGCTCCATCTTATTTTAAAGATATGTTACCATTCCTTACTCGTTATGAGCTTCAAATACTGGAGTTTTGCATTTCTTCAGTTAGACTTGCCCAGTTGGCCGTCACTTGGGACTCAGCCTAATCTGCAGCCAGACTTAGGCTCTGAAGTTCCTTATCTCTTGAGATTCATTATGAATTGATAATTTCCACTTTAATGAGAAAGTTAAAATGTATGTGTTAGGTTTACTTTTGATAGATACTCTTGTTTTTTTTTTTTTAATATCTTTCTGCCTATTCCCTGGGATTCTATATATAGCATCTTAGTTTCTGAGTGGAAATCAAAGCACATTCTATAACAATTTGAGTAACTTAATTGGTTAACTAGCTAATCAGCGCTGTTAATTGGATATTAACAAGCAATTAGCACTAATTGGCATTAATCATGATTTATATCTACAACTCGCTAAGCGTATTCTGTAATGTGGTGTGTCTAAATTCTAAGTTGCATAGTTGAAAAGGGGGCCATGGGCAGGCCGAGGGCATTTGTAAATTTGTAAAATCTATTCACGTTGTTATAGTACACCCACTCTGCTCCTAATTTAGACATTTGGATTTACACCAAGTAAAACAATGGCCGTGACTACATTTGGTCACGTGGAGAGGCGCTTGGCATATTCTACGTGCCGTGCAGAAATTTAAGCCTATTCTATAAAATTTAGGCATACTTTACAGAATACACCTAGACGTTTTTTTCCATATGGATTTTTCAGGCACCATATATAGAATCTAGCCCTAAATGTATGTTGTTTATTTTTTGTAATCTACCTTGTAAAAGATAGTTTGAATCGGTGGAACAGACGTTTCTGAACAAAGATAAAGATGACAATAAATCTGTATTAAAGTGTTATATGGTTTAAAAAAAAAAAAAAAACCCTTATATAATCAGTGTATGCCAGTGGTTCCCAAACCTGGTCCTGGAGGCACCCCCCCCAGCCAGTCAGGTTTTCAGGATACCCACAATGAATATTAATGAGAGAGACTTGGATGCAGTGGAGGCAGTGCATGCAAATCTCTCTCAAGAATATTCATTGTGGGTATCCTGAAAACCTGACTGACTGGGGAGCCTCCAGGACCAGGTTTGGGATCCACTGGTGTATTCAGTTTTCTGTAGATTGCATTCCTTCTGGCAAATAAAGGGGTCCTTTTACTAAGCTGGAGTAGAGCACTAATGTGTGCTTACCGCAGCATAAAATGGCTTACTGTGGAATGCACTCAGGCGTCCTATGGTAAGTTTGAGATCAGTGCATGCTAACTTTTTATTAAAACCTTTTTATTTTTGCATAAAGGGAGCATATCTGGGGGGGGGGGGGGGTGAAGTGGGCATTTCTTTTTTTTTTTTTTTTTTTAATATTGTTTTTATTGCAATACACAGTGCCAATTTCCAGATGAAAATAAACAAATGTATCTAATTTGTATTTGGGCATTTCTATACTGATCAGTTAGCATAGCTACATTACTGTGCATTATCTGATTCACGCAGGAGCCCTTACCACCTATAAAATAGGTGTCAGTAAGTGCTCACGCGCTAATTTTTTTTAAAGGCTGTGCACTAATGGCAACATTAGTACATGCTCAATAATATATATACGTTCCACCAGTCATCCACTTCACACGTAATTCACTTGATTGTAACTTATAATTTTCAATCTGGAACTGGCAAAGCACTCAAAACACACAACTATGTAAGCCACATTGAGCCTGCAAATAGGTGGGGGAATGTGGGATACAAATGCAATAAATAAATAAAATAAATAAACTTATGAATCTTACGTATCTTATATACAATAAATGTAGGATGTATGGGGATCCAGCATTCATAGTAGACTGGCCAAACAGACATCCCAGCAGAGCAGTGGGGCACCCTAGGGAGCACTGCAGTGGACTTCACATAAAAGGTCCCGGGTATACATCTCAACATTACCTCCTTATATTGTAGGATGAGTCATTCAAAACCCATCAAAAACCTACTGCATCCAATTGTACACCATTACAAAAGCCCTTATGGCTGCAGGTGTCACCTGTATTTTTTTTTATTTTATTTATTGGAATTTATTAACCGCCTTACTGAAGAGATTCACCCAAGGCGGTGTGCAGTGTAGGTACAGTAAGTTTTTTGGGTGGATTTTGGAGGGCTCACACTTTCCACCACAAGTGTAACAGTTAGAGTGGAATATGGGCCTGGATCCCCTTCTCTACAGTGCACTGCACCGACCAGTGACCTGCTTGCTGCTCTAATAGGTCTGACCATAACATCTGAAGCTGTCATAGAGGCTAGTACAGTGGTGGAAATAAGTATTTGATCCCTTGCTGATTTTGTAAGTTTGCCCACTGACAAAGACATGAGCAGCCCATAATTGAAGGGTAGGTTATTGGTAACAGTGAGAGATAGCACATCACAAATTAAATCCGGAAAATCACATTGTGGAAAGTATATGAATTTATTTGCATTCTGCAGAGGGAAATAAGTATTTGATCCCCCACCAACCAGTAAGAGATCTGGCCCCTACAGACCAGGTTGTATCGCTCCATGGTGCGACCGCACCTGGAGTATTGTGTTCAGTACTGGTCTCCGTATCTCAAAAAAGATATAGTAGAATTGGAAAAGGTACAGCGAAGGGCGACGAAAATGATAGTGGGGATGGGACGACTTTCCTATGAAGAGAGGCTGAGAAGGCTAGGGCTTTTTAGCTTGGAGAAGAGACGGCTGAGGGGAGATATGATAGAAGTGTATAAAATAATGAGTGGAATGGATCGGGTGGATGTGAAGCGACTGTTCACGCTATCCAAAAATACTAGGACTAGAGGGCATGAGTTGAAGCTACAGTGTGGTAAATTTAAAACGAATCGGAGAAAATTTTTCTTCACCCAACGTGTAATTAGACTCTGGAATTCGTTGCCGGAGAACGTGGTACGGGCGGTTAGCTTGACGGAGTTTAAAAAGGGGTTAGATAGATTCCTAAAGGACAAGTCCATAGACCGCTATTAAATGGACTTGGAAAAATTCCGCATTTTTAGGTATAACTTGTCTGGAATGTTTTTACATTTGGGGAGCGTGCCAGGTGCCCTTGACCTGGATTGGCCACTGTCGGTGACAGGATGCTGGGCTAGATGGACCTTTGGTCTTTCCCAGTATGGCACTACTTATGTACTTATGTAGGTAGATGCTCCAAATCAACTCGTTACCTGCATGACAGACAGCTGTCGGCAATGGTCACCTGTATGAAAGACACCTGTCCACAGACTCAGTGAATCAGTCAGACTCTAACCTCTACAAAATGGCCAAGAGCAAGGAGCTGTCTAAGGATGTCAGGGACAAGATCATACACCTGCACAAGGCTGGAATGGGCTACAAAACCATCAGTAAGACGCTGGGCGAGAAGGAGACAACTGTTGGTGCCATAGTAAGAAAATGGAAGAAGTACAAAATGACTGTCAATCGACAAAGATCTGGGGCTCCACGCAAAATCTCACCTCGTGGGGTATCCTTGATCATGAGGAAGGTTAGAAATCAGCCTACAACTACAAGGGGGGAACTTGTCAATGATCTCAAGGCAGCTGGGACCACTGTCACCATTGGTAACACATTACGACATAACGGATTGCAATCCTGCAGTGCCCGCAAGGTCCCCCTGCTCCGGAAGGCACATGTGACGGCCCGTCTGAAGTTTGCCAGTGAACACCTGGATGATGCCGAGAGTGATTGGGAGAAGGTGCTGTGGTCAGATGAGACAAAAATTGAGCTCTTTGGCATGAACTCAACTCGCCGTGTTTGGAGGAAGAGAAATGCTGCCTATGACCCAAAGAACACCGTCCCCACTGTCAAGCATGGAGGTGGAAATGTTATGTTTTGGGGGTGTTTCTCTGCTAAGGGCACAGGACTACTTCACCGCATCAATGGGAGAATGGATGGGGCCATGTACCGTACAATTCTGAGTGACAACCTCCTTCCCTCCGCCAGGGCCTTAAAAATGGGTCGTGGCTGGGTCTTCCAGCACGACAATGACCCAAAACATACAGCCAAGGCAACAAAGGAGTGGCTCAGGAAGAAGCACATTAGGGTCATGGAGTGGCCTAGCCAGTCACCAGACCTTAATCCCATTGAAAACTTATGGAGGGAGCTGAAGCTGCGAGTTGCCAAGCGACAGCCCAGAACTCTTAATGATTTACAGATGATCTGCAAAGAGGAGTGGACCAAAATTCCTCCTGACATGTGTGCAAACCTCATCATCAACTACAGAAGACGTCTGACCGCTGTGCTTGCCAACAAGGGTTTTGCCACCAAGTATTAGGTCTTGTTTGCCAGAGGGATTAAATACTTATTTCCCTCTGCAGAATGCAAATAAATTCATATACTTTCCACAATGTGATTTTCCGGATTTAATTTGTGATGTGCTATCTCTCACTGTTACCAATAACCTACCCTTCAATTATGGGCTGCTCATGTCTTTGTCAGTGGGCAAACTTACAAAATCAGCAAGGGATCAAATACTTATTTCCACCACTGTATGTACTGTTTCTTTTACATCTTTGGGAGTGGGAGGGGGTCAGTGACCATTGGGGGAGTAAGGGAGGGGGTAATGCTTTAATCCCTTCAGTAGTCATCTGGTCATTTAGGACACCCTTTTATGACTTAGTCATGATTGAAACAGGTCTAGACCAAAATGTCTAACTTTTAGCCCCGGATATTTTTGCTTTGTTCCATTATGGCTGAAAAATGTCCAAGTTTTGGGGACAGCTAAATCCCACCCTCAACACACCTCCATGTGATTTGGACACATTGCATACATGCTGCATAGAAAAACATCTTATAAGTGGCTTCAAAAATAGCGATTTGGCCGTTTTGCTGGGAAAAAAATCCATCTACCATTTTGTGCTACTTTTTGGATGCTTTCTGTTTCAAATATGAGCCCCAAAGTCTCAGTCCTAAACATTACTTTTGTGGGTTCAAGCCAAACCCACAACTATTTTGTAGTCTTTTGTGTTTGAATATCAGAACAATGGCTCCAACTGCTTAACAAAGTGTAATTCAAAATGCATTTCTATGGCACACATTGTGGTTGTTTCAGACTTAATTTAAGCTTCATTGGCTTTTGACCTAGTATATTGTCTATATTCAAAGCCATTGGAATCATCTAGAACATGATACAACTCCTTAGGCATGGGATCTTGTTACTTTTGTGGGTTTGATTGTTTTAGCAGGCAATTTGGCTTGGCGCTGCATCTTTGCCTTTTCCAATAAATGTCATTGCCCCACAGAGGAATTCACATGAATCCCTTCAAGGTTATTCAAGTAGCTTAACCACACACCATACTTAACAGATCATTTCCAGACACTAGTAAAAGCTGTTGAAAAATGAGAACATGCAGGTCACTGAGATGCGTTCAAGAAATCATACAGTGTATTGTCATTAGGGAGCCTGTGCACTAAAAATTGCTTTACTGCTTGCACTGGAAAAAGATAAGGGAGCGATTTTGAGAGGGGTTAGGGATGTGGGTCCAAGGGTACTTTGCATCTATATGCTTGCAAGCAAATCTCAAAGGGATAACATCTGTTAAAATTGTCTCTGAAGATGCTGCCTAATACAGACCATGGGTACAAAATTACTTATTGTAAAGTACTGTCCCATTCCTATACAACCCTGCTTTCTGATCTGCCCATTTTCTGCTGCAGGAAAAGCACTCATTCTCAAGAGTTCACCTACTTTTGTACCAAGGGCACATTTTTCAAATGCCCCCACTTATTCAGATTAATCATTTTTTTAAATGGAGCCTAGAGAACCTAGCTACCAGTTGTTTCCAGGGATATGAAATAGAGACATTATCAAATCATTCCTCCCATTTTATTATTTAGTCCAAAACCTTTGAAAAATCAGACCACAATATCTGTTGTTGTACTTTTGTAAATTTTGCAGTTACGTATCTTTCCTGGCTACAAATATTGGCTACCATTCTGATTGTAGCAGATGTATTTTTAGGCACACTTTTTGCCTCATTTTTTAAAAAACATTTTATCAGTGAGGAAGTTTTCTGTAAATGTGAGAGGAATATTATCTGTGCAATCTCAAAATTGTGATCGCACGGAACCTCAGGATTCTGCACTCACCCTGCTGCTTTTTAATATTTTCCTGCTTTCTCTAAGAGCATTGGTTTATTAAGAACGATGAGTTATCTGCGTATAGAAGATATTCAACTGATGATCTCAGTAGACAGGAATTAGGCTTGGCAGTGTTGATGTTGAATGAAAGTCTAAAGATTATTGTTCAGTGGTTAAAGGGAAGTGGTTTGATTCTGATTGAAGTTTTGTGGATTATTGGAGAGGAGTAGGGATGATCCCTATGAAGTACAGAATTAATAAAGAAGTAATGTTTGAGGATGCTATAGTGTAAAGTTTGAGGGTCCAGTCTGCAGTTTTACTTGACTTTAACTCCCAAATCTCAAAGGTGGTATAGAGAGCCTTTGTAAAATTCTAGGAGGCGAGAGAAATGATTCAAACATACATCTTGCTTTTCTCAGACTAGTTATTAGGGATGTGCAGGCAAAAATGATCATTCAGTTTAGTTTCTGGTACCATATATGGAATTTCTTATTTTATTTAAGTTTTTCGTTTTCTGGGGGTTTTTTGTTTGCTTTTTGTTTTAGGGCCAATACCATCAATAGCGTGGGTTGTAGTATACACTATTTGCACACATTCCTACTATTTAGTACATTGGGACTACGGGGGGGGAGGGCTAGGGATGGATCTGTCTCAGGCTGTGGGATGGAGTTTGTCACTAGGGTTTTGTTCTTATGCTTGTTTTTATTTTTTACAGGTGCACTGAAAAATGGATTTGCACATGCCCAAAACATGCATCTACACTACCACAGGCCATTTTTCAGCACGCCTTAGTAAAAAGACCCCTAAACAAGCAACTTTGAACCTGAGTCTTTCTGCTATGGGAAGCCAGTGCAGTTTGTTGAGATGAGTTGAAACACTGGTATATCTATTTAATCTGTATATTAGTCTAGTAGCTGTATTCTGTATGATTTGCAGTTTTTTCTGATATTGACACTTAATGCCAAGAAATAGAACGTTACAATAATCCAAGTGAGGTAGGACTAACATTTGGACTAGTAGTGCAAAGGCTTTTTGGTCAAAGAATGATCTGACTAGACAAAGCTGTCTCATTTTGAATAGTGTTTTTTTCCATAGCTGGTTAATATGGGATGAGAAGGTGAGTGAAGAATCGAGCAAGACGCCTAGTACTCTGGTTTCAGACTCAACTGTAAAGCTTTGACCACTGGACAAAGATATTGATGATAGGACCTCAACTCCCTGATTTCAGAACCATAGGACCTTGGTTCTTTGCAAATTCAATTTCAACTTATTGGTCAGGACCCAGGTGCTGACAGCAATCATGCCATTCTCTACTGACTCAGTTAGGTCTTTGTTTGATGCTGTCACTGGTAAGAGAAGCAGGATGTCATCCATGTAGGATAAAAGTAGTTCATTAAGACCCAGGTGTATTGAGGCAAGGGATGACAAAAAGAGATTGAACAGGGTAGGTGAGAGGGGAGATCCCTTTGGGACCCCGCAGGTAGGAGACCAGTAGTTAGAAAGCTGTTTTTTTTTTTTTTGCTTGACAGAGTAACTTTGATTTGACAGGAATTCACAGAACCATTTGAGCACAGTTCTTGTTATTCCTATCTGATCCAGGCATTCGAGTAGCAGTTTGTGATCTACCGCATCGAATACTACCGATATATCGAATTGGAGAGGAATTATTGGTCGCCTTTGCATAGGTGTTGTTTGGCATATGTAGTTAAAACTAGTAGCAATGTTTCCTTACTATGTGACAATCTGAAGCCAAATTGTGACCAGTGTAAAATAGAAAATTTTTCAAGATATAAATAGAGTTGTGTACTAATGTAGAATTCTACTACTTTAGTATAAAGGGGTATGCTTGCCACTGGACAGTAGTTTGCAGGATAAGAAATAGAAGTGAAATCCATGGACCTGAAGCACCCTTATGGTGTTCTTCTCTTCTTCTCAGCTACTTCCCTAGTGGCCCGGGCCGGGTATTTCATTCCTCTGCCTATCTCGGTATTTGTTCTCAGTGGCGTTCCTAGGGGGGCTGACACCCGGGGCGGATCACCAATGCGCCCCGCCCCCTGGGTGCAGCGCCCCGCCCCCCCCCCGGAGCAGCGCAACTCCCCCCCCAGCGAAAGACCCCCCCTGGGTGCACGCCGCTGGGGGGGGGGGGTGCCGCGCCCTGCCAGCTCTTCGTTTTCATGCTCCCTCTGCCCCAGAACAGGAAGTAACCTGTTCCGGGGCAAAGGGAGCATGAAAACGAAGAGCCAACAGGCACGCGGCACACCCCCAGCGGCGAGCACCTGGGGCGGACCGCCCCCACCGCCCCCCCCCCCTTGGTACGCCACTGTTTGTTCTACAATAAAAATGGCAAAAAACATACCTCTTGTCTGGGAGGTGAGGGACGCACCATAGTTCTGGGTCTTCTCAGAAATAAAAAGGGATGTGTCTAGTATACAGGTCCCAATCACTGCTCTGAGCCTCTCTTTCTGCTTCCAGTCAGCTGAAATCCCAGAAACCTCTCCTCTCCTCTCTGTTCTGGGCTCCTTTGTTGTTGGATTCTGCAGGCTGATATCTGTAGCCTAGATCTCTCTGGTCTTAGAGGTCAGTCTCCCCCTCTAAATGTGTAGTGTGAGTAAGCCTGGCTGGTTTATAGGATGATAGCCCTCCTGAGCTGGTGACCTAGCTGGCTATCAAAGAGGCAACAGTCCTGGCTGTGCCTCATCACCTCCCCCCCCCCCCCCCCCCCCCCCCCCCCTTTTAGGGCTCTTATAGCCTTTTGTGCTTCCCTGGACTCCTTTGGAGGAAAGAAGGCTCTTGGCTCCTAAATACAGGGCCTTTTATTGTTCCCTGCAAAATGCAAGGTATGAGGCACCCTCTGCAAGTCAATCCTCCCTTACTTCATACTGCATGCAGGTCAGGTTGGAGCAGGGACTCCAGAATGTTCTCTGCATGAAACATAACGGACAGATTGTGGTGATCCTGCTACACCCAGAATTGGAGCACTAGCATATGCTTACCGTGGGATGCACTCAGGCATCCTGTGGTAATTTTAGGTTGTGCATACGCAAACCAAGCACTAAAAAAAATCTTTTATTTTTTAGCATAGAGGGGGCATCTGTATTTTTGCACAATAAATGATTAGCACAGGATTAGTGTACGAGCCCTTATGGCCTACAAAATAAGGGTTGTAAGTGCTCGTGTGCTAATATTTTTTAATGGCTGTGTGCTAATTGCAAAATTTGCATATGGCAATTAATGCAAAAAATAGAAAATCTGCCATTTTTCAGTTGCAGTAAAATGGTCTTAGTGTGCAGGAAAGACCCACATAAAGGAGTGGTAAGGCCTCTTTTTACCACAGCTTAGTAAAAGGACCCCTTAGTGAATCAAGGTTTATGGTTACTGAATATTTTTCTCTAAGATTGACTATTCCATCACTGAGTCAGTTCCTTAAATTTACAGATTGAGAAATAATTAATCAGCATTTTGTGCAATGTTTCTTTTAAGCATGAATCATTGTCATTAATCTTGGTCCAGACTTCTGCTGTTACTGTCTCTTTCAAACTGAGGAAAAAGGGAGAAGTCTACTTGTACAGGAACTCAGCTTTATGTAAACCGGGATTTCTTACTATCATATCTGATGCTCTGTTTTCATTGGATTTACTCAGAACAAAGATATAAATAGGTTTATGTGGTCTGTTCAGTCGTGGGATTGTTAAGTGAGTTATGAATTAGCCTCTGTGTACATGTCTGAGTATGAACATAACACAATTAAAGGAAGTCTTTTGGACTTAATATACCACATATACTTTAGTAAAGGCTATTTTCTTAATTAAGGGGCCCTTTTACAAAATGATTTTCTACTGCCCCCAGCGTAACTGGAAATTTTTTCTTTTTACCACCAGGGGGATACCTGGCAGTAATTGGGCAGTGTCATGCGCTGCCCAGTTACTACCAGATTAGAGCAGGAGCCCTTACCGCAGTGACAATCCTAAGTCGGCTGCCACCTGGGGCGAATCGCCGATGTGCACCTCCCCCCCGGGTGCAGCATGACACCCCCCTGGTGCAATGACACCCCCACCAGCACATCAACCCCCTCCCCTGGGTGCATTCTTGGCTGCTGGGAGCGGCTGTGTGGTTCTCAGCTCCTCTGGCTCCCTGCTCCCTCTGCCCCGGAACAGGAAGTAACCTGTTCCGGGGCACAGGGAGCAGGGAAACAGCGGAGCCGACAGGCTTGCGGCTACTCTCTGCACCCCTCCAGCGGCGTGCACCCGGGGCGTACCGCCCTGCCCTTGCTACGCCGCTGCCTTACCGCCTCCTCAATGGATGGTGGTAAGGGCTGCTCGGAAAATGGCCACACGGCAAGTGTTTACTTACCACACAGCCATTTCCTTTTTGGGGCTTTTTACCTGCTGTGGTAAAAGGGGCCTCAGGTGCGGCAAATTCATGTGCTGATGCTACCAGAAGGCCCCTTTTACCACAGCATGGTAAGAAGGGTCCCTAGAAGAGTATGGAGCCAAATTATCAATGTGGGCCACCATTAAGATGTGATATTTTCCACTAATTTGTGCAATTGGAGCACAGGTCCCATTTTATGCAATGAAATCTAGTTACTAATAACTGGGGTTAACAGTAAAATAACACATCTTAATGGTAACCAACACTGATAACTTCCCCCGGATGTGTTATAAGAATTTTGCATTCCTGTACCTTCCTGCAGACAGTGGTTTTGGGCAGCAGAAGGCAACAATATAACCCTGTAGGAAGTTTCCACAGTTGTTCAAGGGAAAGCATTAGAGTTGCTGCAAGTGGTTTTGTGGAGAATCAGGGTATCAGAAGAATCTGGAGGCACTGGGGATTCAATGTGTTCCCCTCACCGCCTCTTCCAAGAAAGATCCTTTTGCTTTCTTCACTACTAATCTATAGGACTCTTACCAAGAGAAGCTGCTGCAATTCAGGGATCTGTTAATAGACTACATCTGGGAAATGGCATCTCTGATCAATGTATATCATGAACCAGTGCGATCGGTTTGAGAACTTTCCCTCCCTTCTACCCCACCTCCTGCCCCAGTTTGACAGAGTAGCTAGGCAGTTACAGACTGCTGGACATAACTACTTAGGTAAGATATCAAAAGAATCTTTACTGATCCAAATAAAAAAGATATTCCTTGTGCCCTGGACCCTGTTGTCCAAAACTGGATCTGAACCCACTGGGAAGTCTGCACATCTAGCAGGGTAAGAGCAGAAAGTACATATTGTTTGTAAATAAAGAGATATTGCTCCTGTAAAGTCTTACATGTCTCCTCAAGCAAAGATCTCTTTGGGACCGTTATTGTTTAATCAACTTGATTAACTGCCTTTCGAAAAGAAAACAGCAAGATGGTGTACGATAATGATAAATTTATACAGGGGAAAACAGGACAAGGCCAACACATAAGGAACTAATACAGACTAAATACCTAACCAGATACAAACACCACAGGAGGAAAGGAAACAACAACAGAAAGAAAGCCTCAATCCCTAAACTAACTGCCAGACAAAAATCCTCAAAGACAGATAAAGAACACTCAACAAAGCAAATAAATATTGAACAGTACATTAAACTTAACAGGAGTAGATTACTCCTTAACATCTAATGGAAGCCTATTCCAGAGTAAAGGAGGTAAGAAAAAAAGGCTGTGTGACATGAAAACTCATGTCTAGCTAAACAAAGCAAGTGTAATTGAGAAGACCTCACAGAATGCGAAGAGACATAAGGAGTGATGAGAAGTAAGATAGGATGGAGTTCCAGCACAAAATGTTTACATGGTATCTTGTAACAAAAGGGAAGCCAATGACAATCAAATAACAACAGTATGATAGAACCATTCTTGCAGGCACCGAAAAGGAGCTTAACAGTAGTGTTCTACCCTGTCTATAGATCTTTGATAGATGAAACCCCTGTACCAACCAGGATCAAATTACAATAATCTTTCCATTTCAAAATCAGAGAGGACAGGAGGTGTCGAACATCTTTCTTAGCCAATGTAGATCTAAGCTGCCTAAGAATACCAGAAGAATCCTCTTTGTCCAAGATCAAAGGAGAATCCAGGAAGACACCTAGGGGTCAATGTTCAAAGCAATTTATCTGACCAGAAATGGCTACTGGCCAGTTAAATTGCCTGTTTGGGGCTAGCCTCTAAATTTCGGTGACACTTGACCAGTTACTGCAGCCGAAAATAACCAGTTAGCGCCAAACTAAAAGATGGCTGTTTTGGGGGCATTCCGAGGGCAGATTCAGCACTTGACCAGTTAACCAGCCAGATTAGGATGGCATAAAAGTCAGTCCTAAGTTTATGTGGTAACCTATTGCCAGCTAAGTGCTGAATATCACTTATCAGGCTATGCGCTAGCCAGCTCCAGAAACCCGGAAATTCAATGCCAGTGCCTGGACATGACCCGGCATTGAGTTTCCGGGTTTAAGACTGGTGTTAAAGGGGCAATCAGGGAAGACAAAGCTGTAGCGGAGAAATTAAATGAATTCTTTGCTTCGGTCTTCACCGAGGAAGATTTGGGAGGGATACCGGTGCCGGAAAAGGTATTTGAAGCGGACGAGTCAGAAAGACTAAATGAGTTCTCTGTAAACTTGGAGGATGTAATGGGGCAGTTCTGCAAACTAAAAGTAGTAAATCGCCGGGACCGGATGGTATTCATCCCACAGTATTAATAGAGCTGAAAAATGAACTTATGGAGCTACTGTTAGTAGTATGCAATTTATCCCTAAAATCAGGTGTGGTACCGGAAGATTGGAGGGTGGCCAATGTAACGCCGATTTTTAAAAAGGGTTCCAGAGGAGATCCGGGAAATTATAGACCGGTGAGTCTGACGTCGGTGCCGGGAAAAATGGTGAAGGCTACTATTAATAAAAATAAAATTACGGAGCACATACAAAAGCATGGGCTACTGAGACAAAGTCAGCACGGATTTAGTGAAGGGAAGTCTTGCCTCACAAATCTACTGCATTTTTTCGAGGGGGTGAACAAACATGTGGACAAAGGGGAGCCGGTGGATATTGTATATCTAGATTTTCAGAAGACGTTTGACAAAGTGCCTCATGAAAGACTCCAAAGGAAACTGGAAAGGCATGGGATCGGAGGTACTGTATTATTATGGATTAAGAGCTGGTTAAAAGATAGGAAGCAGAGAGTAGGGTTGAATGGTCATTATTCTCGATGGAGAAGGGTAGTTAGTGGGGTCCCTCAAGGGTCTGTGCTGGGACCGCTGCTTTTTAACATATTTATAAATTACCTTGAGATGGGAGTAACTAGTGAGGTAATTAAATTCGCAGATGACACAAAGTTATCCAGGGTCGTCTCGTCGCAGGAGGAGTGTGAAAGATTACAAGAGGACCTCGTGAGACTGGGGGATTGGGTGTCCAAATGGCAGATGAAGTTCAACGTTGACAAGTGCAAAGTGATGCACGTGGGAATGAGAAACCCGAATTACAGCTATGTCATGCAAGGTTCCGCTTTAAGAGTTACGGACCGAGAAAGGGATCTAGGAGTCATCGTGGATAGGACGTTGAAATCTTCCGCTCAATGTGCTGCAGCGGCTAAGAAGGCGAACAGAATGTTGAGTATTATTAGAAAAGGGATGGAAAACAAGCATGAGGATGTTATAATGCCGTTATATCGCTCCATGGTGCGATCGCACCTGGAGTATTGTGTTCAGTTCTGGTCGCCTCATCTCAAAAAAGATAAAAAGGAATTGGAGAAGGTGCAGAGAAGGGTGACGAAAATGATAAAAGGGATGGGACGACTACCTTATGAGGAGAGGTTAAGAAGGCTAGGACTCTTTAGCCTGGAGAAAAGGCAGCTGAGGGGTGATATGATAGAGGTCTACAAAATAATGAGTGGGGTAGAGCGGACAGATGTGAAGCGTTTGTTTACGCTTTCTAGCAATAATAGAACTAGGGGACACAAGATGAAATTAGAATGTGGTAGGTTTAAAACAAATTGGAGAAAGATTTTCTTTACTCAGCGCGTGGTTAGACTCTGGAACTCATTGCCGGAGAAGGTAGTGACAGCAGCTGGCCTTGCTGAGTTTAAATGGGGTCTGGACAGATTCCTTAAGGAAAAGTCCATTGATCGTTATTAAATTTTGGGTTTTTGCCAGGTTCTTGGGGCCTGGATTGGCCGCTGTCGGAGACGGAGTGCTGGGCTTGATGGACCTTTGGTCTTTTCCCAGTGTGGCAGTGCTTATGTACTTATGTACCCAGCAGGTAGGAAATAAACAAATTAAATAGTGTACCGCCTGACCCAAACCCCGCCAGTGCAGTCTGTGCTTTGTTAGTAATAGCAACTCTCCACATAAATCGGATTATTTATTTATTTATTTATATTCAGCCCAAAAAGTGGAGTACAATAAAAAATACATAAAAATGAACCCAGAATTCATATTCTGTGTATCTGTACATCTTCAGATGGTTTAGGGATGTTTTTGTGATTATATCCAATGATTAACAAAAATCATTTTGTAGAATTTGTACGGTAATCACTGCATGACTCTCTTGCATGGGTGTAAATTAACCTCCTTTTAACATAAGAACATAAGAATAGTCATACTGGATCAGACTAATAGTCTATCTAGCCCAGTATCCTGCTTCCAGCAGTGGCCAATCCAGGCCACAAGTACCTGGCAGAAACCCAATTAGTAGCAACATTCCATGCTACCAATCCCAGGGCAAGCAGTGGCTTCCCCCATGTCCACCTCAATAAGAAGTGTAGCCCTAGATTATTCCTTAACATGTGACTCATGCAGGGGTTCTTTGAGGGGGAGGGAGAACACAACCTCCAGAACCCATATGCAGGGTCCACACTGTCTTGTAACTCCTGTTTCTTCCACATTATGCCAGGTCACCAACCTGGATCCTTTTGGGACTTGCTTCCTTTGCCCCATTACCATGGGATTGGAAGGTGGAGACAGCAGCTGGCCCCAAATTTATATTGGGTGGGGGGTGTTTGTAAGAAAATTATCACTGCTGAGTCTCTTATTTCTATAGCTTTTTTCCTTTTACTGTTAGTGAACTGAGATCAGCACCATATAGAAGGGTCATTTTACTAAGATGCGCTGAAAAATGGCCTGCGGTAGTGTAGACGCATGTTTTGGGCATGCACAGAATTATTTTTCAGTGTAGCTACAAAAAATGCCTTTTTAAAATTTTTTATGAAAATGGACGTGCAGCAAAATGAAAATTACCACACGTTCATTTTGGGCCTGAGACCTTACCGCAAGCCATTGACCTAGTGGTAAGGTCTCACGCGGTAACCGGGTGGTAATGGTTTACGCATGTCACATGGTACTTGACGCGTGTAGCTGCCGTGCGCCAGAAAATAAAAATTTTTTTCAGGCGCACGTAACGGACACATGCCAAATTTGAAATTACCGCAATGGCCATGCTGTAACCGGGCAGTAACTCCAATTTGGCACACATTGGGTACACATAGGCACCTATGCAACTTAGTAAAAGGGCCCTAAGGACTGTGCAAGTGGTACAGCTGCACAAGGCGTAAATATGGAGGATTGTAAAAATTGCTTTCAGCCCCTAACCTCTCCTCATGGCGATGGTGAAATGGGTGGGATGAGAAGGTGTCAGTAGACAAGTTGCACAGGGTGCAATTATAACTCAATATGGTCCTGGTTAAGACTCTGATTTAAAAAAGGAAATTAGTCAGAAGATAACAAAAAGGAGCAGCTGCAAATTTTAAAAGTTTATAGGAGGCATGGACATTGTTTAAAAATACCATCTTGGGAGCATAGACTAAAAGTATCCCATGCATTGGAAAAGACCAAATGAATGCAGTATGGTTAAAGGGTGAAATGAAAGAGGCAATTAAAGCTAAAATGGTGTTTCAAAAAATGTAAAACAGATCCAAGTGATGAAAATAGAAAAGAGTATATGCAGTGGGAAGTTAGGTATAAAGCGTTAGTAAGATAGGCCAAAAGAGAATTTGAAAAGAAGCTTTCCATAGAATCAAAAGCTCATAATACAAATTTCTCAAGTACATTAGAAGTTGGAAGTTTACTTGAGTCGTTTGGACAATTAGATAGCTAAGGAGCAAAAGGGACTGAGGGAAAATTGAACGAATTATTTGCTTCTATTTTCACTGAGGAGGTGCCCAAGCTGCAAAGGACTCAAATTCAAACCAACTTATGCATCCAGCTTTTCCTACATAAGCACACAACTCTAGAACGCATTACCAATAGCCATGAAAACAACGTACGACCACCTAAACTTCCAGAAATCACTGAAAACTAACCTGTTCAAAAAGGCATACCCTACCGACCCAACTTTAATGCCTGTACCTTGCAACACAACAAAACCAAAGCCCGTAATGGACATATAATAACTCTTCCTCTCTACGATTCCCTAATGTGTCTGTCACACATGAACCTTACTCTACCATAACATCACTTTGTATTTGTTCATGCCGGATTTGGCAATTGCCATACAGTAGTATGTAAGCCACATTGAGCCTGCAAATAGGTAGGAAAATGTGGGGTACAAATGTAACAAATAAATAAATAAATAATACTCACACTGGAAGCAATCTTTTGGCCCTTTACTAAGCCGTGCTCAAAAGTGGTCAGTGCTGTTTGTAGCTCGTGGATTTACCATGCATTGTGGCCACTTTTGACACAGCAGTAAAATGGCTTCATCTATATATTTTCCTCTAATGGCCACGTACTAATTACCCAATTAGTGAATGGCCATTACTGCTGATGCCCTGAACACCACCTATTTGCTAGGCGGCAGGGGTGTAGCTATGTGGGGCCACGGGGCATGGACCTCCGTAGATTTTGCCCTGGCCCCCCGTCACCAACCCCTTTGACCCCCCCCTCCCGCCGCCAACCCTCCCCCGCCACCACCGCCGTCGGGTACCTTTGCTGGCGGGGGTCCCCAACCCCCGCCAGCCGAAGTCCTCTTCTCCAGCGTGGCCGCATTTCTGATCTGCAAAGGCAGGCTTCTGTTTCTCTGAGTCTGACATCCTGCACATACGTACGAACCATTTTGAAGGCTTCTTAACTACAGACAAATCTTGGTTCACAATATTATTCTTAGAAAAGGTCTGAATGATTTGGAGTTTTCTAGTAAATTGAAATAAATCAACTCTAGTTTGGAAGGCACTAAACTGCACTATAGGTACAAATGAGAGGCCTTATGCAATATTTTAGTTTTGGAGTCCGAGTGACCTTGGACAAATTTGTCATCCTCTCACAAACACGGCCCTCTGAAAATTGTTCAGGGTCTGTCACACTTCCATTCCCATTTGTGTTTGTCTTTTGCAGTCCTATTCATGGCGCTTCATCTGTGAATATAGAACAGAAATATTTGATAAGCAATTCTGCCTTATCTTTATGAGCTTCTACATATTCCTCTGCTGCACCCTTGCATCTCACAATACCAGTTTTTTATCACATGATAGAGATAGATCCTATCACTATCATGTGAAAAATAAATCTTATTCCCCACCCCCAATTTGTACTGTATAGGCTATTTTTTTTTCTTCCATTTGCATCTTTGATTTCCTGACTGCTTTACCAGCTTCTACTACTACTACAAATCATTTCTACAGCGCTATCAGTCGTACGCAGCACTTCACAATTGAACATGAAGAAAAGACAGTCCCTGCCCAAAAGAGCTACAGGACAGACAGACAAGACAAATAAGGGAAAGGGTAGAACAGACAGATAGGACACATAGGGAAAAGGGGATTATTGAAGAGAGGAAGACAAGATAAAGGTTACGAGCAAGTGACAAGTTAGGAATCAAAAGCAGCATCAAACAGGTAGGCCTTTAGCTCGGATTTGAAGGCGGCCAGGGATGGAGCTTGACATAATGGCTCAGGAAGTCTATTCCAGGCTAAGTGGTATTCTCTGAACAGCTGTCAAAGGTGGACAGCATTTATAGAATAGAGCTTAGTACGGGGTCCATGCCCAAAATTGGGCACAAGGATTTACATTGACTGAACCCTGGTGTAAATTAGGTTCAGATCCCCAAAATTCTATAACACTGCACACAAATCGAAGAAATGCTCTTGACTCGCTCAAGCCCCTCCCATGGCCATACCCCTTTCCAGATCTGCACATGCACATCTTTATAGAACAGTGCACAAATTCCAATTATTACCAATTAGCACTAATAATTGATTGTTAGCACCCGATTATCAGCTCTAATTGACTCGTTAATCAATTCAATTCCATACCCAATTTGGGTATGCACCCAGATTTGCATGTGCAATTTTGAGTGCTATATACAGGATTAGGGAGTTACTGTTTATTTTGTCATTAGTATAGTAATATTTTCTAAATATTCATTCAGGGCTCCTTTACAAAGACATGCTAGTGTTTTAAGCATGCACAAAAATAAGCATGTGCTAAATGCTAGAGACACCCATAGGAATATATGGGTGTCTCTAGGGTTTAGCACGCGCTAAATACGTTAGCGCACCTTTGTAAAAGGCCCCCTCTGTTACTCACATGCCAATAGTGTAATTATGCACTAAGTTATTTCCATTGCTTTATATATACAGCTGCACACATTTCTCTGTTTAAATCATATGTATGTTTATCTGAATAATTCACAAACACTTATGTTTTAAATATTTGCCAAGGATGAATATCACATTTCATTGGCAAGCAATTATTGTTTATTCTGTTCATTAGCATAGTCACATATGTTATTTTGTTAAAGACTTATTTAATTGCACGCATTCAATCACTCATGTCAAATGCCATTCTCTACTTTGCTGTTTCCAATGGTTTATGTGTACATCGGAACACATTAATTGTTTTAATTATACATATGTTTATGTGAATAATTTATAAGCATTCACGTTTTAAATGTTTTTTTTAATAAACATTACATTGTCTTGAAATAACCATTTTTTATTCTCATTTTCTTTTATGATTTACAATTATAAGGTCTCTTTTACTAAACCGCTCTAGCAATTCCCAGCGAGGCAAATGAGTGGAAGCCCATAGGAATTGAATGGTCTTCCTCTCATTTGCCACACAGGGATTACTAGTGTGATTTAGTAAAAGGGACCCGTGGAGGGGCATAATCGAACGGCACTGGCCATCTATGCGGCCGGTGCCATAAAGAGGCGGAGCGAACCGTATTATCGAAAAAGATGGCCGGCCATCTTTTCCTTCGATAATACGGTTGGTGCCTGCTAAATCTCAACATTTAGGTCAAATGTTGAGATCGCCGGGTTTAGAGATGGCCGGGTTCAGTTTTTGGCCATAATGGAAACCGGGCCCGGCCTTCTCAAACCCAGCGAAATGCAAGCCTTTTGGTCGTGGAAGGAGCCAGCATTTGTAGTGCACTGGCCCCCCCTGACATGCCAGGACACCAACTGGGCACCCTAGGGGGCACTGCAGTGGACTTAAAAAATTGCTCCCAGGTGCATACCTCCTTTTCCTTGGGTGCTGAGCCCCCCCAAATCCCCCCAAAACCCACTCCCCACAACTCTACACCACTACCATAGCCCTAAGGGGTGAAGGGGGGCACCTACATGTGGGTACAGTGGGTTTTGGGGGTTTTTTTTTTTGGAGGGCTCAACATATAAGGGAGGGATGGGCTTGGGTCCACCTGCCTGAAGTGCACTGCACCCACTAAAAGTGCTCCAGGGACCTGCATACTACTGTCATGGAGCTGGGTATGACATTTGAGGCTGGCATAGAGGCTGGCAAAAAATGTTTTATTTACATTTTTTTGGGGTGGGAGGGGGTTGGTGACCACTGGGGGAGTAAGGGGAGGTCATCCCTGATTCCCTCCGGTGGTCATCTGGTCAATTGGGGCACTTTTTTGACACTTGGTCCTAAAAATAATGGACCAACTGCAGCCGGTGAAATGCTCGTCTGAGCTGGCCATCTTTTTTCCATTATGGGGTGAAGCTGGCCATCTCGTAACCATGCCCCCATTCCACCTTCTGTACCCTGCCTTGAAGTTTGCCTGGCTCCGCGATGGAAAGCAGTTGGCGCCGGCCAAAATCGGCTTTCTATTATACCGATTTGGCCGGGTTCAGGAGATCGCCGGCCATCTCCCGATTTGTGTTGGAAGATGGCCGACGATCTCCTTCGAAAATAAGCTGGATAGTTTTCATTGGTTGTTTTTATTAAGTTGTTATCTTCAGTTTCATATACCAGTATAGGTGTCACATTATAGGCTCGTTTTCAAAGCACATAGACTTACAAAGTTCCATAGGTTACTGTGCAACTTTGTAAGTCTATGGGCCCTGTTTACTAAGCCACGCTGTAGGCATGCAAACATTTTAGCATGCACTAAAATTAGCACGCACTAACGCTAGAGACAACCATGGGAATATAATGGGGACCCTGCTTACTAATCCGGCTGAAGGCATGCTAACTTTTTAGCATGCACTACTGCTAGAGACATTCAATATTCCTGTGGATCTCACTTACTGTATGGCCATGTGGGGTGGGGGGGAGGAGGGATATAACATCACCCATTGAGGTGGCATTAAGTGCTCCCACGCTAACCCAGTGGTCACTGGGTAGCATGATTGATGCCGGGTTAGCGGTGCACTGGAAAATAGATAGCTATTTTCCATAGCACGGCAAATGACATGTACCACGGCTAGAACTGCCTCCGGTGCCCACACTGTGCTGGCAGTAGTTCCAGATTAGCATGTGGTAAGCCCGTATAGGGCTTACTGCCACTATGTAAATGGGCCACCTCATAGGCGCCCGGTATAAGAGGCTTGGGGAGGCAAAGCCTCCCCTGCTGCAGCAGGGTGGATCAGCTGTGGAGTCCCGCTGCTCTGGGGGGGGGTTTAAATTGTTGATTTACCTCCATCCTCACAGCAGGAGCTGCAGTGAAAACCCATCTCTAGCCTTGTGTAACCAGTTGTAGAAATTGGTTTATGGTTTAATTTGTTTACCTTACTGCTGGGAGAGCAGGGGGTTTGGCTGGAGGTGTCCTGGGTTGCCAGGGAGATATTTAACAAGGATGACTTCCTGACCTGCACATGAGCAGTTCCTACCAAAGAGACTTGCACTGATACCTGAGGACAGATAGCAGCAGAATCGGATACTGGGCCAGCATGATCAGAAAAAGTCACCAGACAACAAAAGTAGGAAAGATCATTTTATTTTCATTATAGTGTTTGGAATAAGTCCACTTTGAGAATCAGGTGCTCAACATTAAAAGTTTATATTTATTTACTTATTTATGGCATTTTATCCCACATTAAACATCAAATAGGGTGTTTTGTGGCTCTACATGAGAATTGTGATGATATGATCCCCTGTTTCATATTGTTGACGGTCTGCATTTTCCGTATGGGTGGTATATTGGTGTATTAGGTTCTGCCCAATGTAATATTTATGGTACAGTAAGGTTCTGAGTGTGTTTTTGCACAAAGTTGTGCATAGTGTTTTGCAGTTGAGCGATTGTGGTTAGAATATGCTTTGAGCAACCATATGACATATGATACATATCTAATATCTAAATTTAATAAAAGGTATTAATTGTGACTTTTATTTTTATTTATGTATTTTTTCTGTGTGTTATCAGATAATTATGGATTTAAGCCCCACCCCTAACCCCGCCCCTTTAGCCTCCCCAAACAGTTGGCCACCGACCGCCTATGGGCCACCTAATTAGCTAATTAGTTTGTGTAAATCTGGGATCCGTGCCCAAATTTGCACACCCAGTTATAGGCAACCTTTACAGAATTTCCCCCTATCCCCTGGATTTTATATAGTGTGACTTAAGTTGCGCATGCAAATCCAGTTGTATTGTGGATTTGTGCATGCAACTTAGTTAACAAGCTAATCAGTGCTGGTACTTGCCACAACAAGTAATTATTGACACTAACTGGCATTCATTAGAATTTACGCGCAGAACTGTCTAAGCGTATTCTATAAAGTGATACAAGTAATTCTAAGTCATAGTTGAAAAGTGAGCATGGTCATGGGTGTGGAATGGGTGGGTTATGGGCATTTATAAAATCTGTGCACGTTGTTATAGAATACAACTGGTCAGTGTGTAATTTAGGTGTCGGCATTCACACCAAGTATTACTTGGTGTAATTGCTGTAGACTAAATTTAGTTACTTGCACGAGCGCTCAGCATATAATATAAACCATGCAGAAATTTAGGCATACTTTATAGAATATACCTAGGTGTCTTTTGTTTCAACGCTGATTTTTTAAGTGTGATATATAGATTCTACTCCTATATATATATTCATTCCCAATATGCATACATTTATTCACATTAAAAAGGAAGTTTCTAGAGGGAAATTCAAAGTGGCATTGGAGGAGTGAGCTGTTTCACCTTAGTTCTGTATTCACTGCACTGATTTCTTGTTAGTTTTTCTACTTATTGCTTTACTATGGTGAAGGGAAAAGGGTAGGTTAAAGGAAGCGCCCCCTGATCCTTACCATTCCATAGTTTGTGTTTCTTAGCAGTAACACTGGCCAAAATTAGAGAGGTACACAAGAAGCTGAACTTTTATTTTTATGTATACTTATTTTAACTATATATGTTAAAATAAGTATATGTATATATGTTGGTTTTGCACCACTTAAAATGCCTTGATTTTCTCTCCTCTCATGCCATCCTCGATCCACTTCAATCCGGTTTTCGCCCTCTACACTCGACAGAAACAGCACTCTCTAAAGTCTGTAATGACCTGTTTCTTGCCAAATCCAGAGGCCACTACTCCATCCTCATCCTCCTCGATCTATCCGCCGCTTTTGACACTGTCAATCATGATCTACTCCTTGCCACACTGTCCTCATTCGGGTTCCAGGGCTCTGTCCTCTCCTGGTTCTCCTCCTATCTCTCCCACCGCACCTTCAGAGTTCACTCTCATGGATCTTCCTCCACCCCCATCCCGCTATCTGTTGGTGTTCCCCAGGGATCTGTTCTTGGACCCCTTCTCTTCTCAATCTACACCTCTTCCCTGGGCTCCCTCATCTCATCTCATGGCTTCCAGTATCATCTCTATGCGAATGACACCCAGCTGTATCTCCACACCAGACATCACCGCGGAGACCCAGGCAAAGGTATCGGCCTGCTTAACCGACATTACTACATGGATGTCCAACCGCCACCTGAAACTGAACATGTCCAAGACTGAGCTGATCGTCTTTCCACCAAAACCCACTTCTCCTCTTCCTCCACTTTCTATCTCAGTTGATAACACCCTCATCCTCCCTGTCTCATCTGCCCGCAAACTCGGAGTCATCTTCGACTCCTCCCTCTCCTTCTCGGCACACAGATAGCCAAGACCTGTCGCTTCTTCCTCTTCAACATCAGCAAAATTCGCCCTTTCCTCTCTGAACACACCACCCGAACTCTCGTCCACGCTCTCATTACCTCTCGCCTTGACTACTGCAACTTACTCCTCACCTGACTCCCACTTAGCCATCTATCCCCCCTTCAATCTGTTCAGAACTCTGCTGCACGTCTTATATTCCGCCAGAACCGATATACTCATATCACCCCTCTTCTCAGGTCACTTCACTGGCTTCCAATCCGATACCGCATTCAGTTCAAGCTTCTCCTTCTTACCTACAAATGTACTCAATCTGCTGCCCCTCACTACCCTCATCTCCCCTTATGTTCCCACCCGAAACCTCCGTTCACAGGACAAATCCGTCCTCTCAGTACCCTTCTCCACCACTGCCAACTCCAGGCTCCGCCCATTCTGCCTTGTCTCACCCTATGCCTGGAACAACCTTCCTGAGCCCTTACGTCAGGCCCCCTCCCTGCCCATCTTCAAGTCTCTGCTTAAAGCCCACCTCTTCAATGCTGCCTTCGGTACCTAACTCTTACCTTCAGGATATCCAGACTGCCCCAATTTGACTGCCCCTATCGAATTGACTACTCACTTGTACTTTAGATTGTAAGCTCTCTGAGCAGGGCCTGTCATTTTATGTTAAATTGTACAGCACTGCGTAACCCTAGTAGCGCTTTAGAAATGTTAAGTAGTAGTAGTAGTAGTAGTAATGTGGGGTATACATTTTTAGAATAAATAAATAAATATATTTGAACCAGGTAAATTTTATCTTGTTTTGAATTTACAGGAAATTTTGGATTTTCACCTCATCTACTTAAAAAAATCTATTGAATTTTCTCAAGTGAATGTGATGCAAATCTGAAGCAGATTAAAAAAATAAATAAATAAACCTCTAGTGGAAACTCAAAAAAGCCAAAGTGGACCCTTCCCTTTCTAGAAAACACTTTCAGATTTCTCAGACAACAAAAGCAGATTTTGCTGCAACAATAAGCTTTCTTTGGTTTAAGAACATCCGATACATTTTTTGTAGGTTTGGTGAATCTGGAATAGAGGAACCTTTTTTTTTCCTCAAAGAAGTCTGAACATGTCTTTGAATCTTTGCAATAAAACAGAAGCTGGAAAGTTGGTATGTCGCAAGGCATATGAACATCAGCCAAATCCTTTTATATTGACCTGCCAAGATGCAAACTGCAACCACCAGGATATGATTCACTTCCTTTCTGGAAGCCTTAAATGTCACCAGTCAAGCCAGTGAGAGAAGAAACAACCTTAACTCACAAATGGCATAGTGTTGGATTGGAGCTACAGAAGGATACCTTAACATAATAGAGGGAATAAGTTGCAGTTTGAATTTAAAATGCAAACAGTAACTTTTTATGAGAAGAAAAAGAATGGAATCCTACTCATGGAAAATATACTTCAGCTTTCCAGCTGCATATGCTGTTCTACCGCTAGGGGGGGGTCAGCCTTCCATATAAGGGCAAAGCTGCCTGATATAGAAGGCTGACCCCCTAGCAGTAGTACTGTCAGACCACTGCTAGGTGTCAGCAATGCCATTTTGAACCTGACACCAGATGGAGAAGGACTGAAGGATGAGGGACCCATTCCCAGTCCTTGCCAGTGGACAAAAGAACATAAGCATTGTCATTCAAGGACAGACCGAAGGTCCATCAAGCAATCCGGGTCACAAATATCTGGCAAGATCCCAAAATAGTAAAACAGATTTTATGCTGCTTATCCTAGAAATAAGCAGTGAATTTTCCCAAGTCCATCTTAATAATGGCTTATGGACTTTTCTTTCAGGATATTAGCCAAACTTTTTTAAAACCCTGCTAAGGTAACTGCTTTTACAACATTCTCTGGCAATGAATTCCAGAGATTAATTACACCCTCGGCAATCAGAATTTAGGACAACCTGTAGTACAGAAACCATTTTAGCTTCAGTTCTCAGTGAAGTAAGATCACAGTTGGATACTCACTACATTACCTTAGCAATTTCACTTGATCTTTCAGCAGCCTTTGACTTGGTGGATCACTCTGTGCTACTTTCGCAGCTTTAGTCTCTAGGTGTGGTTTTTCAATGGTTTCAATCTTTTCTTGTCAATCGGTCTTTTCATGTCACTTCTTATTGTTCTACCTTTGCTAATAAGGCCTTAGTGTGTGGAGTACCTCAGGGTTCTATACTTTCACCTCTTCTGTTTAACATTTTCTTAAGCTCACGTGCTACACTTATTCAGGAATTCTGCATCTCTTTTCATATGCCAATGATATTTTACAGTCATATTAGGTCAGTTCTCCAAATTTAGATCTTTTACCTCTCCAGTGCTGTTTACGAGCCATTTCCCAATGGCTCTCAGACCATCATCTCATTTTGAATTGTGACAAGACAGTGGCCTGCTGGCTCACTGGTCATTTACCTGCTCCTGCTACTCCTCTTTCTTTATTTGATATTTTAATTACTCCAGTACTGAGTTTTAGGTATTTAGGAGTACTACTTGATTCTAGTCTTCATTTGAGCCACAGGTTTCTGCTTTGTGTAGATCACAGTTTTTTTCTGCTATGACAACTGAGATCGGTTCGGTCTTTCTTTGACCATGATGCCTTTCACTCCTTAATTCTATCTTTTTTCATGACACGGTTGGATTACTGCAATATTATCTACATAGGTATTTTTACATTTTTGCTTACAAGACTTCAGACATTACAGAACACAGCTATTTGTCTTCTCTGTTACTTACAAAAATTTGACCATGTTACACCTGCTTTACAAGATTTATTTATTTATGCATTCTTGTATCCCACTATTATCAAAAAACAAGTTTTGGTTCAAAATGGCTTACAGTTTACGTTCTAGTTTAGATTACAATAATTGGTGGAAGTTATGATCCTGATTTACATTCAGAAGGTGATTAGCAGTTAAGAAACAACTAGAAGTGGGAGTTTACAGATAGGGAGCGGAAAGTTCTTTGATGGTGTAATTACTTAGTTGTAGAATTTTTTTTAAGAGGTATGTTTTCAATTCTTTTCTGAACTGAAGATAGTTGGTGATGCTTCTTGTGAATCCACCATTTGTAACCTAAGTAGCTAAATCCAGCCATGTATATGGCTTTGTATATTATATTTCTGCAATTGGGTAGGTGTACAAGCAGGTACCCTCTGGTCTCTGGGCTTGCATTTCTTGGTGATAGTTCAATCATATCTAGCATATATTTGGGCAACATGCCAAACAGTATTTTGTAAATGATGGCACTGGCTTTGAAGATTAGCCTTGATTGTTAGCCAGTGTAGTATTTTGAGTAGTGGATTGTCTCTTTTGAATACTGATCTCTTGAAAATTAGTCGTGCTGCCATGTTCTGGATGCTTTGTACTGATTTTAGTGTGTTCTCCTTGCACCCTACATATGCTGCATTGCAGTAGTCTAATCATGATAGTATTAACAATTGTACTATAATCCAGAATGATTGTCTTGGAAAATAGTTTCTGATCCTTCTCAGTTTTCATAGTGTTCTGAAGTATTTTGTTGTTAGTGCTGCTACTTGGTTGTCCATTGTTAGATATTTGTCAATGATAATTCCCAGTACTTTAAGCTCTGTTATGATTTTGTATGTTTGATGGTTGGTTGGTTGTGATGTTTTGGTGTGTTGTGGAGTTATGCAGACTTGATAGAACCAGGAATTTAGTTTTGTTCCTATTTAGTTTGAGTTTACTACTACTACTACTTATCATTTCTATAGCGTTACTAGATTCACAGCTCTGTACACTTGAACATGAAGAGACAGTCCCTGCTCGACAGAGCTTACAATCTAATTAGGACAGACAAACAGGACAAATAAGAGACAAGGGAATATTAGTGAGGATGATAAAATAAGGGTTCTGAACAAGTGAATAAGGGTTAGGAGTTAAAAGCAGCATCAAAAAGGTGGGCTTTTAGCTTAGATTTGAAGACAGCCAGAGATGGAGCTTCACATACTGGCTCAGAAAGTCTATTCCAGGCATATGGTGCAGCAAGATAAAAGGAACGGAGTCTGGAGTTAGCAGTGGAGGAGAAGGGTACAGATAAGAGAGATTTACCCAGTGAATGGAGTTCCCGGGGAGGAGTGTAAGGAGAGATGAGAGTGGAGAGGTACTGAGGAGCTGCAGAGTGAATGAACTTATAAGTCAATAAGAGGTGTTTGAACTGTATGTGAAAATGGATAGGGAGCCAGTGAAGTGACTTGAGGAGAGGGCTAATATGAGCATAGTGACATTGGCGGAATATTAGTCGTGCAGCAGAATTTTGAACAGATTGAAGAGGAGAGAGATGGCTAAGTGGGAGACCTATGACAAGCAAGTTGCAATAGTCTAAGCGAGATGATGAGCGTGTGGATGAGTGTTCTGGTAGTGTGCTCAGAAAGGAAAGGGCGAATTTTGGTGATATTATAGAGAAAGAAACGACAAGTTTTAGCAGTCTGCTGAATATGTGCAGGAGAGGAAGGAGTCGAAGGTGACCTCAAAGTTATGAGCTGATGAGACAGGAAGTATGAGAGTGTTATCCACAGAAATAGAGAATGGGGGAAGAGGAGAGGTTGGTTTAGGTGGAAAGGTAAGAAGCTCAGTCTTGGTCATGTTTAGTTTCAGATGGCGGTGAGACATCCAGGCAGCAATGTCAGACAGGCAGGCTGATACTTTGACCTGGATTCCTGCTGAGATTTCTGGTATGGAGAGGTAGATCTGGGAGTCGTCAGCGTAAAGATGATACTGAAAACCATGGGATGAGATCAGAGTACCAAGGGAAGAAGTATAGATGGAGAAAAGAAGAGGTCCCAGGACAGATCCCTGAGGTATACCAACTGACAGTGGGATAGAAGTAGAGGAGGATCCACCAGAGTATACACTAAAGGTACGCTGGGAGAGATAAGAAGAAAACCAGGAAAGAATAGAGCCCTGAAATCCAAGTGAGGACAACATATCAAGGAGTAAGCTGTGATCAACAGTGTCAAAAGCAGCAGATAGATCGAGAAGGATGAGGATAGAATAGAGCCCTTTGGATCTGGCCAGTAACAGGTCATTGGAGACTTTTGCAAGCGCTGTTTCGGTTGAATGAAGGGGGCGAAAGACAGATTGAAGTGGATCAAGAATAGCTTGAGATGAAAGAAAGTCAAGGCAACGACGGTGAACAGCACGTCCAAGTAGCTTGGATAGGAAAGGGAGGAGGGAGATGGGGCGATAGTTGGAAGGACAGGTAGGGTCCAATGAAGGTTTTTGAATGGTATGTAAATAGTGACATGATCTGCATATATGTATGGATTGAGACCCATTAGTTCCAGTTTTTTTCCTAGTGGGGCCATCATTACATTGAACAATATTGGAGATATTGGAGAGCTGTGTGGTACCCCACACTCAGAAATCCAAGATCCTAATAGCTGGTTGGACATGTTCACTATGTAGGATCTGGTCTTTAAGAAGCCATCAAACCACGCGGCCACTGTCCCACTGATTCTCATGTAACCAAGCAGGGCCATTGGTGTTGCATGATCTACTAGGTCGAACACACTTGACATGTCAAATTGTAGCAATAGTATGCTCTGACCTTGGCTCATCAAGCTCTTGAACTTCGTTATCAGGGTTGTTATGATCGTGTCGGTACTGTGTTGTGGTCTGAATCCTGATTGGGATTTATGAAGGATTGTGAATTTTGTCATGTATTCCATTAGTTGCTTTTCTATCAGGCCTTCCATTGTTTTGGTTAGCAGTGGTATTGAGGCCACTGGTCTGTAGTTTGTGATATTGCTGATTTTGCTAGTTGTATTCTTGGGGATTGGAGTGAGTACAGTTTCACCTTTGTCTTTTGGGAATTGTCCTTTTGAGAACATGTACTGTATGTAATGTGTTTGGTGATGCTTTCGATGAACCACTCTGGCAGGTTTACCATCATATTTGTCGGGGAATTTATATAGTCTGCATTTCGTATGTGCATATTTTGTCAGTGCTTCCTTCACTGTGTTTGTGTTAGGTGGTTCGAATGCGAACCAGATTATGTCTGCCATGGTTTGGATATTGTTGGTTTCGCATTCTTGGAGGAAGTCAGTGATGGATGTCTGAGGTGTCGTGAGGTTGGTTCTTGTTTTTGTTATTTTTTGTTTGAAATACTGTGCAAGCTCGTTTGCATTAGGTGGTGTTTCAGTTACTGCTAGTATGTCCTGGGTGTTTAGTAGATTATTCATGATTTCAAATATTTTGTTTGTATTAATCTGTTCTGGGTTTGCATATGTGTTGTAGTATTCTGCTTTAGCTTTCTTTATACTGTGTTTGTAGGTTCTTATAGCTCTCCTCCATATGTCTTTGGTTAGTTCTGTTTTGATTTTGGCCCATGTTCTTTCACATTTCCTGCATAGTTTTTTTCATAGCTAGTAGTACATCGTTGAACCAGGGTCTTGGTTGTTTCTTATTTCTTGAGGCTCTTAAATAAACTGGTTGGGCTGAAGATAGGACCCAAAGTGGTGAACTGGATTAGGAACTGGTTGACGGACAGGCGCCAGAGGGTGATGGTGAATGGAGTTCGCTCGGAGGAGGGAAAGGTGAGTAGTGGAGTGCCTCAGGGATCGGTGCTGGGGCCGATTCTGTTCAATATATTTGTGAGTGACATTGCCGAAGGGTTAGAAGGTAAAGTTTGCCTATTTGCGGATGATACTAAGATTTGTAACACAGTGGACACCCCGGAGGGAGTGGAAAACATGAAAAAGGATCTGAAAAAGCTAGAAGAATGGTCTAAGGTTTGGCAATTAAAATTCAATGCGAAGAAATGCAAAGTAATGCACTTAGGGAGTAGAAATCCAAGAGAGGCGTATGTGTTAGGTGGTGAGAGTCTGCTAGGTATGGATGGGGAGAGGGATCTTGGGGTGATAGTATCTGAGGATCTGAAGGCGATGAAACAGTGTGACAAGGCGGTGGCCGTAGCTAGAAGGTTACTAGGCTGTATAGAGAGAGGTGTGACCAGCAGAAGAAAAGAGGTGTTGATGCCCCTGTACAAGTCGTTGGTGAGGCCCCACCTGGAGTATTGTGTTCAGTTTTGGAGGCCGTATCTTGCTAAGGATGTAAAAAGAATTGAAGCAGTGCAAAGAAAAGCTACGAGGATGGTATGGGATTTGCGTTACAAGACGTACGAGGAGAGACTTGCGGACCTAAACATGTATACCCTGGAGGAAAGGAGGAACAGGGGTGATATGATACAGACGTTCAAATATTTGAAAGGTATTAATCCGCAAACGAACCTTTTCCGGAGATGGGAAGGCGGTAGAACGAGAGGGCATGAAATGAGATTGAAGGGGGGCAGACTCAAGAAGAATGTCAGGAAGTATTTTTTCACGGAGAGGGTGGTGGATGCTTGGAATGCTCTCCCGCGGGAGGTGGTGGAGATGAAAACGGTAACGGAATTCAAACATGCGTGGGATAAACATAAAGGAATCCTGTGCAGAAGAAAGGGATCCTCAGGAGCTTATCCTAGAATGGGTGGCAGAGCTGGTGGTTGGGAGGTAGAGCTAGTGTGGGCAGACATATACGGTCTGTGCCGGGGCTGGTGGTTGGGCGGTGGGGATAGTGCTGGGCAGACTTATACGGTCTGTGCCAGAGCTGGTGGTTGGGAGGCGGGGTTGGTGGTTGGGAGGCGGGGATAGAGCTGGCCAGACTTATACGGTCTGTGCACTGAAGAGGACAGTACAAATAAAAAAAGTAGCACATATGAATTTATCTTCTTGGGCAGACTGGATGGACCGTGCAGGTCTTTTTCTGCCGTCATCTACTATGTTACTATTTAATTCAGTTTGTTTTTGTTTGTTTCATCCCAGTGTTTCATGAAGTGTATGTCGTTTATTGCTAGGTTGCCTTGCTCGTTCCTCGCTGTTTCCCAGAAGTTGTGGTTATCCACCTTCCCTCTGCCCAAAAGCACTGCCGCAGGCCATGTTTTGCCGTGACTCATTAAAAGGGCCCCTAAGTACTATTAATAAAATATAAAAAATAATTTGTGTAATTAATGAAATCAATTTAACAATAGCAATTACAAAATGCTTAAAAACAAATAACAGAACATCCAACTATATGTGATATCTAAATTTAAAACAATTTATGATAACTTAAATACATGCTTAAGCAATTGCATAATAAATCCTATGTCTGATCTAATTATCTTCAAAAATGGTGTGCGTAAAACAAATTTCTAACAAAAGCCCAACGTCCTATGTACTCAAAAGACATTTATTTATATGTTGCAGGTAGTATTAGAAATTTTAATATCACCAGAGCCAACTCACTCACTTCTTCATTGGTCCATTTTAATCTTTTTAATTCCATATTTCCATATATTTTGTGCTTTTTTTTTCTTTTTTACAAATTTTTAGTTAAAAGTTCATTTATGAGCCCTTTTACAAATGTGCGCTGATAAATGGCCCGCAGTAGTGTAGAAGTGTGTTTTGGGTGCATGCAGAATCATTTTTCAGCACATTTGTAAAAATGCCTTTTTTACATTTTTGCCAAAAATGGATGTGCAGCAAAATTAAAATTTCTGCACATCCATTTTAGGTCTGAGACCTTACTGCCAGTCATTGACCTAGCGGTAAGGTCTCACGTGGTAACCGGGTGATAATGGTCTACGCACATAGAATGACAATTACCGCCTGATTACCTGGGCAGTACCTCTAAATTGGAGTGTGTTGGTTGTGGATAGGCGCCTATGCGGCTTGGTAAAAGGGCCCCTTAACTTGAGCATAAGTGCTGTTAGGACCGCTAGCAGCACTCATGCTCAAGTTAAGTGATATTGATATTGGTGATATCATAATGACCAATCCTAAATAAATATAATTAGCTGCCCCAGTACTAGATGAAAATGAACTCTGAGCACCAGATCTAACCTCCACTAACACTCATAAAGCAACACAATTCACACTACCACTTTAGCTTTCATGCCGGAACGAACTGTATCGATCATGCCGGAAATGAACTCTCTATATCTGATTATTTAAGTTATTCTATAACTCAGTAAGTAATGTCAATGCAATACCTCTTTGTATTTTATTGCACTATTCTTCTGCTTTAATGTAATACCACCTGTAACTCTCTACCCGGAAATGGCGATAGCCATCACGGCATAATGTAAGCCACATTGAGCCTGCAAATTGGTGGGAAAATGTGGGATACAAATGCAACAAATAAATAAATAAAATATTGAAATTAAAAGGGAAATAAATGTCTACTATTACATGCTGTATATAATTAACAGTCTTTTGAGTATATAGGGCATTGGGCTTTTGTTAGAAATAAACAATTACATAAAACATGATGGTGTACAAGAAAAAAATATCATAAATATCATGCAGGGAGAAACCAAACACTATTCTTAATTATAATATATCAACACTTTGTGAGTTACATACATATAAGTATACATGGATATGGGGCTACTCAGTGATAGGGGGGAAGACATGGTAACACTAGGACAGCTAAAAACATCAAAATCAGGAAATATATTTGTATTTTGTATTGTCAGATCTAATGCACAAACAAGCACCTCTACGGTGGCAGCAATAAGCTAGTGAATAAAAAAATAAATGGCTTAGAAAAACAGTGTCTTAAATATATATAATGCTATTGTCATTAAAAAAGAAGAATTTTTAACCATTGTGCTTGAAAAGATCGTAAGTAATAAATCCAGAAGTAGAACTGAAGCATCTAAAATGATCACGGAGTGATTACTCAGGTGAAACCATAGAAACCCAGTGTAAGGGCAGGCAACGCTCAAAGATGAGAAAAAGAGCAACTCACTATACAGAGTAGGGCCGCCGAGAGGGGGAGGGGAGGGGGCAAAACTCTCCGGGCCCGGGCCTCCAAAGGGGCCCAGTGCCGGGGTCTCTCTCTCTCTCCTGCTCCTAACAGGACCTGAGTGATCGCGTCCCAACAGGAGCAGGAAAGAGAAACCTCCGGCGCTGGGTCCCCCTTCCTCCAGCACTGCTTTTCCGCCCATTGCTGAGTGGCTGCTTTTCCTCTCAGGCACGTAGTTTTGAAACCGAGCATGCCCTGAGAGAAAAAGCAGCAGCAGGGTCAGGCAGTCAGCGCTGGAGGAAGATGTCTTCTGCTGGCGGGGCCTCGGGATCCCTGACAGCCAACGTATTTTAATCCTGTTGTGGCAGCGGCAGCAATTGGGGAGGCAACAGTGATTGGGGCAGTGGCAGCAATGGCAACGATCTGAGGGGGCAGCAGCAGATGACAATTGGGGGGGGACGGCAGCGGCCCTGATACAGAGACCATGTGAACATGACAAAAAAGCAGTAGAAAGCAATCTCTGTGAATATATAAAAAGTAAGAGTCAGTATTAAGACTGGATAAAAAGTATTCTACTGACTGTAGAAGTGTTTAAACAAGAGGTGAAAAAAAGCAAACCCACAGGGGATTAAATCACCAATAATGAAACCAATGTAGTGTAGTGAATACAGAGAACACTGTCCAAACAACAAAACAGAGACTGATCAATTTGAAAAGTGATACAGTGCAAAAAAAATACATATAGTGCAGTGTCCTAAAATCAGTGTATATAAATTGAGATGTGCAGAGAAACACTGTCCAAATAAATGATTTGAAAAATCATTTTTCAAATCATTTATTTGGACAGTGTTTCTCTGCAAAACATGCAAAATGTACATATGGTTCAGTGTCCAAAAAACAGTGTGTAGAAATCAAGGGGATGTGCAGTACAAATAATATAACGGATGTGACTCACCAGCAAGAAGCAGACTGAAACTTGCATTTGGAAAGAATTTGCATGGTAAGCAAAAATGCCACGCAAGGGCACATTGTTTAAACAGTCCCGAGAGACCCACAGGAGGAGGGGTTACATCTCACGACCAACCAAAAGTGAATACAGTGCCTAAAGTTATGTACTTTTTGCAATTATAATTGCTTGTAATTTCATATAAGAAAAAATAAAGGTTTTTTTTTAACCTACTGGAAGATTGGGGGGAGGTTTTTAGACCTATGATTACTTTTTGACCATGTGCATTCTTTAGTGGCTATACATATTTACATATTTGAGAGCCTTATTATTGGCAACGGTCCTTATGAGGTATTTTCCTCCTCAAATTTAAGAATTTATTTCAAGTATATAGTATATATTCCTGTATTTCCTTTCGGCACCAGTGTATTTATTTGAGTTACTGTAGGATGCCTGAACGCATCCTGCAAGCTGAGTTTGGCACACTTTTGTGTCTAACACAGCTTAGTAAAAGTGCCCCTAAATGTATAAACCATAACCAAAAAAAACTTATGGGGGTAAAAAGCCAAATGACCTGTAAATGAACCAAACCTTTTTGGACTGTACTTTTTCCTAATAGGAATCAAGATCGCTGTTTTTGAAGTACAGGATTTCTCTGTTCCTCAAAATTTGTTTTCTGGTCGTTATGAAATTATTAGCTAAGATAATTCAGCTTTCCTACCTTGATGTAATTCCACAGGGTCGAAGAATTCTAGTTTGTTTTATGAAGACATCTATAAAGAAGCAGGGCAGAATATGTTCTAGCTGAATGAAGGCATTAGGGACAGAGAGTGCTTTCCTCATTTTTAATGACAGTACAACAGAAGCATACAGACACATAAATTGCTAGCAGGAGGGAAAATGTGGTTGAGATGGAAATCTTTTCTTCTTGATGTTCAGGATATGAAACATATGATCACATGTTCCAGTTTCTAAAATCATTGAAGGATCTTGTCAGCAGAAATAGTGAGGAAGTGTGCCAGAGAAACACTAGATGGGGTGATTTGATGAATTGGTTGAATATAGTTTACTAGATTATGAGACATTTAGGGACATTTTACTATGCCGCGTAGGTGCGTATGTGCGTCCTAGGTGCGTCAATTTGGAGTTACCACCCAGCTACCGCGTTGCCCAGGCAGTAATTTTGTTTTTTACACACGTCTGCTACACATTCCAGAAAATAATTTTTTTCTTGCACATGGCGGAAACTGGGTGGTAATCGTCATTCTATATGCGTAGATGATTACCCATGGTTACCATGTGACACCTTGCTGCTAAGTCAATAGATGGCGGTAAGGTCTCAGACCTACAATGGACACGCACCAATTTTTATTTTGCCACACATCCATTTTTGGCAAAAATTTGAAAAAGGCCTTTTTTACAGGTGTGCTGAAAAATGGATCTGTGTGCACCCAAAACACACACCTACACTAGAGCAGCCCATTTTTCAGCGCACCTTAGTAAAAGGACCCCTTAAATAATGAAAAAGATACAGCATTTTGACATGGTGAGATGCTAATAAATGTCTTTAGAGCAGACTGTAACAATATCTTTATCTTTGAGCATCTGTCATCACTGCAAATGATAATTGTTACCAGCTAAGCAAAAAGGTACCAAAAATGTGTAGCATGTGCCTTATTTATACCACAAGATACAGGGATATTAATTGCATAATCCTGCAAAATTTCAGCCTCAGGTATGGCGTAGCCTAGTGGTTAGTGAGGTGGACTTTGATCCTGGGGAACTGAGTTCAGTTCCCACTGCAGCTTCTTGTGACTCTGGGCAAGTCACTTAACCCTCCATTGCCCCTGGTACAAAATAAGTACCTGAATATATGTAAACCGCTTTGAATGTAGTTGCAAAAACCTCAGAAAGGCAATATATCAAGTCCCATTTCCCTTTCCCTATTTGAGATTCTACAAGGAATATTGCTACTATTGGAGATTCTACATGGAATGTTGCTGTTCCACTAGCAACATTCCATGTAGCAGCCTGCCCTTGCAGATCAGCAACATGGCCGCGCAGGCTTCTGTTTCTGTGAGTCTGACGTCCTGCACGTACAGTGGTGGAAATAAGTATTTGATCCCTTGCTGATTTTGTAAGTTTGCCCACTGACAAAGACATGAGCAGCCCATAATTGAAGGGTAGGTTATTGGTAACAGTGAGAGATAGCACATCACAAATTAAATCCGGAAAATCACATTGTGGAAAGTATATGAATTTATTTGCATTCTGCAGAGGGAAATAAGTATTTGATCCCCCACCAACCAGTAAGAGATCTGGCCCCTACAGACCAGGTAGATGCTCCAAATCAACTCGTTACCTGCATGACAGACAGCTGTCGGCAATGGTCACCTGTATGAAAGACACCTGTCCACAGACTCAGTGAATCAGTCAGACTCTAACCTCTACAAAATGGCCAAGAGCAAGGAGCTGTCTAAGGATGTCAGGGACAAGATCATACACCTGCACAAGGCTGGAATGGGCTACAAAACCATCAGTAAGACGCTGGGCGAGAAGGAGACAACTGTTGGTGCCATAGTAAGAAAATGGAAGAAGTACAAAATGACTGTCAATCGACAAAGATCTGGGGCTCCACGCAAAATCTCACCTCGTGGGGTATCCTTGATCATGAGGAAGGTTAGAAATCAGCCTACAACTACAAGGGGGGAACTTGTCAATGATCTCAAGGCAGCTGGGACCACTGTCACCACGAAAACCATTGGTAACACATTACGACATAACGGATTGCAATCCTGCAGTGCCCGCAAGGTCCCCCTGCTCCGGAAGGCACATGTGACGGCCCGTCTGAAGTTTGCCAGTGAACACCTGGATGATGCCGAGAGTGATTGGAAGAAGGTGCTGTGGTCAGATGAGACAAAAATTGAGCTCTTTGGCATGAACTCAACTCGCCGTGTTTGGAGGAAGAGAAATGCTGCCTATGACCCAAAGAACACCGTCCCCACTGTCAAGCATGGAGGTGGAAATGTTATGTTTTGGGGGTGTTTCTCTGCTAAGGGCACAGGACTACTTCACCGCATCAATGGGAGAATGGATGGGGCCATGTACCATACAATTCTGAGTGACAACCTCCTTCCCTCCGCCAGGGCCTTAAAAATGGGTCGTGGCTGGGTCTTCCAGCACGACAATGACCCAAAACATACAGCCAAGGCAACAAAGGAGTGGCTCAGGAAGAAGCACATTAGGGTCATGGAGTGGCCTAGCCAGTCACCAGACCTTAATCCCATTGAAAACTTATGGAGGGAGCTGAAGCTGCGAGTTGCCAAGCGACAGCCCAGAACTCTTAATGATTTAGAGATGATCTGCAAAGAGGAGTGGACCAAAATTCCTCCTGACATGTGTGCAAACCTCATCATCAACTACAGAAGACGTCTGACCGCTGTGCTTGCCAACAAGGGTTTTGCCACCAAGTATTAGGTCTTGTTTGCCAGAGGGATTAAATACTTATTTCCCTCTGCAGAATGCAAATAAATTCATATACTTTCCACAATGTGATTTTCCGGATTTAATTTGTGATGTGCTATCTCTCACTGTTACCAATAACCTACCCTTCAATTATGGGCTGCTCATGTCTTTGTCAGTGGGCAAACTTACAAAATCAGCAAGGGATCAAATACTTATTTCCACCACTGTACGTGCAGGACATCAGACTCACAGAAACAGAAGCCTGCGTGGTCGCATTGCTGATCTGCAAGGTCAGGCTGCTACATGGAATGCTGCTAGTGGAGGAGTAGCCTAGTGGTCAGTGCAGTGGACTTTCATCCTTGGGAACTGAGTTCAATTCCCAGTGTAGCTCCTTGTGACTCTGGGCAAGTCACTTAACTCTCCATTGCCCCTGGTACAAAATAAGTACCTGAATATATGTAAACCACTTTGGATGTAGTTGCAAAAACTCAGAAAGGCAGTGTATCAAGTCCCATTTCCCTTTAAAAAAATGAGAACCATTTATCAATTTTAAAAAAGTATGTTTTTCAGAAAAACAAATGTGAAAATAGCAAAATTAAAACATCTATATCTCTGTAATCCATAGGAAGTTACAGATAAAATTTTGACCATGTATAGATTGTGATCAAAATTCTTATCAAGTTGTATCTGTAACAATTAAGAACTTGTTCTGCAGCTATATTACATTATTTATAGTTCTAATGATTTCCACATGTTAATCTGGTGTATGCTGAAAAGTTGTATTACTTTTCTAAACTTATTTTTCTAACAGTACTCATCAACACTATGCATGTGTTTGTTCATCATATCTAAGGCAGAAAAGCTGAAAATTTGCCCAATAGAGCAATCCATAAACATTAATTTTAGCATTTTAATTTTTACAAACAATAAGTAAAATGAAAGCAAAATAAAATTTAAGTCAGCTTGAGTTAATAATAATTTCATTTGTAAAGAACCATGTAGCTGTCTATAAACTGGTTCAGTACTGACAGACAGGGAAGGGCCAAGCCTGCACGCTTTGCCGGCCGCCGTAACCCCGACGCGGTAAGTGAAAATTAGTTTTTAAAAGTGGAGGGAGGGTGCCTGGAACTTGAAGGGAAGGAGGGCCAATGACCGTGGAACTAGGAGAGAGGGGGGGCCCTGGAACTGGGAGGGAGGGCCGACGACCGTGGAACTGGGAGAGAGGGGGGCCCTGGAACTGGGAGGGAGGGCCGACGACCGTGGAACTGGGAGAGAGGGGGGACCCTGGAACTGGGAGAGAGGGACGGAGAACGTTGGAGGAGAGTGACGACGGAGAACGTTGGAGGAGAGTGACATCAGGAGATGGTTACGAGCGCAGGTAGCCTCACTGGAACGTTGGAGGACCAAATTATTATATTAGATATTGTTTAAGTGTGTACACCCATTACCTATCTAAATACTTTCACATTAGTTTTTGAATTGTTTTTGAGGCACGTTACATTTGAAACTGTGCTAAATACTATGATTTGTAGTTGAGCATAAGTGTGTTTATTTTTCCATATATTTACACAGATAGATCTGCCAGATGGCACAGTGAGCATCAGAGAAATCAGCAGAGTAAAGAACATCAAAGGAGCCAGTACTGTGTCGCTGTTCATTCCCCTGGCTGGCACCACCACCACAAATGCAGAAGGAATAAAAGCACTAGCAGCAGCACATTTCACAAAAAGGCTTCATCTCATCACTCCAAAAAGCGGAGACATTCTCATTCATTTTCCACAAGGCCATTCACCTCATGGGCCACTGCATATCAAAACCCCCAGCCCTGACATCACATCGGTCACGTGATTCAAGAAGGGATCATCCTGACCAGTTACTTCAACTAAGGAAATTCCTTGAAACAGGAGCCTCAAGAATGACCTCCTACAATAGGGAACATGGTTCCACCTGCCAAATCATAACATTCTTTCTCCATCTCTTTGGGATCTCCTGCACCTATCTTCACGCCCAAGCAAGTGGCTGACTCTGGGGATAAATCCAACCATCCCTCATCATACATCATCTCCTGGGAAAGCTCTCCATACTCCCTCTCTCACTACCCCTCAGAGTGAAATCTCCTGGGATACCTTCTGAACCATCATCTGACCTTCCTAAATCAGACTCCCCCCTTGAAGTTAAGATCCTGCAAAAGGTGATAAAAAATACCTAGAATTCTCTGCTAAAACTCAGATCAGATATTCATGGGGTACTCCAGTACTTGCATGCTCCAAAGGACATAACATTGTCATCCATACACAACGTCATTTTGGATCTATAGAATAAAATATGCAATCACTACTCTCTGTGTTACTTCCAAGAGGCTAGATCACAGAGTTCAACCTACACCAGGACAAGAAGCCCCAAATTTTACACCATTCACTAATGGTAGATTCTGCTCTAAAGCAGTCAAAAGGTTTTTGTACCAGCTACAACTATCCTCTCAGGATGAGATCCAAGAACCCAGTAAAACATGAGGATGAAAGTTTTCAAACCTGCAATACTCAGCTCTTGCATCTCAGTCTATCTTTTTCAACTGGTCCAGTTGTCAGGCCCGCTGAGAAGGAACGTGAGCCCTTGTGCCCGATGGAGGAGGGTTCCTCCTCGAGCTGTCGGCCAACCCCGAGTTCCCCTGTGTCACCCTCTGTTCTCCAGGGGTTGAGCCCCCAGGTGCAGGGAGCCAACAGCAGGAAGAACTGAGTCCAGAACAAAGTCCACGGGGCCCGGCCTAGCCACGGGAGAAACGAGGACCAGAAGCAGACAGCAGAGGAGACAGGAACGGGCAGAGGTCAGTACCAGGCAGCAGACAATAGCGAATCCAGGATCAGGCAGAGGTCAAGACCAGGTAGCAGGCAATAGAAGTGTCAGGAACAGGCAGAGGTCAGTACCAGGCAGCAAACAATAGCGAATCCAGGATCAGGCAGAGGTCAAGACCAGGTAGCAGGCAATAGAAGAGTCAGGAACAGGCTGAGGTCAGTACCAGGCAGCAAACAATAGCGAATCCAGGATCAGGCAGAGGTGAAGACCAAGAAGCAGCTGTGAAGGTATCCAGAAGCACTGCAACTACCCAAGGAACTGAGTAGAAGCCGAAGCGTTGAAGGACTGGTAGTCGGGCTTTAAATAGAACAGGAATTAGGCCCAAACATGTGCAGCTGTCAACAAGATGGCTGCCCCTACCAGAGACGCACTTACGCCCAAATATGGCCATCCTTCCTGAAACTGCCCAACTCCAAGATGACTGCCACAACTTAAGACGCCCACTTCTAAGATGGCCGCCCTATCCTGGAGATACCGAAATCCAAGATGGCCGCCCCATCCTCAGATGCCCATATCCTGAATGGTCAGGGAACATGACACCAGTACCTGTATGCCATCTTAGAGAAACTCCAGGTTTTGGTTTCATCCCTTTCTAAAGAGACTCAATCACACCTCATCAGTATAGCTTTTGATGGGTATGACACATCAGCAAGGACAACTGCTGTGCCATCAGCATTCACTGTCTAGTTTGGCTAAGAACCTCTAGCCATTAGGAGGATGACCATAAACACATCACAGAAACCCCATGTATAGGAGATAACCTATTTGGTGATAATGTTAAAGTAATGGTTAACACCATCAAGGACTACTCCAGTGGGTTGGATTCCTATTCAATATCTTGGAAGCCATATTACACTAAATACAAAAAAAAACTTACTACCAATCATACTTCTACCAGCTGTTCAACAGATCATTCAGTCATCACTCAAAACAACAATCCAGTGTTGAAACAACAATTTCCAGTGTCAAAAACCCAGGGACAGAGAGCAGACAGAACCCTCTGCTTCCACACCATAAAAGAATAACCCTTCTTTTTGACTATCCAGCAGTGCTAATGAGGGGACCTTCTCTCATTCTTCTACAACAAATGGGAGACCAACACAGCAGACTACTGGGTCTTAATGATCATTTGATCCAGATACTGTATCAGCTTCCTGCACACATTCTCTTATCACCCACCCAAGGGCACAATTATATGACCAACCACCTGCTGATCCTAAAAGAAGAGATTCTGAACCTATGATAGAGATGGTATCTCACTCTGAAGTTTGACAAGTGTTCTGTTCCTCATATTTCCTCATCCCAAGAAATTGGGGTGGGCTCTGTGTCGAGAAAAAGTTTGAAATGAACACTCTGGGATCCATCCTGCCTCTGATGGCTAATAAAATGTGGGAGACTCCTTGCCCTTACCCCAGCTTTCAAGTTTCAGGTATACAACTAACAGCCAAAGCTTTGGGAAAGACCATCATATAGCTGCAAATGCAGCAGCTTTGCTAGTCAGGCTTCTAATAATTCTTTCAGCTGAGCTGCTTTTACTAGCAAATTTCAGAATACAGATTCATTCTTTGGCATAAGATAATTAGCAAGTAACACAATTTTTCCTTTCTCATGCCCTGTCTTGTTACATATCATTCTGGCCCATGCACATCCTTCTTTGGTCAAGCTACAAAGTTTGCTCAGTTTCCTTCATGTCTAGGTTTCAAGGCCATTTGTTATATACCTTGCTCAATGTATAACAAGGAATTTGCTGAAACAGGTATACAAATTTAAGAAGGATAAACATTTACACAGTAAATGACAGCAGAGAAAGACCCACACGATATATCCAGTCTGATCAAAACGGTGGCCAGATCCATTGGGCTTACCGCTGCTTAGTAAAAGGGGCCCCCAGTTTTTTTTACTTTGTATTATTGTTGCTGTCACTCATCTTTTTTATTCATATGCACTTACTGCGATCTATCAGGCTGCTTGTGTAGACAATTGTTTTTTTGGATTAGTGTCCACTTTCATTTTTTGGGGATTTCACAAGTGCACAGATTATCCATTTTCACTGATCTAGATCTCTCTATTTTAACAGAATTGTATGCAGTGTATATACGCATAGGTAGTGTTCCACGCTATGAGTGTGCGCACTGTATTTTCACTCCATTGTCATTCAGGTATGAATCTTAAAAATCCTCTCTTATCACTGTGCACTATACGCCCAGTTCATCTAGCAATGACCCCTCCCCTCCCTTTTTAATTTACCAAGAGGGACATAATCGAATGGGGCGCCCAAGTTTTCATGAGGGTGTCATAGTAACATAGTAACATAGTAGATGACGGCAGAAAAAGACCTGCATGGTCCATCCAATCTGCCCAAGACAAACTCATATGTGTATACCTTACCTTGAATTTGTACCTGTCCTTTTCAGGGCACAGACCATATAAGTCTGCCCAGCAGTATTTCCCGCCTCCCAACCACCAGTCCCACCTCCCATCACCGGCTCTGTTACAGACCGTATAAGTCTGCCCTCCCCTATCCTCGCCTCCCAACCACCACCCCCTCTTCCCCCCAACTGGTCCGCCACCCAATTTCAGCTAAGCTTCTGAGGATCCATTCCTTCTGCACAGGATTCCTCTATGCATATCCCATGCATGTTTGAACTCCGTTACCGTTTTCATCTCCACCACCTCCCGCGAGAGGGCATTCCAAGCGTCCACCACCCTCTCCTGTCCTCGCACGATGGCCCCATAAAGGGGGAGGGCAACCCGTATTATCGAAACAAGATGGGCGTCCATCTTTAGTTTCGATAATATGGTTGGGGAAGCCAATTTAGGTCGACCTTAGAGATGGTCGTCCTTAGGTCGTTTTTGAGATGGTCATCCCCGGTTTTCGGCGATAATGGAAACCGAGGACGCCCATCTCAAAAATGACCAAATCCAAACAATTTGGGCATGGGAGGAGCCAGCATTCGTAGTGCACTGGTCCCCCTCACATGCCAGGACACCAACCAGGCACCATAGGGGGCACTGCAGTGGACTTCAGAAAAAGGTCCCAGGTACATAGCTCCCTTACCTTGGGTGCTGAGCCCCCCAAACCCCAAAAACTACAACTGTACACCACTACCATAGCTCTTAGGGATGAAGGGGGGCACCTACATGTGGGTACAGTGGGTTTCGGGTGGGTTTTGGAGGGCTCACGTTTACCACCACAAGTGTAACAGGTAGAGGAGATGGGCCTGGGTCCGCCTGCCTGAAGTACACTGCACCCACTACAACTGCTCCAGGTACCTGCATACTGCTGCGATGGACCTGAGTATGGCATTTGAGACTGGCAAAAAAGTATTTTTAAAGATTGTTTTTGAGGGTGAGAGGGGGTTAGTGACCACTGGGGGAAGTAAGGGGAGATAATCCCTGATTCCCTCTGGTGGTCATTTGGTCAGTTCATGCACCTTTTTGATGCTTGGTCGTTAAAAAAAATGGACCAAGTAAAGTTGTCCAAGTGTTAGTCAGGGACGCCCTTCTTTTTTCCATTATTGGCTGAGGACGCCCATCTCCTAAGCATGCCCCAGTCCCACCTTTGCAATGCTTCCGACATGCCCCTGTGAACTTTGGTTGTCCCCGCGACGGAAAGCAGTTGAGGGCGCCCAAAATCGGCTTTCGATTATGCAGATTTGGGCGACCTTGCGAGAAGGACGCCCATCTCCTGATTTGTGTCGGAAGATGGGCACCCTTCTCCTTCAAAAATTCACCTACAAGTATAACATTGCATCCACAGGATCTCAGGATTGCACACAGTGACAAACTAATAAGGATGCATATAAGCAGGGGCTTTAAAGTAGTTTACCTGTCCGGGGGTTGTCCTGGTGGGTCCTGTTGGTTCCGGGCCAATCCAGGATGGCTTGGACTGGTGGCTCACATCTGGGACCCCTTTCAGGTCCAGAATAGATCTGGGACTTGTGAGGGCTGCTGGCTGCGGCAGATGTAACCCGCCACGAAGGCGCATCCGCTGCAAGTGAGGGAGCAAGAAAATGGCATGTTTGAGGCCTGGCCACAGAGCTCCGGTGCATACGTGGCTTTTCACACATGTACAGTAGATACCTGGAGCTCTGGTAGGCCTGAAATGATGCTGGGGCCTCAAGTAGTTTTTCAGCATGGGAAGCTGATTCCCGGTACCGCAGAGAGTCCACCCAGACCAAACTGAAAGCCAAGAGCAGCCTGAAGAGGACATGGGGAACCAGGTAAGAGGTCCCCTGGGCTATTTGTATTAATTTTAAAATTAAGAGCCCTGTTTACTAAGCTGCTCTAGAGGCAAGTTAGCGCATGCAGTGTAGGCGCTTACAATATTCCTATGGGCACCTAAACAGTTAGCACATGCTAATTTTGTGCATGCGCTAAAATGCTAGTGCACCTTAGTAAACAGGGCCCTAAGTTTTTGGGCTGCATTTGCTAGAGCTCTGGGGAAAATTTTTAGAAATTAAGGGCCTTGTTTACTAAGCTGCACTATAGGCCGCTAACTTTTTATTACGCAGTAATGATAAAGACATCCATTATATTCCTATGAGTGTTTCTAGTGTTAGCACAAGCACATTTTAGCATGTGCTAAAATGTTTGCGTGCCTAGTAAATGCGGCTTAGTAAATAGGGCCCTAATTTTGTGGTTGGGGTCTATAGGGACTGCCTTTTAATGGGCTGTGGGCGTCTGGACCTAGGGAAACTATTTTTGACCAGAAAGCAGAAATTTATGGTTGGAGTGCTGGCAGAATTTAGAATGCGTGTTTTGAGGTTTCTTCAGTTATCAGGGGGAATTTTGTTTGTCATTTTTGATGCAGCCATCAGGGTATTGGCCATTTTTGAGTGGAAATTGTGTGACATCTGTGAAAATATTTATTTTTGAAATTTAAAATTAGAGGGAGTTTGGTACAGTTGTGTTGAGGCTGTGTAAATTGAGGAAAATGTACTTTTTCCAATATAGTCAATGAGGAATTGGGATTTTAAAATGAAGCTGGGTTCTGTAAAAATCTGAGTTCCATGCTACTGAAAGAAACTGTAAGTTCTGTGTGCCAGTTGCTGATTGGCTGGTAGGGGTCAGATGATGCTAGCTGAGTCCCTGTTGTTATAGCAAGGGCTTGGAAAGCAAAGCAGTTCAGTGTTGCCAGGTGGGCGGTTTTACCGCCCAATTGGGCGGTTTTCCGCGACCCGCCGCGGGAAATTTTTGCCCGCGGCGGGTTGCGGTTTTTTGGGCTGGTTTTTGTGCTTCGGGCGGTTTTTTTAGGTGGCTTTTTCGGCCGCGGTGGGCGGGGTTAGTGACGTTTTTGGGCGGGGTTAGTGACGTGGGAGGCGGGGTTAGTGACGTGGGAGGCGGGGTTAGTGACGTGGGAGGCGGGGTTAGTGACGGGGAAGGCGGGGTTAGTGACGGGGAAGGCGGGGCCGATGACGGCGGGGGCGGGGTTGATGACGGCGGGGGCGGGGTGATGACGCGGGGGTGTCAGGGGCGGGGTTTGAGTTTGGGCGGGTTTTGGGCTGGATTTTGGGCTCCTTTAGGCTGGAAAAATATTTTCCACCTGGCAACCCTGAAGCAGTTTCTACAGTTGGGAGCAGAGCAGTGGTGTAGACAAGGATGGGCCCGGGTGGGCCCAGGCCCAACTTGGGCTCAGGCCCACCCAGTAGCAGCACACCTATGATGTGGCTGGCAGGGATCCCCAAGCCCCACCAGCCGAAAACTCCCAACTACTCTCCTTCCTGCATACCTTGTAAATAGCATATCTTCACCTGTAGTAAGCAGCGACTGATACATACTGTTTGCACTTGCCCCACAGCCTTCCCTCTGATGTATCCCTGCCTATCAGGGTTGCCAGGTGGAAAAATTTTTCCCCACCCAATCGAGCCCAAATCCAGCCCAAAACCCGCCCAAAGTCAAACCCCGCCCCTGACACCCCCACCCCCGCGTCATCATCCCCGCCCCCGCCGTCATCAACCCCGCCCCCGCCGTCATCAACCCCGCCCCCGCCGTCACCGGCCCCGCCTCCCCCGTCACCGGCCCCGCCTCCCCTGTCACCGGCCCCGCCCAAAACGTCATGAACCCCGCCCAAAACGTCACTAACCCCGCCCCCCACGGCCAAAAAAAACGCTTTTAAAACCGCCCAAACGACCTAAAAGGAGCCCAAAAAACCGCAACCCGCCGCGGGCAAAAATTACCCGCGGCGGGTCGCGGAAAACCACCCAATTGGGCGGTAAAACCGCCCACCTGGCAACACTGCTGCCTATGCGGAAACAGGAAATTACATCAGAGGGAAGGCTGTGGGGTTAACATAAGCAGTGTGTATTAGTTGCTGCTCACTGCCAGTGAAAATCTGCTATTTAAAAGGAATGTGGGGGAGGGAAGATGTTTGAGAGACCATATGGCATGCAGATGAGAGGGGCACAGACCAAATCGCTTGTGGGACAAGATGGTGTTCTTCTGCCCACCCATCTTGGGCCCAGGCCCACCCAAAATTGGGTGTCTGGCTATGCCTCTGGAGCAGAGACTAGTGAGGGAAGGTTGCTTTTAGGAGAGCAGGCAAATCGAGGGATTCTTTAAGGCTCTGGAGGTGCCTGACTAGTGCTGGTAGTAGCTGGCAAAATTTTAAGATTGTTTTAGGATATGTTTTACTGAGGCAGGCTGATCCTCTGAAAAACCCTGAGAGGGGCTTGGAGTGGGAGAAAAGCTTGTTTTTATTCTGGCTTTAAAGGCTGCGTTTAGAAGCGGCTATCATTTTCCATAGTGTAATAACTGTGGGCTTCTGACACGGGTCAGTTGTGAGCATGGCACTAGGTGCTGAGAGGCGCATGCAGTGGTGTGCTGGAGCAGGCTCTCACAGGCTCTTGAGAGCCGTTTGTTAAGTTTTTAAGAATTTTGGGAGCCGGTTCTCCATGGCTACTTTAACAAATGGATCCCAAAATGTGGGCTTGGGCCCCTCCTGAATTCTCTTTTACTTTGCTGGTGAGAGTGAGCCCCCTGTTAACAATTTACCAGCACACCCCTGGGCGCATGTAAATGTGCTGTAGCTCAAAGGAATTAAATTTCCTTTGGCTGTCATAAGGGGAATGGGTTTGGAATTGTAGGGGCTGAGCAACACTGTGCAGAAATATGGGAAGCCTGCTTGTTTGAGTAGCCTGAGCAGATAGCCAAGCATCTGAGGCTGTGAGCCAAGTTAAAAGATTGTCAGACCAGATCTGATAAGACAAGGGAAAGGGGAGTCCTTGTTAGGGAACACTGGGGTGGGACGTGTCATGATAGTGATTCTGGCTTATGTTTTGTTTTGCATTAACTAGCTTCAATTTGGTTCCTGCCCTGAAGAGAGGACATACTCAGACTGCAACACAGAAGAGTCAGTTTCTCTTGTTTAAAGTTAGGTTTAGAAGGTACTTATCTGAAGCTGAGGCTGAAGATCCTGGTCCCACTGGTTCCTGGTTCCAGTTCCTGGCTGTGCTGCAATGTTTCTGTCCAGAAATGAGGAGGCCGGCCAATGTTCAAGCATGCACTGGGAAGAGGATTTGTTTTTCTTTGCATATATATTTTCCCTTGTTTCTTTTGAATTAACTTTTAACTTCTTGGACTTTTTCCTAAATATTTATCAGCGCAGTACTCAAGCTAGAATTACAGCTCATTTTACTGGGCCATTTTTTTTAAAAAAGCATTTTTGGGAGCAGACATACTTACATGAGAGTAGTTGGACTCATGCTGCTTCAGTCTTTACTGGATTGCAAAAAAACAAAAAGAAGAAAAGGGGATTTAAACACAAAGCAACACATTCTTGGGAGCTAAGTATGAAGGGTTGTAAGGGGTAAAAATATTAAGCTACTTGTCTGACTCAGGGGTCCTTTTACTAAGCTGCAAGAAAAAAATAAAAAGTTCCGGAAATGGTGTGCGCTCGACCTGGAACTACCGCCGGCAGCTGCCTTGGCCTGGTGGTAGTTCAGATTTAGCATGCAGTAAGTCTGCATTGGACTTACCGTCGCTTTGTAAAAGACCCCTTCTATTCCTGTAGTCTTTTTTGTTCATATAGCATTCTGGTTTGATCCAAGATGTCTTCTTGGGAACACCATTTTGTGTAATAAACACTAAGGGCCTGATATTCAGATCATGGGAGTTAGCCCATCTAACTCCCACGGTTGGTACTGAGCCTGGATAATCAATGCCGGGCCGTTTCTGGTGATGGCATTGAATATCCGGTTTAGTTTTGTCCGGTTCATATGTAACCAGCCAAGCCAATATTCAGAACTAGCCGGTTAAGTTTGAACCAGCCAAAGATAGGTCTAGTATTCACGTGACCAAATATGGCTGCCAAACGTGCTGAAAATCGGTGGCTAGATGTTTATAGTAGGTGAATAACTGGCTATCCACTAAATTTTCAGCGGGTCATGGCTAGCCATGTCCTGCTGAAAATTTGTGGAGAGCCAGTTATGGGGCATTTAACAGGCCAGGTGCTGATCCTGGCTGGTTAATGCTTTTGAATATCAAGGGGTAAGTTTTTTATCTGGAAGTAAGCGAATAAAGTCTCATGTGTTCATTGACTGCTGGAATTGTTCCACATTAAAGTGGAAATTGCACTGAGACAGAATAGCGCTGAAGCTAGGCGGTGTGACAGGTACATGCTATGTTTTTCTGCTATATCTTTTATACCCTTCATTACCTTCATTCTTCCACCAATTCCTTGTTGTAGAGGCATTGGCATAACAAGATCAAATCTGAGTTAACAACTAGAGTGAAAACACTAAGGAAATCTGTTGTGACAGCATTCAACTTTTGAAAGGGCTACTATGATAAAATGAGGAAAATTGTAAAAAAAAAAAAAAAAAGCTACAAGGAGCAGCAGCAAAGGTTAAGACTTTAAATCAGGGCGGGACTTGGGTGTTAGTCATTTTTCAGCCATAATGGAACAAAACAGAAATGTCCAGGACTAAAACTTAGATGTTTTGAGCTAGACCTGTTTTTATAATGAATAGCTGCAATGGGAATTGAACCCACTACCCTAGGATCAAAGCCCACTGCACTAACCACTAGGCTACTCCTCCACTTCACATAAAAAAGTGCCCTTACTCCCCCAGTGGTCACTAACCCACTTCCACCCCCCCCCCCCAAAAAAAAAAAAAAGATTTTTGATTAAAAATATTACTTGTAAGCCTCTGATGTTATACTCAAAAATGACCTATTCCCACAGGACAGAGGAAATATCCTACTAACTCCCATCCAAATAGACACCAAAAAAAAGCAGAAGACACCTCAAATTATAGACCGATAGCATCCATACCCCTAACAACCAAATTGACAGAAGGCATAGTCGCCAAACAACTAAGAGAATACCTCACTGATTTCAACATACTGCACGAATCTCAATCTGGCTTCAGACCTCAGCATAGTACAGAAACAGTACTAACCACACTCCTGACCAGATTCAAGCAGGAAATAGCAAGGGGTATAAACATCCTCCTACTCCAATTGACCTATGAAGCGCATTCGATATGGTCGACCACCACATACTACTGAAAATCCTTGACAAGATAGCAATTACAGGAAAAGTACTCTCCTGGAACAAGGGATTTCTGACATCCAGAACATACCAAGTCAAATCAAACGCAGATATATCTCCACCTTGGAACGTGGAATGTGGAGTACCACAAGGATCACCGCTCTCACCTATATTATTCAACCTAATGATGACACCACTGGCTAAATCTCTATCCAAACAAGGCCTCAATCCATTTCTCTACCCAGATGACATCACCATCTATATTCCCTTTAAACAGAACCCCACAGAAATCACCAAGGAAATAATAAACAACATGACCATCATGGAATCCTGGGCATCAGCATTCAAGTTAAAACTCAATAGAGATAAAACCTAATGTCTCATTCTCTCATCCCAATACAATAATGTTCCCCCCTCAGCAATTAACGCAAAGGGTTTTTCCCTCCCAATCTCAGACCACTTGAAAATCTTAGGCATAACAATTGACCGCAACCTAACACTAGAAAGCCAAGCTAAGAACACAACCAAGAAAATGTTCCACACTAAGTAGAAGCTCAAACGTATAACACCTTACTTTCCCAGGGATTCATTCCGCAACATGATCCAAACCATGGTGCTAACCCATGTAGACTACTGCAATAGTATTTATGTAGGCTGCAAAGATCAAATCATAAGAAAACTACAGACAGCACAAAACACGGCTGCCAGACTCTTCTTTGGAAAAACATGCTTCGAAAGCGCAAAACCCCTCCTAAGAAGCTTACATTGGCTTCCTATTAACGCTCATATAACATTCAAAAGATGCACAATAGTCCACAGAATCATCTACGGACTTGCACCAGATTACATGACAGAACTTATTGATCTACCATTAAGAAACGTGACGAGAACAGCAAGAACCTACCTATCCCTTTACTAGCCCCAGGGCCGGTCTTAAGGCGAGGCGACCGAGGCGGCCGCATAGGGCCCTGCGCTCAGAGGGGCCCCGCGCGCGCCTCAGGTCGCCCCGCCCGCCTGAGCTCCAGTCCGTCCGTCCGTCCGTCCTCCCTCCCAACGAATCCGATGCACGACGACGACAGCGGCGTGGAGGGGGCAGTCCGCCCCCCCCCCCGATGCCAGCGGGTGGGGGTGGGGGGTGCTCCGAGTTGCTGCTCTCCTTTCTCCTGCCTTTAAAAATGCAATTTGGAAGCGCCGAAAGTGACAGGCAGCGCCTCGCGTCTGCCCGCCCTGCTACTAAAATCTGTTTGACGTCATTGGGCCTTCCCACATTGAGTCCCGCCCTCCTCTGAGGTAACTTCCAATTACCGCGAGGGCGGGCGGGACTCAATGTGGGGAAGGCCCGAACGACATCGAAAAGATTTTAGTAGCAGGGCAGACGCGAGGCGCTGCCTGTCACTGTCTCTCCGGCGCTTCCAAATTGTTTTTTTAAAGGCAGTGAGGGTGGTGGGCGGCAGAATGGAGCTCAGCTGGTAGGTGGGTCGGAGAGGGGGGAGGGACTCAGATGGGAGAAGGGTGGGGGGTGGGGGTTCTCAGATGGGAAAAGGGTGGGAGGGTGGGGGTTCTCAAATGGGAAGGTGGAGAGGGGGTGGGGAGGGGGATGGTTGAAGGGGACTGGGGTTGGGGAGGGGATTCTCGGATGGGAGAAGAGGACAGGTGGGGAGGGGACTGGGGTTCTTGAATGGGATAAGGGGACTGACGTGGGAGGGGTATTCACGGATGGGAGAAGGGGGTGGGGAGGGGGTTATTGGATGGTTGAAGGGGACTGGGGTTGGGGAGGGGATCACGGATGGGAGAAGGGGCGGGAAGGGGGTTCTTGGATGGTTGAAGGGGACGGGTGGGGAGGGGACTGGGGTTCTTGGATGGGAGAAGGGGACTGTCACTGGGGTCTGAGAAGGAGCCATATGGGGCCTGGGGCTGGTGGGAAAATGGGGCATGCATGGGTCAGGTGGGAGAATGGTTCTGAAAAGGGGGCCCTAATACAAGGCATGTGGATGAAGGGGGCTGGAACTGGGGGCTGAAAAGGAGGGTAGGTGGGATAAGGGGGCTAGTACTGGGACTGGAGGCTGAAACTGGGGACTGGGGGCTGAAAAGGGGACAGGGAGAAGTGGCTGGGGGGCTGAAGCTCGGGACTGGTGGGATAGTGGGGCTGCAACTGGGGGCTGAAAAAAAGGGGCGGAGAGAGGGGCAGATCCTGGATGGGGGAGCGAGAGGGAGGGCAAACCCTGGATGGATGACAGAGGGAGGGCAAATGGTGGATTGAAGGGGCAGAGAGAGAGAGGGCTGACAGTGGATGGAAGGGATAGAAAGGGCAGACAGTGAATGGATGGGGGGGAGAGAGAGGGCAGACAGGGGCAGATGGTGGATGGATCATGGAAGGGGCAGAGATAGAGGGCAGGTGTGGATGGAAGGAGCAGGGAGAGAGGGCAGACATTGGATGGAGGGGACAGCAGAGAGGGCAGACACTGGATGGCAGAGAGAGACCGAAGACAGATGCTGGATGGAAGGAAGACAGTGAAAAGAAGATGAGGAAAGGAGAAACCTGAGACAACAAACTGTAAATAAAATATATATTTTTATTTTTTTGCTTTAGGATAAAGTAGTATTGTAGATGTGTTAATAAATGTTTATAATATAGAACATGTAAACAAGGTAATCTTTTGATTGGACTAATTTTAATACATTTTTAATACATTTTGTCTAACTTTCGGAGAACAAAACCCCCTTCCTCAGGTCAGGATAGGATACTGTAACAGTACTCTACTATATTGACCTGAGGAAGGATGTTTTGGCCTCTGAAAGCTAAATCTATTAGTCCAATAAAATGGTATTATTTTATTTTCTATATTTGTTTTATTTCTATTTGTTAATTTGAAAAAGTGGTGATTGGTATTTGTTAGGTTTTTTTTTTTTTCAAATTTACATCTGCTGTCTTTATATTTTGCACAGTACTAGGGGACATTTTCTGTTTCTGTGGTGTTGCATTGTATGCAGTCTGGCATCTTGGGGGTTCAGTTTAATTTTTCTCTAAATAGAAAGTTTTAATATTACTACTTACTATATAGTGGATTAGGGTGTATCTGTGTTTATGAAAAAGACATGGCTTTCACTTGGCATTGACTGTGCAGGATCGACGACGATCTGTACTATTCTGTCTGGTTTCATTTTACAATAGGTGAATTGATGCTCTAGTGCTCACTGTAGTGTTTTAAGATGTTTTCCTTTTCTTTGTGTGATTTAGTAGAAATGGCTGGTATGGTAGAATTGCTCTATAGGTCCTGAGTGTTTTGTATTCTCGGCATACCTAGTACTGGATTTTGGAGGGGGATGTTAAAAAATGACTGGGAGGGAGGGAGGGGGGCCTTGGAGCTGGGAGGGAGGGAGGCCCTGGAGCTGGAGGCCTTGGATCTCGGAGGGAGCGGTCTGGGAGCTTGGAGGGAGGGGTGGCCGGCCCTGGAGCTAGGGAGGGGGCGGAGCTAGGGCGGGGCTAGGGTGGGGCCCCATCAAATTGGTCTGCATAGGGCCCCGCACTTGCTAAGACCGGCCCTGACTAGCCCAATTGCAAAAGTATAAAATACAAATCTTCACATGCCACCAGCCTCTCCTTTAGAGGCACACAACTTTGGAACTCATTACCCAAAGACCTGAAACTCAGAAAACTACCTACAATTCAGAAAAAACCTGAAAACACATCTTTTCAAGAAGTCTTTCTCCCCTAGATCTGCCTAATCCCACACCACCATACATTATGAAAAGTTCAGAAATGGAAAACAATAATATTAACCACTCTCACAATAAGCTAATATTTCAACCTAAGCGTTTATTGTACTTCTGTATTATGTACTAGACTTCTACAAATCTAAATTTTGTAACCGCCTTTTTAGCAATATGTAAGCCACATTGAACCTGCCATACGGTGGGAAAATGTGGGATACAAATGCAATAAATAAATAAATAAATACTCAGGTGCATTAGAATAGCATGCAGGTCCCTGGTGTTGTCTAGTAGTGGTGCAGTGCACTGCAGATAGGTGGACCCAGGCTTCTATCTCCCCCTACCTGTTATACTTGTGGAGGAAACTGTAAGTCCTCCAAAACCCACATATTGGTGCTCCCTTCACCTGTAAGGGCTATGGCACTGGTGTACAGTTGGGGGTAGTGGGTTTTGGGTGGGCTCAGCAGACAAGGTAAGGGAGTAATGGTAAGATGTGTACCTGGGAACATTTTATAAAGTCCACTGCAGTGCCCCCAAGGATGCCCTATTGCTTTCCTGGGATGTCACTTTTCCACTATTCCACCTGATGCAAAGCTTTCTATTTTTTTTTTATAACATCTGAGCCTTGTGTCTATTGTTTATCAGTAGATTTGAGCTTTGAATTCAGATCTATAAATAAAAAGGAAGTCTCATTACATATATCTAAATACCAGAGTGATTTTTTCCATACTTTATAGCAAAAGTGTACATTCCCTAATTACTTGTCCCACTACAACTGAAGCTTTTACCTCCTCAGTGCATGTAAATGGTTTCATCCGTGTGGATTCTCTGATGCCCTGTGAGGCTTTCTTTCCAACCAAAGCTTTTACCACACTCAGAACATGTAAATGGTTTTACTCCTGTGTGTATTCTCTGGTGCATTGTGAGGTTTACCTTCTGACCAAAGCTTTTACCACACTCTATACATGCAAATGGTTTCTCTCCTGTGTGGACTCTGTGATGCACTTTGAGATTTACATTACAGCCAAAGCTTTTACCACACTTAGAACATGTGAATGGTTTCACTCTATTGTGGATTTTCTTGTGTATTTTGTACATTTTGCATTTTTTTGTTTGAAAATGGACCAAAAAATAAAACGCTCAAATTACAAAACGTTTTTCCAAACAGCATTTTCAAAAGGAAAAGATGGACTTTGTTTTTTTTTTTAGAAAATGACCTTCGTTCCTGTTCTGATTTTGGATGTTTTACAAAAATGTCCAAATTCAGACTTAGACATCATATCCAAAAATGCCCCTTATGCACTTGACTTGCCCAAGGTGCTACAGTGGGAATAGAACCCATGTTGCCAGGATCAAAGTCTGCTGCACTAACCATTAAGCCACTCCTCCTCTATTTTGGATGGTTTGCATTTGGACATTCATTAAAGGATATTTCAGGAATATAAAGAGACTTCAGGGTGTATTGATGTGCTGCGGTTATACATCGAGATACTAAGATCTTAAAGTGACAGATCTTGGGAGGCTTGAACAGATGTATATGTAGATTGTGAAATATAAAGAAGTAATAAAGAGGATTTTGTTTTGGAGGTTTTTTTCAGGCCGATGATGACTGAGATGTCTGTGTTAATACTGAAAAATCTTTGCCAGTTGTCGCTGAGCAAGCCAGATATTTTTAGGCCTTTTGCTCCATATTTTAATTTTTGAAGCTAGCAATTAACTTGATGTTATACCACAGTGTTGTTTGTTTGTGTTCATTGGAAAAATGACAAAAAAGGATATCTTTCAGCAATCTGTTGCATATTTCAAAAATCATCACAACTATAGTACTATGCCTTTTCATCCTTTCTTCCTGGTCTTCTGTTCTTTTAGTACAATGCTGTAGTCAATACAGGCCATAATAAGTAAACACTGAAAACAAATATGTCAGGCCTCCCACTTAATTATATGTCTAGCTAGCCAAAGGATTGATGCTATGTAACCAAAACCTTTAAAGCCTAAATTCCAGCAACTAATTTAATGTAATGTAGAAATGGAGCACACATATAATTTAAATACTCAGCTTGGTCACGCAATAAATTTGGTTTATACCACTGACTTAGTTTCACGAAGTAGAACTTTATAATGAAAAGAATTTTCACTGTATTAGTCACTTCTCTGGCTTATTGGTCATTCTGTTTTCTTCTAAGTTCATGGCTCAATGTCAGATGACAAAAAAAATGGAGGTGTTATTTACATGTGAAATAATCTGATAAAGTATACAGAAAAAAAAAATCCTCACCTGGAAAACGAATAATCCTTTATTATGAGCATCGTGAGAAAAGCTGGGGATGTTTTGTTACCACAGACTGATACAAATTTATTCCAATACGATTATAGCCCTTTTTCATTCTATTGTACTTTCTAAGTATCGTGGATTGGCAATGCTGACAGTCTTTTTGGAAACATTTATGTCTGTTAAAATATCTACCCCCATGCTGCAAAAATACATACATACACCCCAAATACTATAGGGGTTGCAGATATTTATCTTTTAAAACAAAGAGGCTGAAGTTTAAATTTAGGAGATCATTTACTAAGCAGTGGTAAGCCCAAAGCGGGCTTACTGCTCACTAAATAAGTACATAAATAATTCCACACTGGGAAAAGACCAAGGGTCCATCGAGTCCAGTATCCTGTTCACAACAGCAGCCAATCCAGGCCAAGGGCACCTGGCGAGCTCCCCAAACGTACAAATATTCAATACATGTTATTCCTGGAATTGTGGATTTTCTAACCCCTTTTAAAACTCTGCTAAGCTAACCGCCTTCACCATGTTCTCCGGCAATGAATTCCACAGTTTAATTATGCGTTGGGTGAAGAAAATTTTTCTCAATTTTGTTTTAAATTTACTACACTGTAGTTTCATTGCATGCCCCCTAGTCCTAGTATTTTTGGAAAGCGTGAACAGACACTTCACATCCACCTGTTCCACTCCACTCATTATATACCTCTATCATGTCTCCCCTCAGCCGTCTCTTCTCCAAGCTGAAAAGCCCTAGCCTCCTTAGTCTTTCTTCATAGGGAAGTCGTCCCATCCCCGCTATCATTTTAGTCGCCCTTCGCTGCACTTTTTCCAATTCCACTATATCTTTCTTGATATGCGGCGACCAGAATTGAACACAATACTCAAGGTGCGGTCGCACAATGGAGCAATACAACGGCATTATAACATCCTCAGACCTGTTTTCCATACCTTTCCTAATAATACCCAACATTCTATTCGCTTTCCGAGCCGCAGCAGCACACTGAGCAGAAGGTTTCAGTGTATTATCGACAACGACACCCAGATCCCTTTCTTGGTCCATAACTCCTAACGTGGAACCTTGCATGACATAGCTATAATTTGGGTTCTTTTTTCCCACATGCATCACCTTGCACTTGCTCACAATAAATGTCATCTGCCATTTAGCCGCCCAGTCTCCCAGTCTCGTAAGGTCCTTCTGTAATTTTTCACAATCCTGTTGCGAGTTAATGACTTTGAATAACTTTGTGTCATCAGAAATTTAATTATCTCGCTAGTTACTCCCATCTGTAAATCATTTATAAATATATTAAAAAGCAGCGGTCCTAGCACAGACCCCTGAGGAACCCCACTAACTACCCTTCTCCATTGTGAATACTGCCCATTTAACCCCACTCTCTGTTTCCTATCCTTCAACCAGTTTTTAATCCACAATAGGACATTTCCTCCTATCCCATGACCCTCCAATTTCCTCTATAGCCTTTCATGAGGTACCTTGTCAAACGCCTTTTGAAAATCCAGATACACGATATCAACCGGCTCCCCTTTGTCCACATGTTTGTTTACTCCTTCAAAGAATTGAAGTAAATTGGTCAGGCACAATTTTCCCACAAAAAAGCCGTGCTGACTTGGTCTCAGTAATCCATGTCCTTGGATGTGCTCTGTAATTTTGTTTTGGATAATAGCCTCTACCATTTTCCCCGGCATCGATGTCAGACTCACCGGTCTATAATTTCCCGGATCTCCCCTGGAACCTTTTTTAAAAATCGGCATTACATTGGCCACCCTCCAATCTTCCGGTACCACGCTCGATTTTAAGGATAAATTGCATATCACTAACAGTAGCTCCGCAAGCTCATTTTTCAGTTCTATCAGTACTGCCAGGCTACCGTAGCAGCCCAGCAGTAGTTCCCACCCCAAGCACATGCAATTTCTGTTGCTACAAAAATATTTTTATTTTTGTAGTGCTGGTGTTTACCTGGCAGTTATTGGGTAGTGCCATGTGCTGCTGGTTACTGTTGGGTTAGCGAGGGAGCTCTTACCACCACCTCAGTGAGTGACAGTATGTGCTCCCCCTCGAAATAGCCATGCGGCAAGTGCTTCATTTGGCACATGACCATTTCTTTTTTAAAACCCCCAGCCTTTTACCTGCTGCAGTAAAAGGAGGCCTCAGTGCACATCAAAAAAGCATGCTGATATCAGTGCAGGCCCCCTTTTGCCTCAGCTTAGTAAAAGCACCCCTTAATGCACACATACACACCAGGGGCGTATCTGCGTGGGGCCACAGGGGCCTGGGCCCCCGCAGATTTCGCCCTGGACCCCCCTACTGCCGCCGTGGGTACCTTTGCTGGCGGGGGACCCCAACCCCCACCAGCCGAGGTCCGCTTCCTCCTGCCGCTGCCTTACATTGTACATGAGTCTGACGTCCTGCACGTACAACGTGCAGCAGTGGCGTCAGACTCAGTCCGAAACTGCATTCAGCTAGCAGCTTCTTTGAACAGCAGCACAGAGTGACGGAGGACGAATCCCGATGAAGAACTTAAAAAACCTCGCAGCGGCAGGAGGAAGCGGACCTCGGCTGGTGGGGGTTGGGGTCCCCCACTAGCAAAGGTACCCACGGCGGCAGGGGGGGGGGGGGGTCGGAAATGGCGGCGGTGGGGGGGGGGCTATAATGTGCCCCCTCACTCTGGCTTTGGCCCCCGCTACCGCCGACTTTCAGATACGCCCCTGATATACATTCCTTAGAATCCTAATTTCATCTTTTCTTGAGAATAAGAAAATGCAGAGCTCCCTAAGGAAAATGGCAGGCTAAAAGTAGCAAACCTATAGAACTAATATAGCTGTTTTAGGTCAAAACATTTACTTGAGAAGCTAGGCTTAGATTCTGAACAAGGATTGTACAATCTAAGGGGTCCTTTTGCAAAGGTGCACTGAAAAATGGCTTGTGGTAGTGTAGGAGCGGGTTTTGGGCACGCACCGATCCATTTTTTAGCACGCCTATAAAAAAGGCCTTTTTTGCCGAAAATGGACATGCGGCAAAATGAAAATTGCCACGCATCCATTTTGGGTCTGAGACCTTACTGCCAGCCATTGACCTAGCGGTAAAGTCTCAAGCGGTAACTGGGCGGTAATGACCTACACACGCCAAATGCCACTTGGCGCACATCCGTTACGCACACTCAAAAATAAAAAAATACTTTTCAGATGCGCCACACAGTAGTCAGGTGGTAACTCCATTTTTGCATGCACTGGGCGCACGTAGACGCTTACACAGCTTAGTAAAAGGACCCTTAACAGTGCTATTATATTATGTGTCAGGCTTGTCTAGCACAATATGTAAAATCTAAAGAACTTATCCTATTACTGCCCATACAGTAAGGATTTGGAGACTGACTGTGAGAGAGCTTGGAACAGGAATGCAGGAACTGTCATATGTCTTATCTTTGATTATGAATGCCTGGCTTTCTACAATGATATTTTCCCAGAAATATATCTTTGAGCAAATGCAAGGCTCAGATTTCTTGGCTATTTATGAAAGGATACCTACTTCATTTTCTATGAGGATTTGACAACCTGATTCAGCCTTCTTCCTTGCACTAAATATATTTATTCACAATTTAGGGAGGCATTCAAGGAGAGAGCAATGATCAGAGTTTTATGTGTTAGAAATGGTTTATCATACTAAGCTGAAATCAGAACTTTACCTTTTTTTATCAGCCTAGGAGGGAAAGAGGAGTAGTGCAGCCGTGATAGCTGGAATCATCACATAGAGCTGGATGCTAGAGATTGGTAGACTTTCTGGTGTCTATTCCCAAGGTCTTTATTTAAGTCAGATTATGTATAAACTAGCATACAGGATATACAGATATCTATCATACTTTGCTAAATCTGATTCTATGACCCCTGTGTGATATTGGGCTTAAGGGAGGATGATGAACTGACTAAAGCAACCAGAATTTTGATTTTTCACTGCCTACATACAGCAAGCTTTACAATGGCCTATTTTTGGAAACTGACCCTCATGTTACACAGTTGGCATATAAAAATGGCTGAGTTTCTATATGTTGTGTTCTCGAGGGCCTTGGCATTCTGTCAGGTCCTCGAGGCAGGACTGGAGTTCATGAGCCCTTGGGCCACTGCCGAGGAGCGGCAGCAGCAGGCAAGACCACCTCGGGACTGGAAACAGCTTCACCTGCACCTAGCCACCGTTCCTCCGGAGTTGAGCTCCGAAGTGCAGGCAGCCGGCAGGACTTGCAGGATAAGGCAGGAACTGAAGATCCAGAGGACCCACCCCGGGGTCTGGGATACACAAGGGCGACAGGGCACGGAACTAGACTCAGACAGTGTGCTGCTGCGCAGCCACTAGCAAGACCCAGAAGACAGACCAAGGAACACAAGGCGTACAGAAGCTAGCAGGAGCAAGGACTAGGGCAGCAACACACTAGGCAGAACGGGGATCCGGGAATACCCACAGGGAAAACCCTCTAGCTAGGTGGAGACAGGATACAGGAATAATCACCTAGGAAAACACACAAGCCAGACAGATACAGGATTCAGGATATACACTCAGGATATACAAGCAGGGTAGGCACACAGGCTAGGCCAGGCAGGACTTAGGGTAAAGAGAGCAAACCAGGAAGAACAGGCCAGGGGTCTTGGGCTGGCAGCAGAGCAAACAGAGTAACCAGGAATAACAGGCCAAGGGTCTTTGGGGCAGACAGGAAAACAGACAGAGTAAACCAGGACAAAGGCTTCACCCCAACCCAGGGTAAGCCAGGGACAGAGGCTTCACCCCAACACAGGGTAAGCCAGGAACAGAGGCTTCACCCCAAACACAGGGTAAGCCAGGAAGGACCGCAGTCCACAGACAGACAGTGGCAGGGAAGACCCCCCCACGGAAGGACAACAGAGACACAGAAAGATGCTGGGCTGGAACCCAGAGAGAGGCTAAGCAGTAGTGCAGCAGACACTTACTAACCTGACCTGGCCTAAGAGCATAACACTTATGCAAAGGCACTGACTGCAAGCACAGCACTTCCTTATGAAGGCTCTCACTGATGAGTCATCAGCAGTAGGACAGAAGCAGGAAATACACTGACCCCAAAGAGAGGCTTGACACACATAGGAAGTGAGCCCACAGGAAAGACAAGCAGGAGCCATCTTGGAAGCTGGCACAGAGCCGGTGGTAGCCATCTTAGATGCTGGCACCTTGGAGACACATAGCCCACACAGGTGAGGTCTAGTGAAGCAATCAGGTTCATGCTGGAAGCAGCCAGCACACCAGGACAGAGACAAGACTAACACAAACACAGAAAGAAGCCAACAGAGCTGCTGACCCCCAGAAAGAAGGTAAGGCTGAGGGTGGTCACGGCCACAGACGTGACACTATATATATAAAGGCTAAGGGGTCCTTTTACTAAGGTGCGCTGTAAAATGGCCTGCGGTAGTGTAGGCGCATATTTTGGGCGCGCACAGATCCATTTTCAGCACGCCTGCAAAAAATGCCATTTTTATTTATGCTGAAAATGGACGTGCGGCAAAATCAAAATTGGCGCACGTCCATTTTATGTCTGAGACCTTACCGCCAGCTATTAACGGTAAGGTCTCAAGTGGTAACCAGGGTGTAATGACCTACACGCGTCAAATTCCACTTGGCGTGCATCTGATACGTGTGTCCGGAAATAGTTTTCCAACATGCATATCAGATGCACACCAAAAATGAAATTATCGCAAGAACCACATGGTAGCCAGGCGGTAGCTCCGTTTTGCCGTGCATTGGGAGTGCATAGACATGTACGCAGCTTAGTAAAAGGGCCCCTAAGTTACTCGCTCAAGGATCAGCAAGGTAAGAATTATTGGCCAAAGATGTTAGACTGATTAGGCCCTGGTTTATGTGTCTTTGTATTTATTTATTTAATTGCTGCATTTGTACCCCATATTTTCCCACCTATTTGGAGGCTCAGTGCGGCTTACATTATGTTGCAAAGGCATCACCATTAACAGAGTAAGAGGTTGGGCATAATGTTACATATTAATGTGTAAGAAATCAGATAAATAGGGTCAGTAGAATGATATACATAACATAAAAGTGAGAGCAGGTTAAGATATAATGATCAATAATGATGATATGATTAACATAATCAGATTAGCAGGGATCAGTATTAGTTGGTTCAGGTATAGATTGGAATCTACTACTACTACTATTTATCATTTCAATAGCGCTACAAGGCATATGCAGCGCTATACAAGTCATTAAGGAGGTTTCTTTTTGTAAGTCTCTTCGAACAGGTGCGTCTTCAGTAACTTCCGGAAGGTTGTCAAGTTGTGTGCTGTTTTTATAGTATTCGGTAGTTTATTCCATGATTGTGTACAGAGGTATGTGAAGGTAGATGCGTGTATTGATTTGTATTTAAGTCCTCTGCAATTGAGGTAGTGGAGGTTTAGGAAGGTACATGATGAACTTTTGATATTTCGTATGAGTTTGACTGATGATTGAAACCCTTGTTACAAAGTTCTGATGAGCTCTGTAACAAGGGTTTCTGTTTGTAAAAAATAAAAGGTTTTTTTTTAATAGAGGAAAAATCTCTAGGTAGCTGTAAATACAGGATAGTATATCTCCAGATCCTGACCTGGTTCCAGTTAATTTGGAAATACAAAGGAATAAGAGGAAACTGCCAAATCATAAAAATAATCTTCAAACAAAGCCCAAACCAACTGAATGAAATGTGTTCTGGCTGTGCTACTTCTGCAAGAAAAGAACACAAAATTCTATTAAATTTAAATCACTATTGTCTATTGAGTGCCTAGCAAATTTTAAGTAACATTTGGCATAAATCACAATTTTTACAGCCAAAAGGTAAAACTGTAAACAAGCATTGGAAAAATGATGTCAGAGCTGTTGTTATAAACTCAAATGCTAATAGAAAAGACAGCAGGATGAAGCTTGGATTAGTTTTTCCAATAGTCATGAAATCCTACTATATACTACTACTACTTAACATTTCTAAAGCGCTACTAGGGTTACGCAGCGCTGTACAATTTAACATGGAAGGACAGTCCCTGCTCAAGGAGCTTACAATCTAAATGAAGAGTGACCGATGTGCTGCGCATGCGCGGCATGTCACAAATCTCTTCCTAGTTCCCGTTGACCGGCGAGCACCGGGCGGGCGGGGATCGTCCCACAGCAGCTGCGAGGCGCACTCCGTCTCTGACCCAGGCACTTTCCTCTGCCACCATCCCCCGGGGCGGCTTTCCTGGGCGGGGGCTCGGCTGCACCCAGTGTTGCTCCGATCGCTTTCTTGCCATTTTTAATGGGCTCAACGGCTTGTACTTATATAAAATGCATGTCTAAAATCCACAAAAACAAAGCTATCCATAAGAATTAAGCAAGCTTTGGTTGGGAGATAACATTATTATTTTGGCAGGCATAACTGATCCACAGTTGGCTGGCAGATGAAGTATTCAAATGTAGATGTAACTTTGTCAAGGTATGGGAGAGGTGAAGATTTTTGAGCTCAGTCCTTTGGCACTGGAATTCAGAATCTCTTGAGCCTAGATCCGAATCAAACTAATATCAATAGTAAGGTAAGTTGTAGGTAGGACAACTCTCCAGTAGCCTGTCTACGTGAATAAGCTTTGTATGCTCAGTCTAGTTCTTAATAAACAACCACCATTACCCAGTACTGTAGCTAGTGGTTGGAAAACAGGCTGAATAAGCAATTGTATTTGTGTCTCTGAAACTTCTTCATTTGAGAAAGCTTTTGACAAAGTCCCTCATGAGAGACCACTAATAAAATTAATAAGCCTTGAGATAAGAGGCAATGCATCTTTGTAGATTGGGAACTGGTTAAAAAAATAGAAAACAGAGAATAGGTTTAAAATGGTCAATTTTCAATGGAGGAAGATAAATAGTGAAATGCCACAGGGACCTGTACTGGGACTAGTCCTTTTTAACATATTTATAAATGATCTGGAAATGGGATCGACAAGTGAAGTGATTAAATTTGCAGATGATATAAAATTTATTCCTAGTTGTTTATTCCCAATATTCCAAGTTGTGTATTCACAAATATGTGGGAGAGATACCAATGCCAGATATGGAGGGGAATAATCGAATGGGGTGCCCAAGTTTTCCTGAGGGCATCCTCGCAGGATGTCCCCGCAAAGGGGCGGAGAAACCCATATTATCGAAACAAGATGGACGGCCAACTTTCATTTCGATAATACGGTCGGGGACACCCAACTCTCCACATTTAGGTCGACCTTAGAGATGGTCGACATAAATGTTGAGATGGTCGACCTTAGAGATGGGCGTCCCCGGTTTTCGGCCATAATGGAAACCGAGGACACCCATCTCAAAAACGACCAAATCCAACTCATTTGGTCGTGGGAAGAGCCAGCATTCGTAGTGGTCATCTGGTCAGTTCGGGCACCTTTTTGAGGCTTGGTCGTAAGAAAAAATGGACCAAGTAAAGTCGGCCAAGTGCTCATCAGGGACGCCCTTCTTTTTTCCATTATCGCTCGAGGACGCCCATCTGTTAGGCACACCCCAGTCCCGCCTTTGCTACGCCTCCGACCCTGAGAGAAGGACACCCATCTCCCGATTTGTGTCGAAAGATGGGCGCCCTTCTCTTTCGAAAATAAGCCTGATGGTATTCAATGCTGATGTGTCAGAGAAACTGAAAGAAATCTCTGTAAACCTGGAAGATGTAATGGGGCAATTTGACATATTGAATAACAAAGTGCCTGGACCAGACGGTATATATTCCAGGGTACTGACAGAATTGAAAAATTAACTTGCACAGCTATTTTCAGTAATATGTAATTTACCTTTAAAATCAAGCACAGTACCGGAAGATTGAAGGACAGCTAATGCAACACCAATTTTTTTAAAGGCTTCCAGAGGTGATCTGGGAAATTATAAACTGGTGAGCATAAAGTCGGTGCTGGGCAAAATGTTAGAGACTGTTATAAGGAACAAAATTACAGAGCATTTGCATAAGCATGGGATAATGAGACCACGCCAACATAGATTTAGTGAAGGGAAATTTTGCCTCACCTATCTACTGCATTTCTTTGAAGGGGTAAATAAACATGTGGATAAAGGTGAGCAAGTCAAATATACCCACAAACTTAGTCACCCCAGACTACGCCCTTCCCGTCTCAGATAGTCTGAAAATCCTTGGTGTCACAATTGACTGTAACCAGTAGCAACAGACCTATGATGTGGCCGGCAGAGATTCCCAAGCTGAAAACTCCCAACAACTGTCTCTCCTGCATACTTTATAAATAGCAGATCTTCGCCTGCAGGAAGCAGCAACTGATACATACTGCTTACACTGGCCCCACAGCCTTCCCTCTGACGTATTCCCACCTATGCGGAAACAGGAAGCTGCATCAGTGGGAAGGATGTGGGGCCTACATGAGTAGTATGTATTAGTTGCTCCTCACTGAAAATCTGAAATTTAAAAGGTGTGCAGGAGAGGAGGGATATTTGAGAGATCATATGGCATGCAGGCGAGAGGAGAGACCAAATCACCTATGGGATGGGGTGGGGTTCTTCTGCCCACTCATCTTGGGCCCAGGCCCACCCAAAATTGGATGTCTGGCTACGCCCCTGCATGGCGCACACCAAACCGCTTCAGTTGTGGATGAAGCAAGCAGTTGTTTTCTCATGTGTGCCATTTCCTTAGCAAAATCGGATAGAATGGTTTAGATCCATTCCAGGTCAGGCTAGCTTCTTTTACCAGAATCTCCAGTATTTGTTGATAGCAGAAAATTATAATAATAATAATAGGGTGAGGCCCTCTCTGGTTCGGAGGCCTGAATGTAGGGACCCTATCCAGCTTATTTTCGAAAGAGAAAAACGCCTATAGTGCGACCTAAATCGAGAGATAGACATTTGTCTCGCAAAGGCGCCCAAATCGGTATAATCGAAAGCCGATTTTGGGCGTTTCCAACTGCACTCCGTCGCGGAAATGAATAAAGTTGACGGGGGCGTGTCGGAGGCGTGGTGGAGGCGGAACTGGGGCGTGGTTATCAGCCGAGGAGAGATGGGCGTCTTTAGCTGATAATCGGAAAAAAAAGGCGTATTTACCGCGATTTTGGGTCACTTTTTTTGGACCCTTTTTTTTCACGAACAAGTCCCAAAAAAGTGCTCCAACTGCCCAGATGACCACTGGAGGGAATCGGGGATGACCTCCCCGGACTCCCCCAGTGGTCACTAACACCCTCCCACCAAAAAAAACCCACTTTAAAAACTTTTTTTCCAGCCTCTATGCCAGCCTCAAATGCCGTACCCACCTCCATGACAGCAGAATGTGTTCGATCCTCTCACAGCCTTTCTCTGGGTCAGATGTGGCTCTCGGGTGCAATACAGGGTCACATCAGCATTGCATTGTGGTGGGTGTAGGGTATTGGGCTCCGTGATTTCATTAGCTTGTGTTACAGTCTCACGGTGGTTGTAGTTGGTAGGCTCTTCTCCCATGGTGCTTTCCCCCCTGCCTACTGGGTCAGAGTGTGCCCTGTTGTGTTTCCTGTTGTAGTCCATGCGGTAGTGGCCATTTTTGTAAGCCAGTTTTAGTTCCCTTTCCTGTGTTAGCCACGTTAGACAACTTAGTTCTTCCCTTGAATGTGGCTGAAAGAGGGCATTGTACAGCATTCTGTCAGCTCTGACCTACTGCTCATCTCAGTACCAGGGAGACTCGTTGCCAGTGGGGCACAGCCTCTGATCTGCAGTTAACTGTGAGTAAAGGCGGTTATTCCAATAAAGGACGTTTTCGTAGAGATTAGTCTTCAGGTGTCAACTGGTGTGCCAATGTTATATAGCAGCAACCAGTCCTAGAGGCCTGCGTGTATGCAGGTCCCTGGAGCACTTTTAGTGGGTACCGCAGTGCACTTCAGCCAGGTGGACCCAGGCCCATCCCCCCCCCTACCTGTAACACTTGTGCTGGTAAATGGGAGGCCTGCAAAACCCAATGTACCCACATGTAGGTGCCTCCTTCACCCCTAAGAGCTATGGTAGTCTTGTACACATGGGCGTGGACTGGGGGGGCGAGGGGGGGCAATGCCCCCCCAAACGGCACCAGGAGTAAAAAAAAAAAAAAAAAAAAAAACACGCTCGTCTACTCCATCCGCTTCGCTTCCCTGCCCTCTCAGCGTCCCGCCCGAAAGGAAATGACATCAGAGGAAGGCGGGACGCAGATAGAGAGGGCAGGGAAGCGAAGCGGACGGAGCCAAGCGTGTCTGTCTCTACCTTCTCTCTTCCTCCCTCCCTCCGGCGCAGGCAGCAGTCTTTTTCATCCTTTCAGCATTCCTGGCAGCGGTAGCAACTTATACACGCTGCCTACGGTCTGCCCCGGAAGCCTTCTCTTCAAGTTCCTGTTCCCACCTATGCGGGAACAGGAACTTGAAGAGAAGGCTTCGAGGCAGAGCCGAAGGCAGCATGTATACGTCGCTACTGCTGCCAGGAACACTGAAAGGATGAAGAAGACTGCTGCCTGCGCCAGAGGGAGGGAGGAAGAGAGGGGGTAAACAGAGGCACGATCCTGGACCTCGCGGGGGGGGGGGGCAGCAGAGGGAAGATGGATGGGACTGGGAGGGGTGGGAAGCAGAGGGAAGGAGCAGGAGATGGATAGGACTGGGAGGGTGGGAAGCAGAGGGAAGGAGCAGGAGATGGATGGGACTGGGAGAGATGGTGAGCAGAGGGGAGGAGCAGGAAATGGATGGGACTGGGAGGGGTGGGGAGCAGAGGGAAGGAGCAAGAGATGGATGGGACTGGGAGGGGTGGGGAGCAGAGGGAAGCCTACTGGAAAGAAGACACTGCATAAAACAGAAGACACTGGGACAAAAGTGTATAGAAAAACTAAATGACCAGAGAACAAAGGTAGAAAAAACGTATTTTAGTCAGAATTTATTAATTGAAATATGTCAGCTTTTTGAAATGTGCATCTGTGATATTTTGCATGTAAATTTCAATTTTTCTGGTATTGCTGCATGCTGAGTCTGACTTCTTGAGTTAACTTTCCAGTTCAGTATTTTGCCTTCATACTTTTTTATTTCTAGTTCCTTGTGTCATGTCTGTTGTGTCATGTGTTTTTCATGTGTGATTAAGGTGCAGTATTCTGCTAGCGTGTAGTGTTTGCAGCCCTTTTTGTTTTGCTTTTTTTCACAAAGTAGTGTATTGGTGTTTTAGAGCCTGGTGTAATTACAGTTCTGCCTTTTCACGCATAAGGTTGTAGCTCGTCCTGTCCTTGGATTTAGTGCTGTTATGGTTTAGTAAGGATATGAGTGTGTTTTTGCACAAGTTTATGTATAGCGTTTTGCAGTGGAGCGATTGTGTGTTGACCTTACTGAGGTGGCACCAGAACATCAGAAAGGGTTTTAGAGCCTAAATCATGACACACTACCTCTTGAGGGATCTACATATAGAGCCTATGCATTTCTAAGGTCAACACTGGCATGGTATGGGAAAGGGGGTGGGGAAATACTACTGGAGAGGAAGAGGGAGTTCTGGGTAAGGAGGAAGGAAGGAAGGAAGGGAGAAAGAGCTGGCTTGATATCTCAAACATATTCATTATGGTTATTCCCCAAAAAAGCCAGCTCTTTTTCCCTTCCTTCCTCCATATTAGCATATTCATTTGCATATATAATATGTAAATGAATATGCTAATATGCTCCGCCCCATCCTTTGCCCCCCCAAATGAAACAGTCAAACTACGCCCATGGTTGTACATTTGTGGGTAGTGGGTTTTGGGGGAGGGGGTTGGGGGCTCAGCACCCGTGGTAAGGGAGCTATGCATGTGGGAGCTTTTTCTGAAGTCTACCGCACTGACGTAGGGTGCCCAGTTGGTGTCCTGGCATGTCAGGAGGGCGAGTGTACTACGAATTGTGGCCCCTCCCATGACTAAATGGCTCGGATTAGGACGTTTTTGAGCTGGGCGTTTTTAGTTTCCATTATCGCTAAAAAAAAACAAACGCCTAGCTCAAAAACGTCCATTTTTTCGAAAATATTTTATTGCATTTGTATCCCACATTATCCCACCTCTTTGCAGGCTCAATGTGGCTTACAATTCATCATGGATATTGGAAGTGGTTCGGCCCGCCCCTTCATGGACCCGTTCTCGGAGATAAACGCCCATGGAGATAGGCGTTTCCGTTCGATTATGCCCCTCCACGTGCCCTCTCAATTTCAAATGGCATTTTAAAGCTTATTTGCAATAGTTTAGGCAGAAATGCTTCTATGAACAATATTGGGTTGGAGCCTTCCATACCTTCAGGTATCCCAAGGATCCTAAGATTATTTCTACTGGACCTGTTATTTGAGTCCTCCAACTCAGCCTGCAGTGACTCTGGAGCTCATTTTCAAAAGAGAAAGGTGTCCAAAAAGTGGCATAAATCTGCATTTGAATGTTTTTTTCACAAAAACATCCAAATTGGTATTTTCAAAACCAATTTCTAGATGTTTTTCTATGAAGTCCATCAGAAATGCATTCAAATCACAAGGGGGTGTGTCAGGGGCATGTTAAGGGCAGGATCTGAGTGTTCCTGATCATTTTTCAGCCATAATGAAACAAAACAAAACCATCCAGGACTAAAACTAAGACATTTTGAGTTAGACCTGTTTTTATAACGAATAAGGCACATAAAGGTGTCCTAAATGACCAGATTCCACTGGAGGGAATCAGGGGTAGCTTCCCCTTATTCCCCCAGTGGTCACTAACCCCCTCCCACCCCCCAAAAATGTGATTAAAAACATTACTTGCCAGCCTCTATGCCAGCCTCAGATGTTATACTCAGGTCCATTAGAATATCATGTAGGTCCATGGTGTAGTCTAATAGTGGACTACTTGTGGAGGAAACTGTGAAACTTCCAAAACTCACCAGAAACCTACTGTACCCATATATAGGTGGGAAAATGTGGGGTACAAATGTAACAAATAATAATAATTGGTGCCCCCTTCATCCGTAAGGGCTATGGTAGTGGTGTACAGTTGAGGGTAGAGCTTTTGGAGGGAGTTGGGGGACTCAGCAGACAAGGTAAGGGAGCAATGGCGAGATGTGTACCTGGGAGCATTTTATGAAGTCCACTGCAGTGCCTTCTAGGGTGCCCTATTGCTTTCCTGGGATGTCAGGGGGACCAGTCTACTAAAAATGCTGGCTCCTCCTACATCCTAATGGCTTGATTTTGTGCATTTTGCACTTGGACATTGTTTGGGGGGTTTTTTTTTCCCCGAAAATGGACCAAAAATCAAAACGTCCAAATCACAAATCCTTGTTCAAAACAGTATTTTCAAAAAAAAAAAAAAAAATAGACTTTTTTCTTTTTTTAAAAATGAACTTCTTTCCTATTCAGATTTTGCACATTTTTTGCAAAATGTCCAAAGTTGGACTTAGATGTCATATCAAAACTGCCCCTCTCTATGATTTTGCGATCATGATGGTAATGTTGCATATCATCTTCAACATCCAAGATACAGTTTTCCAGGTTAGTAGTGCATTCATTGCAGGATTTTAATTTATAATGCATTTTTGTTATCTCAAGTTTTACGGCAGCTAAGCTAGAAGATTTGTCTTGTAGCATACTTTTTATGGCATTCAACTCCAACATCACAGGATCGAGGAGCTCATACTGTTCCCTGGTTGATGCCATTTTAAGCGGGGTACAGCAGACCTGCTTAATTCTTTTGCTGCTGGATCCTGAAGCAAAAAGATTTTCCATTTTGTTATTTTTGCTGGTAACATAGTAGATGACGGCAGAAAAAGACCTGCATGGTCCATCCAGTCTGCCCAAGACAAACTCATATGTGTATACCTTACCTTGAATTTGTACCTGTCCTTTTCAGGGCACAGACCGTATAAGTCTGCCCAGCAGTATTTCCCGCCTCCCATCATCGGCTCTGGTACAGACCGTAGAAGTCTGCCCTCCCCTATCCTAGCCTCCCAACCACCAACCCCTCTTCCCCTCACCTGCTCCGCCACCCAATTTCAGCTAAACTTCTGAGGATCCATTCCTTATGCACAGGATTCCTTTATGCATATCCCACGCATGTTTGAACTCCGTTACCGTTTTCATCTCAACCACCTCCCGCGGGAGGGCATTCCAAGCGTCCACCACCCTCTCCGTGAAAAAATACTTCCTGACATCTTTCCTCAAAGAGATTGTGAGTCATGTGATAAGGTTGATGATCGTCTCAGTGTGTTATAAAGTAGAATTAGGAAGGCAGTGTAGAAAAGCATGATCCCTATGCTGCCATCTGCTAGTGATCAAGGCTCCACCCCCCCCCCCCCCCCCCCCCCGTACATTACAGGACTTGCAGTGCTGATTTCAATGGGCAGATCAGATACTACAAATCTCACATTGCTTTGAGATATAAGTTGAAAACCAGACCCAGCTAAAAAGTCTCCATCCTAGAACTGGGTAACTCGACATCTCTACTACAGTTCTAGAAAGCTATACGCTGTAGGAAAAGGTATTTGCATAGGTTAAATTAAAATAGCTCATCTGGGACTAGTAGCTTATTGGTAATAGTCTGTTAGTGAATGGCTCATGAATAAGTAGAAGAAAATCAAATATTGTGTCTTACAATCTGAGTGAGGAAATTTCAGGGCATAAAATTCCTTGACCCATAGGAAGTTGAGAAATGAAAAAACATGAGTTCCAGATAAAGTGAGAAACCAAGAAAGGAACTTTTCTGTAGATCTCATGTTGTTATCAGAGTCCAGCAGATGTCATGTTTGGCACAGAGAATTAAGAAATCTAGAGTTTGAGTCCACTCCCACTACTCAATGGTGCCATCACTCAGCATACTTACTGAAACCTGGCCTGTTTCCCGCATGGTTGCTTCTGTTCTGAGATTTATTACTAGGTCTCCTTTTTTCTTGTTTTGTCCAAATATACTTTGATTGTATTTTATGCTTATTGGGAATATAAATTGTGTCCCTTACATCATAGCCAAAGTCTCCATTTTTTTAACTTCCATTCTTTGATTGCAGGTGTCATGTTTATGTATCACACACATTACTGTAATAACCATATATAAGATAATGGAGTAGCCTAGTGGTTAGTGCAGCAGACTTTGATCCTGCAGAATTGGGTTTGATTCCCACTGCAGCTCCTTGTGACCTTGGGCAAGTCACTTAACCCCCCCATTGCCCCAGGTACCAAAACATGTTCTCTAGGGACAAAGTACCTGCATATAATGTGTACCGCACTGTGTACTTCTAGTAGCACTATAGAAATGATTAGTAGTAATATAATAAAAGGGTACAAATGATATTCTTTGTTTTAGCAATCATTATTAAAGATGTCCCCATCGCAGTATCTAGCATGTTGCCACCAGGACAGTTTCCCCTGCACATTTCCCACCAACCAACTCCCCATGGGACAATTCCCTCCTAGCAGTATTTCCCCCCTGGTTATTTCCCACCCGTCTAAGTTGTTTCTTATTGGGATGTAGCGTTTGGTCTTTTTTCTTGCATCTGTGTTTTATCATGTTTTTTTTATAATGCATCACAATTTGCATAAGATGCAGTGCTATGTGATGTGGCATCGGGCAGAGGTGAAGCGTGGAGTCACTGATAGCAAGGTTTGTTGAAAAAAATGGGTGTTTTGCAGTGGAATTGGGTGGGAGTGCATGGGTTGGTTGGAAAGGTGATTTTCTGGGACTGCTTTCGGGTGGTAATAGGTGAGTGTTTGGCATGGACACAAATTTTCCAATCTCTAACATACACAAGTAACTCTTTTTAAAAAGTAAACCATAATATAGTATGAATGGTTGCACTGATTATTTTAAGTTTTTTATTTTTAGTGTGGCAGGTTGCATCAGGGATTATAGTTTATGGTCTTAATTTATTTGGATTTGGGGTTTTTTGTTGTTTTTGTGTGGTGTGGTGTGCTCAAGGTTATGTCTGGAAGGGGAAGTGACATGGGTGTGGTTTGGGGGGTGTGGGGGGCTTTGCCCCCCCCCCTAAATGAACTGCATGTCTGGAAGTAGAAAGGAAATGAGATATATGCCAGACCTTGTTCCATTATCATTGTTAAGGGTGGGAATTAATTGGGTGGTAATGGTCCTACAGTGGGGGAAATAAGTATTTGATCCCTTGCTGATTTTGTAAGTTTGCCCACTGACAAAGACATGAGCAGCCCATAATTGAAGGGTAGGTTATTGGTAACAGTGAGAGATAGCACATCACAAATTAAATCCGGAAAATCACATTGTGGAAAGTATATGAATTTATTTGCATTCTGCAGAGGGAAATAAGTATTTAATCCCTCTGGCAAACAAGACCTAATACTTGGTGGCAAAACCCTTGTTGGCAAGCACAGCGGTCAGACGTCTTCTGTAGTTGATGATGAGGTTTGCACACATGTCAGGAGGAATTTTGGTCCACTCCTCTTTGCAGATCATCTCTAAATCATTAAGAGTTCTGGGCTGTCGCTTGGCAACTCGCATCTTCAGCTCCCTCCATAAGTTTGCAATGGGATTAAGGTCTGGTGACTGGCTAGGCCACTCCATGACCCTAATGTGCTTCTTCCTGAGCCACTCCTTTGTTGCCTTGGCTGTATGTTTTGGGTCATTGTCGTGCTGGAAGACCCAGCCACGACCCATTTTTAAGGCCCTGGCGGAGGGAAGGAGGTTGTCACTCAGAATTGTACGGTACATGGCCCCATCCATTCTCCCATTGATGCGGTGAAGTAGTCCTGTGCCCTTAGCAGAGAAACACCCCCAAAACATAACATTTCCACCTCCATGCTTGACAGTGGGGACGGTGTTCTTTGGGTCATAGGCAGCATTTCTCTTCCTCCAAACACGGCGAGTTGAGTTCATGCCAAAGAGCTCAATTTTTGTCTCATCTGACCACAGCACCTTCTCCCAATCACTCTCGGCATCATCCAGGTGTTCACTGGCAAACTTCAGACGGGCCGTCACATGTGCCTTCCGGAGCAGGGGGACCTTGCGGGCGCTGCAGGATTGCAATCCGTTATGTCGTAATGTGTTACCAATGGTTTTCATGGTGACAGTGGTCCCAGCTGCCTTGAGATCATTGACAAGTTCCCCCCTTGTAGTTGTAGGCTAATTTCTAACCTTCCTCATGATCAAGGATACCCCACGAGGTGAGATTTTGCGTGGAGCCCCAGATCTTTGTCGATTGACAGTCATTTTGTACTTCTTCCATTTTCTTACTATGGCACCAACAGTTGTCTCCTTCTCGCCCAGCGTCTTACTGATGGTTTTGTAGCCCATTCCAGCCTTGTGCAGGTGTATGATCTTGTCCCTGACATCCTTAGACAGCTCCTTGCTCTTGGCCATTTTGTAGAGGTTAGAGTCTGACTGATTCACTGAGTCTGTGGACAGGTGTCTTTCATACAGGTGACCATTGCCGACAGCTGTCTGTCATGCAGGTAACGAGTTGATTTGGAGCATCTACCTGGTCTGTAGGGGCCAGATCTCTTACTGGTTGGTGGGGGATCAAATACTTATTTCCCTCTGCAGAATGCAAATAAATTCATATACTTTCCACAATGTGATTTTCCGGATTTAATTTGTGATGTGCTATCTCTCACTGTTACCAATAACCTACCCTTCAATTATGGGCTGCTCATGTCTTTGTCAGTGGGCAAACTTACAAAATCAGCAAGGGATCAAATACTTATTTCCCCCACTGTAGGTGGTAATTTTCCAGATGGGAACTGGTGAGTGGGAATTTATGGTGGGAACTAACTTAGAACCCCCCCCCCCCCCAATCCTACTCCCACTCTGTCTATTTGTTACACATTGGTAACATGGTGTGGTAGCCATGTTAGTCCACTTTTAAAGGTAATAAATAAAAATAAAATAAAACATAGAAAAGAAAATAAGATATTACCTTTTTTACTGGACTAACTTAATACATTTTTTGATTACCTTTCTGACGTAACCCTTCTTCAGATCAGAATTTCAGGTCGGAGATTTCCAATCTGAAGAAGGGTTACCTTCAAAAGCTAATCAAAAAATGTATTGTTAGTCCAATACAAAAGGCATTATCTTATTTTCTATGTTTTGATTTATTTCTATTTATTACCTTACATATTGGTGAAATCATTTATCTATTTCGATTTAAACTATTTTTTGGTAATTTAACTTCAAAGCAAGAAAAAATGTCGAATAATAATGTCAATCAGACTTGTTCTTTCCAGCTTTTAAAAGAAGTTAGCATCAACAGTCTGTTGCTTGTAGAAACATCTGACTTAAAGTGACATCTGCTGGTAGAAGTTGGTATGTTTATTAACCTATATTTTATTTATTTATTTATTTCCATTTGTAGTCGCTTAAATCTAAGCAGTTCATAGTCTAAAAAACATACATAATCAATGACATAAACAACACACAACCAAATTTCTACAAATAATGACGCTGCATACATATTTTGATGCAAAGTATGTCTAATATCTTTATTCATAAATTTAAATATAGCAGATAATCCATTTCCCTGTAAAATATTTCCACATATATATTCATTGTTAAGAACACTCAGTCATGAATATACTTTCAAGTTTATTCCCCACCAAAAAATTAAGAAAAAAAACAAGGTCTCTACTATTTTACTGCCCATGTTTCCTGGTGTTTAGCAGGGCCGTGGAATCAGTACATCAGACCTTCAACTCTGACTCTTTACAGCCCATATGGCTACAAGGGCTGCTACCACAAACCCCACACCCACTGAAGATCTTGCCTCTACAAAAGCAGACTTTTTTTTCTTTTTCTGTGTCCTGTGGTCTCACAGAATACCAGGCGTCTGTGGACCCTGGGGTGGGAATCACTGTTCTAGAGACTGAGGAGTATCGAAAGCCACACAGTGGCTGGTCTAATTTCTGAAGATTTTCCTGGTTAACAAGGACCAACACCACTACTACTACTTAACATTTCTAAAGCGTTACTAGAGTTACACAGCGCTGTACAATTTAACATAGAGGGACGGTCCCTGCTCAAAGAGCTTACAATCTATGAGACAAATGAACACCCTGATACCATTCCTCTTTCCTGTATGTGGGGAATTCTGAGACTTCCTTACAGTAGGGGGGAGGGTGCATCGCGCTGCACCCGGGGTGTCAGCTGCCCTCACGACGCCACTGATGCTACCAAACCCAGGGCAAGCAGTGACTTCTCCATATCTCAATAGCAGACTATGGACTTTTCCTCCTTTCAGGTTGAGTATCAAAAGCTAATGTAAAGATATGGGTCTTTAATAAGCTCTTGAATTTTTTTTTTTAATTTGTTTCTTCACAGACATACACGTAGGCAGAATCTGGGAACAGCATGGGCAAGAATGACACACTCATAACCTATTTCATTCTAAACGTTATGTGCGTATTACAAGAACTTAGGCACATATATCAGATCTATGGCTGGAAAAAAAAATACTTGCACCTAACTTAGGAGGTCTTTTACTAAGCTGCGGTAGTATTTTTATCTCATAGTAGAAATCGGCTAGCAATAAACGCCGAGACGTTTACCGCCAGCTGATTTCTACCACAAGCTAAAAATGCTACCGTGGGTTAGTAAAAGACCCCCTTATAGATGTGTATTTTTGTTCTGTTAGCATTCCATAAAGGAAAGTAGGCTCCTGTGTTCCTTTAAAGAATAGGCTCGTACCAGGCCCCGAGTTATAGAATTACCCCCCCCCCCCCAAAAAAAAAAAAACAAAAAAAACTGTAAGAGTGCAACCTGTGTTAGTAAAACAGTTAAGTCAACAATAAAAATCCGGAAGACTGTCAACAAAACATATTTTCACTAATTGACTGCCAGATATGGCAATTTTAATACAAGTCAAAGATCGCAGTGGGCAGCAGCATTTCCTATAAGTAACTGCTGCCCTTATCTTGAAACTAGCTATATGCTTTTGTCGTTCAGATTTTCATTTTGTTTGCTTTTATTTCAACAGTTTGGAATGGAAACTGAAATTTTGATGCAACCAGTGAAATTCCAGTTAATTTGATTTCACTACTTTCTGGATCTGTTAATATTATATTTCAAACCTCAACAAATGACGAGTCAGTTACCAGTGGAGCCAAACATTCTTCACAACAAGGGAAGAAGCAGCCACAACAAGGATGAGTAACATTTGACATTTTAACAGCTAGAACTTTTTGCAAATGCTTTATTCCCACAGAAAAACAACACACAAAATATTTGGTTCAATGTGGTATGATTCTTTCGTTGAATATCTGTGAGGCCTAGAAAGGAAAACTACTTCAACAATGTCATTCTACTAACTATGGCAGGCTGGGAAATGTGATATTATTTTAATTGGTCCACATGAGATGGAAGGACACTGCTTTCTAGTCACAACTGTCTCCATTGTTTTGCATGGCTACTTTGATGTTCATTCAGTTATACACAGGAACATTTAGGGGCATGTTTACTAAGCTGTGTTAAGCAACTAGCATGGTTTTTACCCTGGGATAAATGTTAGCACAATCCTTCACTAACAGGTAATGCACGTTAAAACAGCCAGTGTAGTAAACATCTCATGCTAGCTGTTACGCTGGTAGGTAGGGTTACCATATGGCTCCAGAAAAAGGAGGACAGATTGAGCCAGTCTGGGTTTTATTTCCATTGCTTTCAATGGAAGCAAAACCCGGACTGGATCAATGTGTCCTCTTTTTTCTGGAGCCATATGGTATCCCTAGAGTGGAGTGGAAGAGTGGCCATGGGTGACAATTAGTGTGTGGGTCATGACCGCATGCTAGCTGTCACGATTGCCCATAGCACTGCTGTAAATACTGCTACATCTAGAGGAGGTGGTAGGAACAGCAGAGCAATTAGCAACCCAATAGCACAGCTGCCTATGGCCACGCCTCCTTTCCACCCCCTTACATCCCCCCCTCAAGATCTGTCCTGACACTGATCAGCATCCCTCCTGAACCCATCGACACAGATTAGTATCCCCCTAATCCCCCGCCCTCATAAGCAGGATCACCCCACCCAGTCAGGCTCCCCACTAATCAAGAACCCCCACCTGATCCCACCCCAAATAACAACTCCCCCCATATCCCTACCTGACTCTTCCTCCACCCCCCTGTGTGACTACCTGAGAACCCCAGGAATTTATCTGGGGGTTATCCATGGTGGACTAGTGGGCCCTGGCAAGAGCAGTCACTCTCCACTCTTGCACAGTCTGGATATAGGTTCAAAATGGCAAACACTGACCCCTGGTAGTACTAGTAGGAATGTGAATCCACCACTAGGGGTCAGCCATTTTGCACCTAGAGCCAAACTAGGCAGGATCAGAAGGGGACCGCTTCTGCCAGAGCCCAATAGCCCACCATGGGATGACTCCCTAGTCAGTCCCAGGTGTTCTCAGAGGGATTTGGGAAGTGAAGGGGGGGGGGGGTCGTAATATTTGGGGTGGGTGGTGGTTCTGTATCAGAGGGAACCTGCCCAGATTGGGTGACCCTGCTTCTTGGGGATTAGGGGGTGCTAATCTGTGTTACGGGGATCGGGAAAGGTGCTGATCACTTTTTTTTTTGGGGGGGGGGGGGGGGCTCAGAAAGCATCCTGATCAGTGTAGGGAGGAATCAGGAGGGATACTGATCAGTGCTGGGGGGAGTGGTATGGGTGCAGATCATTTTGAGGCAGATCAGGAAGGATACTGATCGGTATAGAGAGGGATTGGGAAGGGTGACTTGACTGTTGTGGGGGAGGGGGAGGATTGACTAGATGCGCAGTGACCAGAGAGTTTCAAGTTGTTGACATTGTGTTACATGCAATGCCTGATAGCTCAGATGCTTTTGTGCTATCTGGCACTGCATGCAATACAGTGCCTATGCAGTAAGCAATTGCCCCGTGCAGTAAATGCAGGGAAGATGCTGGGCACGTCCCCTGTATTTTCTGCACAGGTTTTGCACTTACTGCAGTTAAAGGTACACTAAGTACAAAACCATATTGCACTTTAGTAAACATACCCCTTATTATGTCAAGTCTATCAAGGTGTATCTGTCTGCTGAGCAGGGTTCTTTTTATTTCATCTACCACTAAAATTCCTTTGTCTCTCCTGTGTAGGGTTACGATTGGCCTTATTTTCAAAAGTGATGGGCGCCCAGATTTTGACCCAAATCGGGAGATGGGCGCCCATCTCGCAAAGGCACCCAAATCGGTATAATCGAAAGCTGATCTTGGGCGTCTTCAACTGCACTCTGTCGCGGGAACGAACAAAGTTGACGGGGGCGTGTCGGAGGCGTGGTGAAGGCGGGACTGGGGCGTGTTTATCAGCCGAGGATAGATGGGCGCCCTCGGCCAATAATCGAAAAAAGAAAGGCGTTTTTACCGCGAATTTAGGTCACTTTTTTGGACCCTTTTTTTTCACAAACAAGTCCAAAAAAAGTGCCCTAAATGACTAGATGACCACCGGAGGGAATCGGGGAGCACCACCCCTGACTTCCCCAGTGGTCACTAACCCCCTCCCACCAAAAAACCCCCCAACTTTAACAACTTTTTTTCCAGCCTGTATGCCACCTTCAAATGCCACACCCAGCTCCATCACAGCAGTATGCAGGTCCCTGGAGCAGTTGCTAGTGGGTGCAATGGACTTCACCCAGGTGGACCCAGGCCCATCCCCCCCTACCTATTACACTTGTGCTGGTAAATGGGAGCCCTCCAAACCGCACCCGAAACCCACTGTACCCACATGTAGGTGCCCCCCTTCAGCCATAAGGGCTATGGAAATGGTGTAGAGTTGTGGGCAGTGGGTTTGGGGGGGATTTGAGGGCTCAGCACCCAAAGGAAGGGAGCTATGGACTTGGGAGGTATTTTACTTTTTTTATTATTGTTACAAGTGCCCCCTAGGGTGCCCGGTTGGTGTCCTGGCATGTGAGGGGGACCAGTGCACTACGAATCCTGGCCCCTCCCAGGACCAAATGCCTTGTTTGTTTTTGAGCTGGGCGCCTTCGGTTTCCATTATCGCTGAAAAACGATTACGCTCAGCTCAAATCCGCACAAAACCGTATTATCGAAAAAAAAGATGGGCGCTCATTTTTTTCGAAAATACGGTCTGTCCCGCCCCTTCACGTACCCATTCTCGAACATAGACGCCCATGGAGAAGGGCGTTCACATTCGATTATGCCCCTCCATATGTCCTCTTTTTGGACATCTTCAGATATGTCCTACAGGATTTTTAATTTTTAGGAAAATGTCCTCTTTGTTTTTTTTTATGTGCTTGTGACCAACACTCCTACCCACATAATGAAAGAAATCATCTCTGGCCTATTAGTCATTGGGGGTGCTAAAGAGAGGGAAATGCATTGCTAATCCCTTCTCTGTTCCCCTGCTGGTTGAATCTATCAAAGGAATTTTGTTCATGCAGCACAACTTTAAGCATATGCCATGCAAAGACTGTCACAGGTTTCTCAGAAGCCAGGCAGAATTGTTGAGGGATATACTTTTTGATAAGTACACTTGGGCTCAGACTCAGTCAAACTCAAATGTGGAAGTTTATGAAAAGTAGATTGTCTACTGCTGTACTGTAACTGTACATCACTGTTTGATGTGTGTTCATTAACTAAAGGCTATAATTAAATATTTCTCTAGCAAAGATAGCAGCCATTTTTATTTTTTCTGTCCTCTTTTTTGTCTCCGCAAATATGGTAACCCTACTCCCGTGCATACTTGGATTCTGCCATTTTTGTGATTTCTATAATCACAACCTCCAGGTTTCCTGTGGCAGCATTCTGCAACCAGTATTAGAACATTTTGGAGCAAATTCATCTGAATTTGTATATTACATAATATAACATTTTAACAATAAAAGGAAAATGGTTTATGAACCATTCATAGGTGTCTGAATTTATTTATTTATTTATTTATGCATTCTTGTATCCCACTGTTATCAAAAAAAACAAGTTTCTGTTCAAAGTGGCTTACAAATCACATTTTGGTTTGCAGTTACAGTATTTGTTTAGTTGTGACTTATAGTAATGGTTTACAAGTGCAGTTTATATTTAGGTTTGGATTTATACTGTATAATGGTTGTGGTTAGTAATCAGAATGGACATTAATGTCTAAATTATTTGATGTAGAATTTTTTTAAAAGGTATGTTTTCAGTTCTTTTCTGAATTGGAGGTAGTTCGTGATGCTTCTTGTGATCTTTGGTATTGAGTTCCACCATTTGGAACCCAGGTAGTTAAGTCCAGTCATTTAAAGAGACTTGTAGGTTATGTTTCTGCAAGTTGGTAGGTGGAGAAGTAGGTAGCTTCTGCTTTCTGGGTTTGCGTTTTTTCGTGATAGTTCTGTCAGGTCTAGCACGTACTCTGGTGACAGACCGAATAATCTTTTGTAGATGATGGTGCTCAATTTGAAGAACAGTCTTGCCTTGATTGGCAGCCAGTATAGTGTTTCAAGTAATGGGGTGGCTCTTTCATATTTGACTTTTTGAAAATTAGCCTTGCTGCCATGTTTTGGATGGTTTGTAGTGATTTCAGTGCGCTTTCCTTGCAACCGATGTATACTGCATTTCAGGAGTCTAGTTGCATGGGCATAGTTTGGGGGGCATTGCCCCCCCCCCCAAACACAGGGCCAGTGCAACACTGCGGGCAGCTCTCGGTCGCTCCTTCCCACCCTCAGCTCCCCAACAGCCCTCCTCTCCATTCCTTCCTGCCCCCTCCCCTACGTTTAAACCTTTTATTTTCAGTCACAGCAACAGCAGTGAAGAAAACAGCACAGCAGGCTCGTCTCCAGCTTTCCCTTTCCTCACTCAGTGTCCCGCCTTCCTTTGATGATGTATTTCCTGTTTCCGCGAGGGAGGGATACTGTGTGAGGGAAGGGAAAGGCTGGAGGCAAGCCCGCTTTGCTGTTTTCTTCACTGTCATCGCTGCAACTGATAATAAAAGGTTTAAATGAGGGGGGGGGGGGGCAGGAAGCGCAAAACTCTCTGTTACATACACTCACACACACACACTCTCTCTCTCTCTACTAAAATGGTCAGTGGTTTTCATCATCAAGTGTATGGAAACAGACTTAAAGATCTCAATATGTTTACTCTGGAAGAAAGGCAGGAGAGGGGAGATATGATAGAGACATTTAAATACCTATGTGGTATAAATGCACAGGAGGTGAGGGAGCATAGGATGAAGGTGAAAGGATAGACTCAGAAGTAACCTGAGGAAATATTTCACAGAAAGGGGTGGTACATTTGTGGAACAGCCTCCTGGTGGAAATGGTAGAGATGAAAACATTGTCTGAATTCAAGAAAGCTTGGGACAAGTACATAGAATGTCTAAGGAAGTGTTAGGGCGAGTGGATGGCATGGATGGGCAGACTGGATTGACCATATGGTCTTTATCTGCCTTCACGTTTCTCTGTGTCCATGTTTCTCTGTTTCATTCCTGAGTTGCTGTTAGGCAGTCAATTTACTCAAAGCTGTGGGTAGATGTTTATGTGTATTTGGCATTTGTTGTATCACCTTTATGTCAGGACCAGCAAAGTAGTTTACAAAACTACTGTACATCAGAAAACAAAGGAGAAGAGGAACTACAAAAATTAACAGGAAATAATAGAGGAAGCAGCAGATTCATCCTGACATCCCAACCTGCCACAACCCTCATGCTTCACGAAAAGCCTGGGGGAATAAGGGCTTTTAAAAGAGATCCAAACCTCAAATATGATGGCTCAGTATGAAAGGCAGAAGGCAGAGAATTCCAGAGGGCAGGGGCAATACCAAAAAAGGATGAGATGGACACTATAAACAGATGGAACTGTAAGTTGACAGGTTGACATTGGACATAGAGTTCTACTTGGATGATAAGGTGTGATCAAAGAAGCAAGATACAGTGGTGTCCCAATATAAATGGCCTTATGTGATAATGGATGACATAAAAGATGATTCTTCAAAAGAAACATAGGTAGGTCTTTAAGAAGACTGTTGAATAATCCGTCAGAAACACTGCACGTACTGCGGGTAATACAGCTAAAGACTACCTACGTTCCTTTTGAAGAATCATCTTTTATGTCATCCAGTAATACTCTGCACAAGAGATTGCTGTGAGATCTTCAAAGGATCTCCATCATTATTGCTCTGCAGCATTCTGCACGACAGAATCCTGATGCAGGCCTGACGGCCGAAACACAACGTTGTGTCGAGTCTTCAAAACTTTTAATAAAATTCTTTATTAACGAACATCCTCCAGGTTCTGGCATCCTTGGTCGCTCTCCCACTTTTTGCTTTCTTTTGTTTTTACCGTGGGGTGTTTGAGTTCTCCGCTTGTCGGCGGATCTCCTCCCTTATGTGATAATGTCATAACCTTATGTTGGACCCTGAATGTTATGGGGAGCCAGATATGACAGGCAAAGAGAATTATTGTGATCTGAGCTTCTATTGTGTGTGAGAAGATGGATTGAGGTATTTTATACTGATTTTCAGGAGGTAGGCTGGAAGCCCTGCATAAATTACACTGCAGTAATCGAGATGTGATATCATGAGCACATACAGAATGGTCAAACAGGCAGAATTGTCATGGTAGCTACGAAGTGATCTAATGAGATGGAGTGATAGAAAGCAGGCCTGGACAACTGGGGGGTGAAGGACAATTCAACATCATTGTTCTTTTAGGGAGTTTACGAGGGAAGTATGGTATTATTTTGGGAGAGAAAAAGAGAAGGGGAAGGAAGAGGGAGGAGACACGGAACAAGAAAGGGTCAGGGAGCAGGAAGGAGAAGAAAAGAATGATGATACTGATGATGTGTAGCTACCCATTGAATCAAGATCTGTTTGACCAATCACCATCTTCTCCTCTACCTATCTAAAACAATTGTATCCTGCATAACAGCAATTCTGTGAGGTACATCTGTACAGCTTGTTGAATGTTTTAAATACTTGGGAGTGAGTACCATATAGGGTTAATGTCTTGATTAAGCATGTTAATATATAATGAAAAGGCTACTTCAATCTTGTATTTTCAATTTCTGAACAATAAGATATAGATTGTATATATGTGATAGGTGCTCAGTGATTCCTGGTGGTCTCAACTAAGATAGCTATAAAACGGTAAACCCCTCATTCAATCGTTGCACCATTCTGGTTTTAAAAATATATATTTAAGTAAGGTCTACTTATCTGATTGAGGGGTTGGATGTCTCTTCTGCTGGAATGGACGCCTCAATTTTTATAATTTTTTGGAACACTATACTGTTTCAGCAGTTCATAGTTTGTTGACACAGTGGTGATTTATTCAGCACTTTATTTTTGGGCAAACACATTTTTTTCAAGCAAGACTCTTCAATAAAAATGGTGGTTACACTGCCAGTTTTACATTCCAGCAGAAGAGACATCCAGCCCCTCAATGAGATAAGTAGACCTTACTTAAATATATATTTTTAAAACCAGAATGGTGCAACGATTGAATGAGGGGTCTACCGTTTTAATAGCATTTTATAGCTATCTTAGTTGAGACCACCGGGAATCACTGAGCACCTATCACATAAATACAATCTATATCTTTTTGTTCAGTAATTGAAAAATACAAGATTGAAATCATTATTTAAAAGTAGTCTCTTCATTATATATTAACATACTCATTTATAGGAAGGGACAATTCCTCATGTATAATTAATTATTTGAGTAAGCATGTGTCATATTCTCATTATTGACTTAAAAAAGCAATATAACAAATGTATGACTTCACATCTTTATCTTTATTAATTTTTAGACTAATTGTCCATTAGACTAATTAACGGCTAGACAAACTGTCTTTTTTATTTATTTATTTATTATGCATTTATTAATAGTTTCAAGTATATAAACTTGTTCAGAAAAGAAAATGACAGCCTCTAATTATAACATCATTAATATAATCAGGAAAATTATTGCCGTATTTGCTCAAGTCCTCATTATAGATTCAAGAGGTTTACAAAATGGAATTAAATTTAAATTTGAAAACATCAATAAAGAAATAGCATTGCATGATTCCTAAGATTATCGGTCCCACATTATTACAACAAGAGAGATTGTTTTATCCTTAACCTTACTTATTTTTAGATGTTAAAAAGGCTGTTAGTTGGGCAGGCTCAAAGAAAACATACTTTGTAGATTGAAATTTAACCACACATTTACAAGGAAACTTTAAAAAAAAAGTAGCCCCCAATAGAAGCACACCAGGTTTCATCATCAAAAATTGTTGACGTCTTTTTTGTGTTTCTTTCGCAGATTTTCCCGGACAAACTGTCTTTCTGAACAAATTGGTCTTTAGACAAACTGCATCCTTAGATCATGCCTGCCATGCCCCTCCCCTGCAGCTGATTGTTTTCTTTCGTCGCGCATGTTCGGTTTCAAAACCGAGCATGCGCCTAAGGGGGAAAAGCAGCCACTCAGTACGGCGGTAGAAGCGAGTGAAGAGTAGCGCTGGAGGGGGGCCCGGTGACAGAGTTTTCTCTCTCCTGCTCCTGTCGGAACCCGATCACTCAGGGCCCATTAGGAGCAGGAGAGAGAGAGAGACCCTGGTGCTGCACCCCCCCCCCCCCCCTTGGAGGCCGGGCCTAGGGAATTTTGCCTTCACTGCCTCCCCTCTCGGCAGCCCTGGTGAAGATGCGAAGGAACTGAAAGAAATCTCAGTGAATCTGGAAGCTGTAGTGAGCCAAATCGACTAAAGAGCAATAAAGCACTTGGGCAAGATGATACATACCCCAGGATACTGAAAGAACTCAAATATGAATGCTGAACTGCTTATAAATTATCTGTAACCTATCGTTAAAATTGTCCATAATATGTGAAGATTGGAGCGGGGGCAATGTAATGCTGATTTTTCAAAAGGGTTCCAGGGGTGATCTGGGAAAGACCAGTGCCACGCAAAATAGCGAAAACTATTGTAAAGATTAAAATTACAGAACACATAGACAAGCATAATTTAATGGGACAGAGTCAGCATGGGTTCAGCCAAGGGAAGTCTTATCTTTTTTCTTGAAGGCATGAATAAATATGTGGATAAAGGTGAACCGGTTGATGAAGTGTATCTAGAGTTTCAGAAAGCTTTTGACAAAGTTCCTCATGAGAGACTCCTGATTTAAGGAGTCATAGGATAGGAGGCAATGCCCTTCTGTGGATTAGGAACTGGTTATTGGACAGAAAACAGAGGGTAGGGTTAAATGGCCATTTTTCTCAATGGAGAAGGATGAATAGTGGAGTGCTACAGGCATCTGTACTGGGACTGGTGCTATTTAACATATTTATAAATGATCTGGAAATCAGAATGACAAATGAGGTGAATTTGCAGATGACACAAAACTATTCGAAGTTATCAAAACACATGCAGACTGTGAAAAATTGCAGGAAGACCTTACAAAACTGGAAGACCGGGTATCCAAAGAGTTGATGAAATTTAATATGGACAAATGCAATGTGAAATACATTGGGGAGTATAATCGGAATCATAGTTACCTGATGCTAGGGTCCACACCTTAGGAGTAAGCACCTTAGAAAAAGATCTAGGTGTCATTGTAGACAATATGCTGAAATCTTCTGCCCAGTGTGCAAAGGCAGTGGCCAAAAAAAAATCAAACAGGATGCTAGGAATTATTAGGAAAGGGATAGTAAACAATACTAAGAATATCATAACGCTTCTGTATAGATCCATGGTGTGACCTCACCTTGATTATTGTGTTTAGTTCTGATCATCATATCTCAAAAAGGATATAGTGAAATTAGAAAAGGTTCAAAGAAGAGTGACCAAAATGATAAAAGGGATTGAACTCCTCTCATATGAGGAAAGGCTAAAGAGGTTAGGGCTTTTCAGCTTGGAAAAGAGATGGCTGAGGGGAGATATGATTGAGGTCTACAAAATCCTGAGTGGTGTAGAACGGGTAAAAGTGAATCAATTTTTTACTCTTTCAAAAAGTGCAAAGACCAGGGGACACTCAAAAAAATTACATGGAAATACTTTCAAAACAAATAGGAGGAAATGTTTTTTTTCACTCAAAGAACGGTTAAGATCTGGCACTTGTTGCCAGAGGATGTGGTAAAAGCAGTTAGCATATCTGGGTTTTAAAAATGTTTGGACATGTTCCTGGAGGAAAAGTCCATAGTCTGCTAATGAGATAGACATGGGGGAGCCACTGCTTGCCCTGTGATTGGTAGCATGGAATATTGCTATTATTTGGATTTCTACCAGATACTTGTGACATGGATTGGCCACTGCTGGAAGCAAGATACTAGCCTGGCCCATTATGGCTATTCTTATGTTTGTATGTTCTTATCTTAGAAAGAGGGAAAATAAAGGGAGTGAAGTTTGGGGAATTGGGGAAGGTGTCATTCTAAAAATAAATAAGAAACAAAAAAAGTGTATTTTTTAAATCAAATATGCCTGCAGAAGTGAGACAAAGAAAAACTACAGAGCATGTAGAAGTTTATGTCACTGACATTTCTTCTCTGGCCACATACTAAACCGAGTGCATTTTTATAGATTTTTGGGATAACACGTCTTTTATGGTTTCCTGCTAATTACCACAAGGATAATAACACATTCCTGAGTTAGCACTTATACTAACACATCTTGCTTTTCTCATTTACATCATTTCTCTCTCTATCTGCACTTGATGTTTTGTTTCATTTTCAGCCTGGCACGCTATAAGGGGGAAGTTTTATTTCTCCTTAATTTCATACATTCCCTTAAAATTCCCAAGTTTCTTTTACCCCCACCCCAATTCCAACGTTTCCCACTATATTCCTTCACATGGATCAGCCAGTAACAGAAAAAAAAAAACAAGCCAAGTGCCTCGGGCAACATCCACACTTCTGCCACCATAAGCTATAGTCACACTTTATTTTGAAATATGTGCCACACCACAGTGCTGCATGGTTCCAAAGGCAAATCATGATCTATTTGCAAGAAACAAGAATGTGGCCCAGAGCACCAGTGCTTCCCTCCTCCTTCTGCTGCCAGATCAGCATGGAAGGAAGTGGGATGTTCAGACTGGGCACATGAGCATAGGATCTATAGCCACACTCAGCTATTGGTCCCTGTGATCATGTGGAGGCCAACAAATTCAGCTTGCATTTTGCCTTTCTTCAGAATTGTGGGAGAATCTGACTAAAGAATGACATGGAATGGCCACAGTCGTCAACAAATCAACCTTAGGATTCATGGATTTTTCATAGTTGATTTTATTAAAAGACCTGATATGGACGTTGTTTTGATTAATGTCTGTGTCAGAGTTCTTAATAAAATAATACAAAGGTGGGGTAATAGATTTAGCATGCTTTAAATGCTAAGAAGCCCATTTAATTCCTATGGGCTTCTTAGCATTTAGCATGTGCTTAATTCATTAGCTCACCTTAGAAAAAGGAGCCCAAAGTGATGGGTGGTGTGCTTGTTAGTATCTCAGTGGCCAGTATCAATAACAGCATATAGATGGGTCCATGTCAGGTTCTCTGCTTGGTGTTTTCTCGCTTTGCTTTGGATGATCAAAATAGTAGGAGACCTGGTGCCCTACGTATAACCTTCATTGGTAATTACAATATATCAGTTATAGAAAAGTTTGCCTTTGTGGTACTTCATTGGAATCTGCTGGAATGATATTTGAATATTTGCATTGTATTTCCCAATTTCCCTTCTTTCTTCTAAAGGATATATTTTAAGTTCTTTCAATAACCTTATATATAGTGTAGGTCAGTGGTTCCCAATCCTGGTCCTGGAGGCACCCCAGCCAGTCAGGTTTTCAGGATACCCACAATGAATATTCATGAGAGAGAGTTGCATGCACTGCCTCCACTACATGCAAATCTCTCATGTTTGGGAACCACTGGTGTAGGTTAACCACCATTTTTGTATCCATCCTTGGAAATGCCAATGTCCTTCAGTATAGCCAGCAATGAAATCAGGGCCACTTTTATCAGTGTGCAAAAGGGGCAGCTGCCTTAATCCCTGCATAAAGGGGGCCCAGCAGCCTAGCTACTCATAAGAAAATTTAGCCTCGAGTCTGTAACTTTGTCACTGGCACATCTTTCGCTATGGAAATGCCATCTGTGTCCAAATCTTTCCCTCCCCCTTCCTCCCACCACCATGGTCCTTCAAACTTGCCTTCAGCCACTGGCAGCATCATCAATTAACACAGACTGCCTCGGGCAGGCCTCAGAATCGTCACTCTGCCATGTCCTACTCACATAAAAACAGAAAGTAGCATCAGAGGAGGTGGAACATGGCAGAGGAAAGGCCCTGAGGCTGGCACGAGGCAGCCTGGGTTAATCACTGCTGCTGTTGGTGAGCGAAGGCTGGTTGGGAGGACCATGGGGGAAGAGGGAGAGATTGTGGACCTGTAGGGGTGAGGGAGATCAAGCCCAGCATTCTGTTTCCAACAGTGACCAATCCAGGTCACAAATACCTTGCAAGACCCTGAAAAAGTTCAATACATTTTATGCTGCTTAACCCAGAAATAAGCAGTGGATTTTCTCCAAGTCAATTTAATAATGGTCTACGGACTTTTCCTTTAGAGCTTCTCTCACCTTCTTTTCCTCCTGATCCAGTCTTTCTCCTAGCTTAGCTCCGCCCACCTCCACAGGTCCAGCATCTGTCCCACTACTCTGTCCCCTCCCCCAATGGATTCAACATCTCTCCCACACCACCCCCCTTCCATAGTTCCTCAAACTTGCCTATGAACATCACTAGCAGCAGCTATTAAGGCAGGCTGCCACTGGCCAGCCCCAGAACTGTTCTACTGCACCCCAAACATTGCATCAGATGAGGCAGGATGTGGCAGAGTGAAGGGCCCCAGAGGTAGCTTGCCTTAATCCCTGCCAGAAACTGAAGGCATGCTTGGAATATTATGTGGAGGGAGAGGGAGAAGGAGATTCCAGCACCAATGCAGTCTTATGAAGAAAGACACCCCAGTGCCCAGCGGTAAAGTTACAGACTTGGGGTTAAATTTTCTTATGGGCAACTAGATGGCTGGGCCCCCGTTATGTAGGGGTCCAGGACAGCTGCCCCCTTTTGCCCAATGATAAAAGTGGCCCTGCCTGTGAGTGATGCTTCAGTATCCTGCAGTTGCCCACAATGCCAAATGTTATGACATCCTCACTTTCCATATCCCAGCTCCCTTCACATTCTGTGCTCTTAGAGGGTCTTTTACTAAAGCTTAGCTTGAGTTATTTGCAGCAGGGCCCATAGGAATAAATTGGGCCCTGCTGCAGATAACTTGAGCTAAACTTTAGTAAAAGACCCCCTTAATCTTTTATGCCTTAGTTCTTAAAGTAATTTTGTTTGTGTGTATCCAATCAGCTTTCTCTGTGGTTTTTAATCTTTATGGGCTTCTGATATCGTAGATTTCTCTGATTGCTGGGCATTTTTCTCTCAGGCATCCATTTTATAAGCTGTCATCACTACCTGGTCTGTAAATATTTTACGAAAAGGTAGGCACATGAAAATGATTCAAAAAAGAGAAATACTAATATTTAATTTCTTTAAAGTCCCACTAGATGGCAATATCAGTCCATAACACTTCAGGTACGGAAGTATTTATAGCGAATTTTCCACCTTTTACCCCTAGGGGGGGAAAAGCCACAGAAAAAAACTAAGATGTTAAAATGTGAGAACATATTTAAAAGAATACCTTCTACAATACAGCTATTTTCTCCCATGTTAGAGCAGAACATAATTCAGCTACAATGTTAGAAATATTTTAAATTCTTCAGAATAAAGTAGCATGGCTGTCCTGTTTACATAAGTACATAAGTATTGCCATACTGGGACAGACCAAAGGTTCATCAAGCCCAGCATCCTGTTTCCAACAGTGGCCAATCCAGGTCACAAATACCTGGCAAGATCCCCCCAAAAAGTACAAAACATTTTATACTTCTTATCCCAGAAATAGTGGATTTTCCCCAAGTCCATTTAATAATGGTCTATGGACTTTTCCATTAAGAAGCCGTCCAATCCTATTTTAAACTCCGCTAAGCCAACTGCCTTTACCACATTCTCTGGAGTTTAATTACACATTGAGTGAAGAAAACTTTTCTCCAATTCATTTTAAATTTGCTATATTGTAGCTTCATCGCATGCCCCCTAGTCCTAGTATTTTTGGAAAGCGTGAACAGACGCTTCAAATCTACCCGTTCAACTGCACTCATTATTTTATAGACCTCTATCATATCTCCCCCTCAGCCGCCTTTTCTCCAAGCTGAAGAACCCTAGCCGCTTTAGCCTTTCCTCATAGGGAAGTTGTCCCATCCCCTTTATCATTCTCGTCGCCCTTCTCTGCACCTTTTCTAATTCCACTATATCTTTTTTTAGATGCGGTGACCAGAATTGAACACAATATTCGAGGTGCGGTCGCACCATGGGGCAATACAAAGATATTATAACATTCTCATTTTTGTTTTCCATTCCTTTCCTAATACCTAACATTCTATTTGCTTTCTTAGCTGCAGCAGCACACTGAGCAGAAGGTTTCAACGTATCATCAACGATAACACCTAGATCTCTTTCTTGGTCAGTGATTCCTAATGTGGAACCTTGCATGATGTAGCTAAAATTCAGGCTCCTCTTTCCCACATGCATCACTTTGCACTTGCTCGCATTAAACGTCATCAGCCATTTAGACGCCCAGTCTCCCAGTCTCGTAAGGTCCTCTTGTAATTTTTCACAATCCTCCCGCGATGTAATGACTTTGAATAACTTTGTGTCCTCACCAAATTTAATTACCTCACTAGTTACTCCCATCTCTAGGTCATTTATAAATATGTTAAAAAGCAGTGGTCTCAGCAAAGACCCCTGGGGAACCCCACTAACTACCCTTCTCCATTGAGAATACTGACCATTTAACCCTACTCTCTGTTTTCTATCTTTTAACCAGTTTTTAATCCACAATAGAACACTACCTCCTATCCCATGACTCTCCAATTTCCTCTGGAGTCTTTCATGAGGTACTTTGTCAAACGCCTTCTGAAAATCCAGATACACAATATCAACTGGCTCCCCTTTATCCACATGTTTGTTCACCCCTTCAAAGAAATGTAGTAGATTGGTGAGGCAAGATTTCCCTTCACTAAATCCATGTTGGCTTTGTCTCATTAATTGTTGACTTTGTCTCCTTTTTTTAACAGAGGTTTTATTCTAGTCTCCTTCTACATGGTTGGCACTATTTCTTTACTAAAACTTGAATTTATCATTGAACATAAAATTGATGACAGGCTTAAGATATGATCTTTTATAAATTTGGATAGCATGAGATCTAATGAAGATATAGACAGTTTAAATTGCCTACAGGATTTTATTTATTATATCTAATTAAATTTTAGTGAAGGCAACAAAACAACCCAAAGAAGCAGTCCTCATCTTACTACAAACCAACGTGAAGGATGAAGCAGAGGAAGCAGATCCCAAACAAGTGAAAGAACCCTCTCAATATTCTGAATCTATCTACAAAATATTAGGCAAAGTTGTTAGATGTCACACCACTATTGGCATAGGGAAAGTCTGATAAATTTTTAGGCAACATACCAGTCAACTGAAATAATTAGCATGGACAACTATTGGTCTTAACAAGTTGTTTCTCTAAATAACATCTTTTTGTTTCCTTAATCACTTGCTTAAAGACCGAGTTCTATTCAAATATTGTTGTTGCTGGTCACAATTTAACCATTTTCTTTAAAAAAAAAAAAAAGAAGATTCACCTCCACCCGTTCCACACCACTCAGGATTTTGAAGACTTCAAATCATCTTCCCCCTCAGCCATCTCTTTTTCAAGCTGAAGAGCCCTAACCTCTTTAGCCTTGCCTCATATGGGAGCAGTTCCATCCCCTCTTATTGTTGTGATCACTCTTCTTTGAACCTTTTCTAATTCCACTATATCGTTTTTGAGATATGGCGACCAGAATTGAATACAATATTCAAGGTGATGTCACATTATGGAGCAAAACAGAGGCATTATAATATTTTTGGTCTTATTTTGTATCCCTCTCCTAATAATTCCTAGCATCCTGTTTGCTTTTTTGGTCGCCGCTGCATACTGGGCAGAAGATTTCAGTGTATTGTCTACAATGACACCTAGATCTTTTTCTTGAGTGCTGACTCTGGATTCTAACATCAGAAAACTATGATTTGGATTATTCTTCCCAATGTGCATCATTTTGCATTTGTCTACATTAAATTTCATCTGCCATTTGGATACCCAGTCTTCCAGTTTCCTAAGGTCTTCCTGCAATTTTCTCACAATCCACATGCATTTTGACAACTGTGAATAGTTTGTGTAATCTGCAAATTTAATCACCTCACTCATCATCCCAATTTCCAGATCATTTATAAATATGTTAAATAGCACCAGTCCGAGTACAGATCCCTGTAACACGCAACTATTCACACTCCTCCATTGAGAAAATTGACCATTTAAACCTACCCTCTGTTTTCTGTCCAATAACCAATTCCTAATCCACAGAAGGACATTGCCTCCTATCCCATGACTCCTTAATTTTCTCAGGAGTTGAGGTACTTTGTCAAAAGCCTTCTGAAAATATAGATACACTACATCGACCGGCTCACCTTTATTCACACGTTTATTCACGCATTCAAAGAGATTAAGCAGATTGGTAAGGCAAGACCTCCGTTGGCTGAATTCATGCTGACTCTGGTTTAACCGGCTCTCCTTTATTCACATGTTTTTTCACGCATTCAAAGAAATGAAGTAGATAAACCTCCCTTGGGCGAGTCCATGCTGACTGTCCCATTAAACCATGTTTGTCTATGTGTTCTGGAATTTTATTCTTTATAATAGTTTCCACTGTTTTGCCCGGCACTGAAATCAGGCTTACCAGTCAGTAATTTCCAAGATCACCCCTTGGCAACTTTTTAAATAATTGGCGTCACATTGGCCACCCTCCAGTCTTCAGGTACTATGGACAATTTTAATTACGTGTTACAGATCACTAGCAGCAGATCAGCAATTTCACGTTTAAGTTCTTTCAATACCCTGTGGTGTATAACATCTGGTCTAGGTGATTTATCATGCTTTAACTTGTCAATTTGGCTCAGCACATCTTCCAAGTTCACCGCGATTTCTTTCAGTTCCTCCACATCGTCACCCCTGAAAACCATTTCTAGTGTAGGTAGATCTCTTACATCTTCTTCTGTAAAGACTGAAGCAAAGAATTCATTCAGGGTCTCTGCTATGGCCTTGTCCTCCCTGAGTGCTCCTTTTGCTCCCTCCTGATCTAGTGGTCCCACAAATTCCTACTACTGATATACCTGAAAAAAGTGTTACTATGAGTTTTCATCTCTGTGGCAAGTTTTTCTTCATATTCTCTTGTAGTCTTCTTTATCAGTGCTTTGCATCTGGCTTTGACAGTGCTTATGTTGCTTCTTATTTTCTTCTTTTGGATCAGATTTCTATTTTTTGAAGGATGTTCTTATGGCTCTAATAGCCTATTTCACCTCACCTTTTAACCACACTGTCTGTTCGTTCTTTTTCTACCTTTGTAAATATGTGGAATACATCTAGTCTGGGCTTCCACGATGGTATTTTTAAATAACACCACACTTTATTTAAAGCCCTGTGGGCATCTTATCACTTAATATGTACTAATCATTACTGTGCACTAAATCTGTTAGCGTGCCTTAGTAAAAGGACCCCTAATTCTCCATAGTTAGAAAGACTCAGTCCCATCCATGAAGATGCTCCTGATGCATTATTCCTTCTTGTTGAAGAACAATGTCCGTGTTGCCTTGCTGATAAACTGATTGACAAGGAGAACTTACTTTCCACAAAATAGAACATGGAATGACAAGTAAAGGAAATAATTCAGTCCCACGACTCTCAAGGATGAGCAACAAATGAGAGATAATCTTCACCAATTCACAATTTTCCCCATCCAGTACCGTGATATCCAAGAATGCTGAGGCTTCCTTCCGGATGTGAAAGGAGTTAGACCTTTCTAAAGCACTGGGAGTCTCTGAAGCCTGATGAAAGACTATTTCTCATGTATTGGCATTTTTTGCAGTGAGCAATACCATTGTAAATGAGAATCTGGCGGAGTGATTTAGCAAGGAAGTACAAGTAACAGTAGCTCACTGTTTCTATGGCTTCCAAATTGCTATGGAAAATATACAGTCTGAAATGTACAGCCTTCTTTTCTTATTGATATCTACATTCAAGATCCAAGAGACAAAGAATTTCTTAGTGCAATTATAAAAATTATAAAAATAGTGCAGACTCAGGAGTAATGTCAGGAAGTATTTTTTTTCACAGAGAGGGTGGTGGATACATGGAATGCCCTCCCACAGCAGGTGGTGGAGATGAAAATGGTAATGGAATTCAAACTTACATGGGATAAACACAAAGGAATCTTAGCAGAGATTGGGCGGCAATACCAGTAATTGGGGAGCAAAACCAGTGCTGAGCAGACTTCTATGGTCTGTGCCCAGATCATGACTGACTAGATATGGATGGGCTGGAGTGTAAATTTTAAGGGGCTTCGACGTTAGCTTCAGAACATTTAGTGCAAGAGCAGTGCTGGGCAAACTTCTACGGATCTGTGCCCTGAGAATGGCAAAGGCAAATCAAACTCGGGTATACATATAAAGTATTGCATACCATGTAAAATGAGATTATCTTGTTAGGCAAATTGGATAGACCGTACAGGTCTTTATCTGCCGTCATTTACTATGTTACTATGTTACAATTAAAACAGTGTTGTGTGTTAAATAGCAGGCTGTCTGGACACCTATGGTGGAAGGCATCTTCTTCTCAGGATTATTTGCATCTATCTTCTGGGTAAAGAATCAAGGATTGATGCTGGGACTCACATTCTTTAAGGAACTTATTAGCAGAGATGTGGGCTTGCACTGTGACTCTTCCTGCTTCATGTTGAAACACCTGTTACACAAACCATCAGAGGAAGGGGTGAGAAAAGTAATTATTGATGCTGTCAGGATTCAGTAGGAGTTCCTAATAGAAGCCCTATCTGTAAACCTGATCAGAATGAAATGCAATTTAGTAAAACAGTACCCCAAATTTGTCGAATATAGACTGAGCTGGGTTTTGGTAAGATTTTCAGGTCTGAGAATGCATTTGATTTTACAAAGAAAGGAAAGACTAACTTTTTATTGAAGAAGAGCACATACAAGTACCATTTAATGGGAGTATGCTGTAAAACTCTCTCACAGTATAGAATCTACCACTGAGCTGTCATTGAACACTGAAGAGCTGTGATTCCAGCCAAGCTGTGATGTCAAGGTTTGGAGATTTGTTCTATGTAAAGAAAGACTGTATTAAACATAGAATGACTACTTGTGGTTCAGATGACAAGTGTCATGTTAACTTTTCCAGCTCACACAGGATCTCCTCATCTTCCAGCCCATACTGGTCCACTTCTAGCACTGGTAATCCTCTGGTGAACTACAACAGATGAAGTGCTAGTTAATCACTGGGCCAGATCCTCAACTCCCCCCAAGTCCACATAAGTATTCCCATACTGGGAAAGACCAAAGGTCCATCAAGCCCAGCATCCTGTTTCCAACAGTGGCCAATCCAGGTCACAAATACCTGGCAAGATCCCCAAAATGTGCAAAACATTCTATACTGCTTATCCTAGAAATAGTGGATTTTCCCCAAGTCCATTTAATAATGGTCTATGGACTTTTCCTTTAGGAAGCCGTCCAAACCTTTTTTAAACTCCGCTAAGCTAACTGCCTTTACCACATTCTCTGGCAACGAATTCCAGAATTTAATTATACGTTGGCTAGACATGCAGTAGTGTTCTGTATACAATCCCTGGTGGTGGGAGCTGGTGCTTATTGCTTAAGGATAATAACTACTACTACTACTACTTATCATTTCTATAGCGCTACCGGACGTACGCAGCACTTCACACTTGAACATGGAGAGACAGTCCCTGCTCAATAGAGCTTACAATCTAATTACGACAGACAGGACAAGTAAGGGATAAGGGTTAGGACAGACAGGACATATCAGGGATAGGGGACGGTTGAAGGTTTAGGTTTAGGAGTTAAAAGCAGTGGTTAGATTCAGGGTCTATGATTGTAGGATTCTGATAGGAGTCCTGATGCAATCCAAATAGGATCATCAATAAAATGCCTCATGGTACCAGACCAGAGTACTGGTTCCAAATCAGCTAGAAATACATAGAATGAGTGGGAGGAAAGTGTCTGCAAAAATACCATCTGGTTTCTGTCGAAATGGAGCAAGCATTAAGAGCACCCTACATGCACACTCCTGTCTATCCTCATTTCTGGCAGACATTGATGGGTAATGAGGCATTACCTTATTCATTGCATACATTCTTTTGTCTTATCCCATTATGAATAGATGATAAAAGAGAAATTATTGGTTTATGAGTTGGACCTCTTTCAAATACTTCTCCATAAAACACTTCACCTGCTAGAAATTTGAGTGCTATAGCATACATGATTTACAAAAAGTGGATCATACAGAATTTGATCTATGGCCATTGTAAGTAAAATAACAGTATAAGACAGGAAGAAAAGGAAAGTAGAAAAATGAGAGATAGAGAAAGAAAGGTGTGCGTCAAGAATGCTTCACACCAAATTCTTTCAGGAGAGATAAAGCAATAGATTTATTTTCATACCACAAGAGTCACATAAAGAAAACTGATCTGTGCTTTAGAAAGATGCAATCATTTTAATCTGACAAGGTGTGCTGGCATTTAGCCAGTACAACACAGCACATTCTATTTAATTCAGGGGGTTATGTACCACTGGCATGCCCTGGTATTTCTAGAAGCAATGATTTCTATCAAATACTGACAGGAAAAGGAGCCTCACTCCAGAGAGAACAAGCAGAGCTGGTGACAATATGCCATGATAGACAGGGAGATTTGTAAAGCAGGAAAAACGGCAATAAGCATTAGGATACAACTGAACAGGAAAAAACAGGGGAAGAGCTTGGCATAAGATGCAATGCACAGAGAAAATGTAAAGACAATAAGAAACAGAAGCATAAAACTGAAGGACCTCAAGAAAAGAAAGATGAACTTCATGAAGGAAAGTCAGTATAACAGGTAGAACAAGGCTGGAAGCACAGGAAATCAAAGAGAGGAGAAGAGGATGTAGTAGAGATGAGGAAATATCGAGAGGACAAAGAGGTAGTAAGGGACTGCTAATCAATGTCTTGGTGTTTGGAGAGGGTTTCAGTGCCTGGTACATTTCATGTATGTATAATCTTAGGACCTATTGCCTAGCTCACTACTCAAATGCTCCTTATAGACTTAATTAGCCCACACTTCAGCTCATCCTTTCCACCCCCTGCTCTCTTCCAAGGACAAATAGTCGCAATCTGACACTGGACGAATGTGAGTCAAATGGTCACAGCTGCAACCTTATTATAGCTTGGCAACATTAGTAAAACTCAAAATATTGCATAGTCATGCAAGGGAAGCTTCATAACAGGACACCTATGTAAAAGTTCCAAAAAAGTACCTGGCAGAAACTTATATCATGGCAAAACTCCATACTACAAATCCCAGGGCAAGCAGTTGCAAACCACTTTTACCACATCCTCTGGCAAAGAGTTCCAGAGCTTCAGTTATACTCTACATATAAGGTTTGGCTCCAGCCAGACCACCAGCAAAGTTCAAACTGTTAGAAAACAGGGCTTACTTCAGCCCATTCACAACATTCAGATGTTCTCAGTCAAAGCATACACTAGAGCATCTCCTCTTTCTCCCTCTGTTCTCTGTCCAAGGGCTTTTAGCTTCCTGTGCACTACCTCCTGGCTTCCTCCCACTTGACCCAGTCACTTCCTGGCTCCTCCACGATACCCACTGCCTTCCTTTTTTTACCAAGACCCCGCACCAAGCAATTACCTCCTGTTTGAACTTTCCACCTTTGGATCTTGCCAATGCTGTAATATCCATCGGCCCCTCTTGCCTCACTTCCTTCTCCTTTTCTTCCCCTTTCCATTCCATGGGCTCCTCGCCCCACCCATTCTCCAGCTGATCCTCCTACCCCTGATCAGTTCTGCTTAGAGGCTCCCCCTCCATTCCTGGCCCCCCGACCGTGTCTTGGGTTTCACCTTTACCTGCTTTTCCCTTGGGCTCCACTGGGGGCTGCTGGGATAGGAAGTCTTTGATTCTGTTGTAAGATGTCCTCAAGGGCTACTGGGAATCGCAGTTTTTACCCTGCCTCCAGCCCTCTGGGGAAAATGATCTATGCTTTCTCCTGTCATGTGGAACTCCCTGAGCTAAGAATCTGGGTTGTCCCCTCCTTTGGGCCTTATCTCCTCCACCCGTAACCCCCCCCCTCTCTGTTCCCTTATCCCCTTCTTCACAATATGTCCCATGCAGCTGACCAAGCTGTCTACAACAAAATTTAGTTGCAACTTTTGATCAAAAACTAGCATAAATCATGGAGATAGTGGAAATGTTTCCTATACTTTGGTCTAGGAGACTACAAAACACTAGGGGGCCCTTTCACTAAACCACATAGGCGCCTATGCACGCCCAACGCATGTCATTTGAAGTTACTGCCCAGCTACCATGTGGCCAGGGCGGTAATTTCATTTTTTATGTGCAGACGAAAAACAGGCGGTAATCGGCATTTGGCACGCGTAGATCATTACCACCTGGTTACCGCATGAGACCTTACCACTAAGTCAAATGGGTGGCGGTAAGGTCTCAGACCCAAAATGGACACGCCACATGTCCATTTGCGGCAAAATTTTTAAAAAGGCATTTTTTACAGGCGCACTGAAAATGGATCTGTGCATACCCAAAACACACGCCTATAACTAGCAAAGGCCATTTTTCAGTGCACCTTAGTAAAAGGGCCCCTGAGACATCTGGCTGGAAAAGATTCAATAGGGTATATATTTTGGACAAGTTGTAGGAAATGTAAAAAATCGTAACTTGACTGTAGTAGGTCAGAGGCCACCGAATGAAACTTTCTCTGTAAAGTGTAGTTTACAACAACATAGTAGATGACAACAAAAAAAGATCAACTGGTTCATGCAGTCTGCCCAGTTATTCCAGTCCATTTTGTGAAGGAGATATCCTAGCTGCCAGTCCTAAAGGCTTGACCGCTGGTGGAAAAGCACTCCCTATCCAAGTTAGCTTTTCTTTTCTTTATCTATAGTTCTCTACTATCCTGGGAAGCTGGGCATGCAAGTTCCCATACTTTCACTCATTTTGTTGTGATCTCATAAAATTAACAAGAATGTTATCAATTTTAACCACTCAGATCTGCAGTGACTCTTTCCTCTACATGACTACTCTACATTTCAGTAACATTTTAGCAAAAAAACTGTGTAACTACTTGACCTTTCCAAATCTGAGTGCAAGGCGAGTTAGTGTCAGGTACACAAGTTATTTCACTGCCTAAATGGGTTTATAATCTAAGTTGTGATTAATAGGCCCATAGAGAAAAACTGTATACACGTAACACTGGGCTTCACATTAAGAGCTTCCACTCAGGAAAAGGATCTTAGAGGCGTTATAGACAATACATCACAATTTTCAGCTTGCTGTGCAGCAGCAGTCAAGAAGTAATTAGAATGTTAGCAACTCTCTGGAAGGGAATATCCTAATACTGTACCTCTGTATGGACACATGATGTAATCACTAGAAATGGGCATTTGTTTGCAACAATATGAAAAATGTCAACCACATCTCTCATGTTGTTGTATGTCTTTAAATGAAAATAAGAAGAAAAACATGAAAATTAATGTTTTATTTACTGATAAAAAAAAATACTCACTCTCCTGTGTGCACTATTTGCAAAGTAGGCATCCTTGAGCATGCGTGCTAACCCAAGGATTCTATAAGTGATGCCCAAATTTGGGCACCCAAAATTACACACAATCCTGAGATCTATGTGCAAATACATTAGTTAATAAACATTAGTTAATAAGCCATTAACAATGTTATTGATATTAATTGGCTCTAACTTGAATCTGTACCCAAATCATCCCGTGTGCAACCCAAAAGGGGGCATGGCTATGGAAGGGGCATGAGCAGGCCAGGGGTATGCCAAAGAATTACGCGCCGTGTTATAGAATTTGGGAGCTGTGCACCAGGATTCAGTTGGTGTTAAGTCCTCTTGCTCAAAGTTGGCCACTGGATTACACGCTAAGGGCCAGATTCTATAAGCGGTGCCTAGATTTAGGTGCAGTATATGGAATATGCTTAATTGATATCCCAGTGCCTAAAACTACGTGGATCCATCTACACCAACAAAAACATGACATAAATCTCTGCACGTAGATTTACACGCACTGGGCCATATTCTATAACTACGCGTGTAAATTTTGGAACACCCACAAAACACTTATTTCCCCACCCATAGCCATGTCCCTTTTGAACCATGTGCATTAGAATTTAGGCACAGTTCATTACAGAATACACTCAGGACTTTGTTTACTAAGGTGCGTTAGTGTTTTTAGCGTGCCTATACTTAGCATGCGTGCTAACCATGTAGGTGCCTATAGGAATATTAGGCACATGCATGGTTAACACGTATGCATGGTTAACGCATGTTAAACACATTAACACACCTATAACGCTGCTTAGTAAACAGGGCCCTTAGCAAGTTGCACGTATAAATTCTAATTATTGCCAGATAGTGCTCATTATTGCTTGTTAAGTGCTGCTATCAATGCTGATTAGCTTAAGCCAATTAAGTTACGCATATATATATATATATATATATATATATATATATATATATATATATATATATATATATATATATATATATATGGGGAACTAGAAAAGTTACAAAGAAGAGCAGCCAAAATGACTATGAGGATGGATTAAATGTCTTATGACAAAAAGCAAAGCAGATGAGGCTCTTCAACTTGGAGAAGAGACAGCTGAGGTCATAATAGAGGTTTAAAAAATAATGACTAGGGTGGAAACATTACAGGGAACAGTTATTTACTATATCAGATAGCATTAGGAGTAGGGAACACTCCATTCAACTAACTGATAGCAGATTTAAAATGTAATTAAAGAAATATTTTTTTCAATTAAAAGACAATTGAGCTGTGTGCTTGTTGCCAGATGATGTAGTAAAGAGCAGAAGTGCAACTGGATTAAAAAAAAAAAAAAAGATTTGGATAGGTCTCTGGAGAACATTAAACATTATTATCCAGATAAATTCAGGGATTTCTGAATTCTGGGAGAGAGTAAAGGGAAATGGATCTCCTCTTAGGATCTGACAGGTATTTCCAAGAACAGACAGGATACTGATAAATGCATGTGGGACTCGTGCGAGGGGCATAATCGAATGCGAACGCCCATATCCATGGGCATCTATGTCCGAGAACGGGTACATGAAGGGGCGGGACAAACCATATTTTCGAAAAAAAAAATGGGCGTCCATCTTTTTTCCGATAATACTTGTGCCAGCCAAATGCATCGGATTTGTGTGGATTTGAGCTGGGTGGTATCGTTTGTCAGCGACAAAGGAAACCGAAGGCGCTCAGCTCAAAAACAAACAAATCCAAGGCATTGGGTCATGGGAGGGGCCAGGATTCGTAGTGCACTGGTCCCCCTCACATGCCAGGACACCAACCGGGCACCCTACGGGGCACTTGTAACAATTAAAAATAAAGTTAACTACCTCTGAAGTTCATAGCTCCCTTCCCTTGGGTGCTGAGCCCCCCAAATCCCCCCCAAAACCCACTGGCCCCAACTCTACACCATTACCATAGCACTTATGGCTGAAAGGGGGCACCTAGATGTGGGTACAGAGGGTTTTGGGGGCGGTTTGGAGCGTTCCCATTTACCACCACAAGTGTAACAGGTAGGGAGGGTGCCTGAAGCCCACTGCACCCACTAACAACTGCTCCAGGGATCTACATACTGCTGTCATGGAGCTGGGTATGATATTTGAGGCTGGCATACAAGTTGGAAAAAAAAGGTTTTAAAGTTGTTTTTTTTGGGTGGGAGAGGGTTAGTGACCACTGGGGGAGTCAGGGCTGGTCATCCCCGATTCCCTCCAGTGGTCATCTGGTCATTTAGGGCACTTTTTTGGGACTTGTTCGTGAAAAAAAAGGGTCCAAAAAGTGACCCAAATTTGCGCTAAAAACGCCTTTCTTTTTTCGATTATCGGCCGAGGACGCCCATCTCTCCTCGGCCGATAAACACGCCCCAGTCCCGCCTCCAACACGCCCCCATAAACTTTGGCTGTTTCCGCGACAGATTGCAGTTGAAGATGCCCAAAATTGGCTTTCTATTATACCGATTTGGGCACTCATGGGAGAAAGACGCCCATCTCCGATTTGGGTCGAAATATGGGCGTCTTTCACTTTTGAAAATAAGGCGGATAGTGTTCTAGGGAGCTCAATCAGCATTCTTTTTTCCCTTTACCCCTCTAACAAGTTCCGTCCCAACACCCCTTCTTTCTTCTTCTTTTCTGTCATGAATGATGGTGTTCTTTCCCTTACCTACTAGTTAGTCTGTACACTGCTTTGTAACAATTTCTGAGAAGGGTGGTAGAGAAAACCTCAATAAACAAACATATTCATAAGATCATAAGAATAGCCATACTGGGTCAGATCAATGATCCATCTAGTCCAAGATCTTGCTTCCAACAGTGGCCAATCCAGGCCACAAGTACCTGGCAGAAACCCAAATAGGAGCAACATTCCATGCTACCAATCCCAGGGCAAGCAGTGACTTCCCCCATGTCTGGCTCAATAGCAGACTATGGACATTTTCTCCAGAAACTTGTTCAAACCTTTTTTTAAACCCAGAAACACTAACCGCTGTTATCATTTCTTCCGGCAGCAAGTTCCAGAGCTTAATTATTCTTTGAGTGAAAAATATTTCCTCCTATTTGTTTTGAAAGTATTTCCATGTAATTTCATTTAATGGTCTTTGTACTTTGTACCATTAGTCTGACCCAGCACTGCACCTCAACATCAGAAACAAAAGATTGTATGGGTTTTACTGACACCAGAAAGATTTAACTCTTTGGCATTTTTTTCTTTTAAAGTTTTTATCAAAACGTACATTAAGGAATTAAGGGCCTGATGCACAAAGCCTACCGGGCCAGCAATATGCTTTCCGGTTCCTGCTGGTTTAGCAAGCACATTATGCAGAGGGAGATGCAAAAGGGGGTTCTGTGGGCTGTTTTCTGTTCATGGTAGCTGACAACAATAATGAAATGCAAATTTATTACAAGTAGATGGTTACTATGTAAATATGCATTCCGAGGGATGCATAGAAAGGAATGTTTACCTTGTATGAGAGCACTTTAATGGGAGGTCAGGAGCTGTCAGTAGTGGGAGGAAGGAAGATCTACTGTCTGATGAAGGGGCCCAAGATGTAGGAAGAGTTGGAAAAGGACTGTTTTTTTTCCTTCTGTTTTTGTTTTTCCATAGTTGCGCTGGATCTGCTGTGATTGCACGCTTCAGCCCCAGAGACAGGATGCACCTTCTGCAGATAACTTTAAAGAGGAGGGTTTTTAGAAGCTTTAACTCTTCAGAGGCAGAACTGTATCTGAATTCCCAGTCTCCAGACAGCAGCCCAGGACCTAGCAATGCCTGGGTTAGCAGCACCTTTAGCTGGCAAGTAGAAAGTGCAGTATGCGGTGCAGTGAAAGTTACACGCAGCAAAAGTTAGGCCCTCTGCTGCTTTGGTTATTTTCAGGAAGGGAGTTGTTTGTGTGCTCGGGTTACACAAATCTTCATCTGCCATCCTCATTCCAATCTTTCCCTTCTCTCTGTTCCTCTCCCAATGGCTTTCATACATACAACTTGTGGGGAGCACTTGGAAAACATAAAAAACAAAGCGAAGAGTAGCATACTGAGCATGAGCAGATGTAAATAATGAGCACAGGTTATGCACCATGGAACAGGGCCAAAAACTGATAAGCATGTGAACCAGAACTCATGATCTGATAAGACATTCTTGTGTGCAAGCAGGCATGAGAAAGGAGTAATTATGAATAGACAAAAAAATGTGGTTTAGCAACAGAGGGGAAACAGATGGTGAGAAAAGAAAACAAGATGATCTCTGAGGAAGATAACTTGCTGAAGCTATGTTAAGCATTGTTTAAAGAAAAGATATATAAGCAGCTGTATCAGAGCATTACTTTGGAGAGAAAGTTTCAGACAATACTTATGTATAGCAGAGCTGTTCTCCCATGAGAAACAATTAATTATATCTGTATTTGGTAATGGCCTTGGTCTTTTATCACTCCAAATTGTGGGTGGCTAGTACATAATAAATAAATAAATAATATGTAACCTGTCATTAAAATTGTCCATAGTACCAGAAGATTGAAGGGTGGCCAATGTAACACTGATTTTTTTAAAAGGGTTCCAGGGATGATCCGGGAAATTACAGACTGGTACGCCCGATGTCAGTGCTGGGTAAAACAGTGGAATGGAGTGTAGTATGGCGTGTTGCCACAATTTGGGTTTCTGCTAGGTACTTGTGACCTGGTTTGGCCACTGTTTGGAAAACATGATACTAGGTTAGATGGACCATTGGTCTGACTAAGTATGGCTACTCTTATGTACATGCGAGACGGATGTCCATTGTTTTGAGTTGGACATCCTTTCTAAAATGCCCCTCTGTACTACTAAGTCTCTCCAATATAACAGATCATAAACCCTGGTTTACACACAGGAAAGGCTTCTTATAAAATTACTCCACAGATTACACATGCAAAAGTGTACATATACAAGAGTCATGTGTAGGCATATCTGAGAGCATAATTTGGGTAAAGCACAGTTGGAGCCATGAAGTCTACAAGTAGTTTATCAACGTACCCATGCACGTACATTTACACTTAGTTATGAGGAGGGCTAAAAAAAAAAGGTGGGTGCACTTCAGATGCAATTGTGTCTATAAAATAACCTCAAAACAGGCATTTAGTTGGACTTCAAAAATAGGTGACCTTTTATAAATTTACCCTCTCTTGAGGACATTTTATAAACAGTGCCTAATGATAGACGTCAATTCCGTGCCCAAATTTCAGCACAGCAACGCATTCCAATGGATGCAAGGCACCAAAACAAGGTTCAAATGGCAGATGGGTGTGAAAATACGCTTACGTGGCCAGTTATAGGATACCACCTAAGTGTACCCATGAGCAACTGCAAAGGGGACAATCCCACAGAAGGGACATGAGCAGGTCAGGGGTGTTCCATAAAATTGCACGCAGTATTATAAAATACCACGGATATATGCCCAACTACCGCATCTAGATTTATACCTGCTTTCAGTTGCAGTAAGTCCTCGCACCCAAAGTTGGGCACAGAATCTGGCAACCAACAGTATTCTACAGAGTGCTCATCCAAAAGCACTCTTTATAGAATAGCTCTGGGGTTGATTTTTGGGGGGCACCATTTACTGAATCCAGCCCTCTGTTTCTGTGAGGAGAAAGCTTAATAAATCAGGTCCGGTGTTCACTATAGGGCTGTATCTCATCTGGGGACTTCATTAAAAATATTCTGTTTTCTCCAAACCTGCAACTTTCCTGATCTGTTAATTGAGCTCTTAAAGGATCCAACATTTTTTAACTGCTCTTCACACTATTCTGCAAATACTGTTAAGAACTTTATATTGAAGAAAGAAACTGAAATAAAGATAAGCATGGAAAGCACTGCAGAGTCACTGAATGGTACATTTTGTTTCTTAAAGTCCCTTAAAATCCTAAACCAAAAGTAGGATGGGAAAAACTTGCTGGTGGTATTTGAAATATGCCTACTTCATTTCAGGTCCTGAGAATCAGGTTACATTGGTGTAATGAGATTAGTTAGTGAGAGTGCTGGGACACCAGGCTTCCCTTCAATCCTGCTCATTTTCTTGGCTTAGTATCTGGGCGATGCTAAGCCCTTAATAACACCAGCTGGAATGTGTTCACTGGCAGCTGGGTGGTGAGAGGGTCAGCCACAAATTAATTTAAGAGGTGTAAAATGCTGTGAAAAGAAAAACAAATCGGGATGGTGAAAACAGGTGCCTGCTGACTTTAACTCAGTATTTAGCTCCTACTTTCTTCTTCTATATGATTAGCAGCTAACGGGAATCTGGGCTGATTTAACGCTTCTATGACCTTCCTGAAACCTCATATAGAAAAAAGGAAAACACCTGCATTTCAACTTTTCATGAGGACAAAAATCTGTAAACCACTATCAAGCTATTTTTGCAACTGCTACACAGTACAGCACATTTTATTGGAAGGTGGAGGCTTCCTAAAGCTGTCGCTCCCTTGGCAATTTAACCATGAATATCAAATTAAAATTCACTTGTTTTTTTAATGAGAAGCATTATCTTGTATTACTTGGTAAAAAAGCTAACATGTAAATTACCAAGAGCACTACCTTTAAAACTGTAATTATAAACTTAGAGTAAATCAATGCATACCAAGGAGACTTTTTTTTCTTTACAAATATATGCCTTCTTGGTTCAGAGAAGCCCCTCTCTCCCTCAAACCATTGTTTAGGGTTTTAACTGGAACTCCATGCAATTTATACCACCCCTCCCTCCCCCCACCACCATCCCACACACACACAACCCCAGTGTTAAAAACTACATAAATTCATTTCACTGTTTTCAGCTAAATTACTCAATGCTTGGTTTCCATCCTCTGCATATTTAAGGATCCTCTGTGTATATCCCATTCCTTTTTAAATTCCATCAATATTTTTCTCTCCATCAGCTCCTCCAGTAAGATATTCTAGGAATCCACCATATGTTCCATAAATACTTCCTGATCCTGCTCCCGGGTCTACATCCTTGCAACTTCATATCATGTCCCCCATTTCAGTACTTCTCAACCAGTATTGGGAAAGTTATTGGTATACTTTGGTGGTGGCAACCAGGAACATAGCTATGCCTGATCTCATGAGGCTCTTGCCCTATCTTTATTGGACAGTGCCCTGGTGAACAGCCCTTCCAGGCAGCATAAAGGTAACAAGAGGGGAGGGGTTGAACTTGGAGAAGATCCACTCTGCCTTTTAATCCAACCCTACCTTCCTAGCGTTGAAGGATGGAAGGTGATGGATATGACTGAAGCTGACACTGCAGTGCAAAGAAGAGCCCTTACTCTACGATAGAGACTGGAGCATCTAGAGTCAAAACGTAGTAGTTAGGAATGGAGGCAGAAAGAACAGGAAGGGAAAGATTTTCCTGCTGTGTTAGCTCTAGCCCCTCTTATCCTTCCCTCTAGGAACAGTCTGTTGCCAGCAGGGACAGGAGGGGGCAGGTGTTACATATCTTAAATTTATGTTAATGCCACCTAGAGGCTTATTGTCAGTGAGTTTTTTCTAGCAAAAAAGGTGCCGGTACTCAAATGCTAGGCCACCCTTCAGGGGTGGGGTGATCAGTGAGGGACCCACCCTACAAAAGCCAGGCCCCCTGCAACCAGTCACAGAATCTATGACAAGGCAGAATTGGTGTGTAGAGCCTGAGCTGTTTCATTAAAACTTGGGTCCATGGGTAGGGTTACCATATTGCTCCAGAAAAAGGAGGATGGATTGAGCCAGCCGGGTTTTACTTCCATTGCTTTCCATTGAAAGCAATGGAAGTAAAACCCGGCTGGCTCAATTACTTCCATTGAAAGCAATGGAAGTAAAACCTGGCTGGCTCAATCCGTCCTCCTTTTTCTGGAGCCATATGGTAACCCTATCATGGGTCAATTTTAGTAGACAATGGAAAAAGTGCCGGTACTCAGTACCGCCAAGTATCCCTCAAAAAAAGCCCTGCTTATTGTTATATCTGTTTTCCCACTTTTTGTTTGTTGTGTTCTCTCAACTTTAGTTAAAATACAGAATGGTGCCTGTGTACAGATACATTTAGTGTGTCTTTATTTTTAACTCTGAAACATGGTGCCAGAATTTTTTGAACATGCACTGTTTTTCTGCCTAAAATGGAGAGAGTTTCAAGAATATAGTGGGTTGCAGAACAGTGAGTGCACAGCAAGGCATGCCGCGATATTGATCGGCCTAAGGTAGCACATGCTCTTCCTTTGATTTAGAAGAACAAAAAGCATTGTGGCATCATGGCGGCATTCCATCCCAGGTTCTAGTATATAACACTGATTTTCAAATGTCGGTTACCTGGCCACATTGCTTTTTACCCTACTAAACAGGCTTTTGCAAAATTGTCTACCCTGTATGCGGATAACAGTTCATGTGCTGTTCCAAAATGCATGTGTTTTGATCCACATTCAGAGGAGGTGCTGCTGAGGGTAGGCTTAGGTTGGGAAAGCATGAAGGTTAGTGGTGATTTAAGTGATAATTGGAAAACTTTCAGAGCAGACTTTGAAGAGTATGCTCCAGCAACAGGCTTACATGAGAAGTGCAGGCAGCTATGCTATGGAGGGTGATGTGTGCTGAATGCTACAATGTTTATAAGCACAATTTGACCCTCACAGAGGAACAGAGGAAAGATACCAAAGTTATCTTGGATGCATTAAAAGACTATTTGAAACCTAAGAAGAAAGATAATACGTGAAAGATGCAATGTTTTGCAGCTGCAAACAAGGGGAGGGTGAATCCACTGACATGTTTGAGAGAGAAAGCAGCAATAGGTGAGTATGGCCCACTGAAAGATGAACATATCTGGGATAAAGTAGTTCTTGGCATTGCCACTAACTGCACATATCAATGTCTCTTAAGAGAACATGATCTGACTTGGAATATAGCCGCTGAAACATGTCATGCTGCAGAAGTCACTAAATTGCATCTGAGAACTATAGAAAGGACTGGCAGACTGACAATGTTAATGCAACAGATAAACATCAGCTATAGCAAGAGGCAACAGCACAACAACCCTCTGCAACCAAATCTACAGCATGTAAGTACTATGGCAATAAAGATCCAAGAAAACAGGTAGGCAGGGGACTTGAAAAATCCTGCACAAGATAAAAAAAAGAAGCAAATCTCCAAAAAATCTTTCATAAAAACATTTATTCACCACAAAAGTTTAAAACAGTCATAAGCTCAATACGGCTGTGTTTCGCCCTCCTAAAGGGCTGCATCAGGGACTTGATATACCACTGCAAAAGACATTTATCTATATCTCTCTCTATATATACACACATACATACGAGTACAAATCATAAAACCAAAGTATTATACAAATAAAATGTAAACCATATGCTAAAAACATGTATTTCTAAAAAAATCATCCATATGAAACATTAATGTAAGCCAAAAATAAAGGTAAAATAAAACATTAATACATACTCCAGTGGTGCAGTGCAAACAATTGCACCTACTACTGGACTAAAACAGCTGAAACCAAAAAATATAATTGCTAAGAATATGTAGCAAAATAATATATATAAAGGAAACTCTCACCAGCTATTGTCATTAAATAATTTAAAGCTTGGATATTTCAACAGTACATATAGGGGCCCTTTTACTAAGACGCGTAGGCGCCTATGCGCATACAACGTGCACCAAATTGGAACTACCACCCAGCTACCACATGCCCCTAGTGGTGATTCTAATTTCTACATGCATCCAATACGTGTGGTAGAAAATAATTTGTATTTTCTACCACATGGTGCTAACCAGGCAGTAACTGGCAGTGTAACTGCGCTGACAATTACCACCCGGTTAACTCATGTGACCTTACCGCTGATTTTTATTTTGCCGCACGTCCATTTTCGGCAAAGAAAAAAAAACAGGTATTTTTGCAGGTGCGCTGAAAAATGGACCTGCACACGTCCAATACACATGCGTACACCAGCACAGGCCATTTTTCAGCAGACCTTAGTAAAAGGACCCCAAAAAGAGCAAACAGCCAGAGTCAACCATATCTTTAAAACCAGCAGCAACATTGATTCTTGTTAGAGAAAACAAGCAGCCAAAGGTAATGGCGCCTTTAAAAAGCAGTAGCAGCATAGATGCTTATACCATGTGAACTTTTTCTTACTACAAAAACTTATGAAAAGCAAAGTATATACATATATCTTTATATTTACACTAAAAAAAAACTAGCAACTTTAAATCTTATTAATCACATAGGGAGCGGGGCGTCTCTAGCATTTAGCGCATGCTTATTTTTAGCATAGTAACCTTGCCTTACATACCTCCTGTCTTGAGACACAGCAATAGCAATTTGTGGTGAATCTGGCAGAGTGAATGAAAAGGCTCACATGATATAGGGGTCAACTTTTACCCAATGTGACATCATTGGTGCATCAAATGACTCAGAAAAACTCTGGCTGCATGCAAAAAAACAAACAAAAAAAAAAGAACAAGCTTAAAAAAAGTGGGGGAGGGGAAACCAATCCTCTGATATATAAAAACAATTTTTAAAAAGTACCATAAGAACAGAATAAAAAGCAAACCAAGTAAATAAATATACTTAATAAATAAAAACAACTAAGGAGACAAGGAGGGGCATAATTGAACGAAAACACCTATCTCCATGGGCGTTTATCTCCGAGAAAGGGTCCGTGAAGGGGCGGACCGAACCGTATTTTGGGAAAAAATAGACGCCCATGTTTTATTCAACAATGTGTGAGCTGGGCGTTTTTGTTATTCAGCGATAATAGAAAATGAAAGCGCCCAGCTCAAAAACGAATAAATCCAAGACATTTATTCGTGGGAGGGGCCAGGATTCGTAGTGCACTGGTCCCCCTCACATGCCAGGACATCAACCGGGCACCCTAGGGGGCACTTTTACAAAACCAAAAAAACAGGTAAAAGAGCTCCCAGGTGCATAGCACCCTTCCCTTGTGTGTTGTGCCCCCCAAATCCCCCTCAAAACCCACTGCCCACAAGTCTACACCATTACTATAGCCCTAAGGGGTGAAGGGGGGCACCTACATGTGGGTACAGTGGGTTTGGGGGGGTTGGACGACTAATAAGCATTAAGCAGCACAATTGTAACAGGTAGGGGGGATGGGCCTGGGTCCACCTGCCTGAAGTCCACTGCACCCCCTAACAACTCCTCCAGTGACCTGCATACTGCTGCCAGGGAGCTGGGTATGACATTTGAGGGTGAAAATAAAAATGTGTGAAACATCATTTTTTTGTGGTGGGAGGGAGTTAGTGACCACTGGGGGAGTCAGGGGAGGTCATCCCCGATTCCCTCCAGTGGTCATCTGGTCATTTAGGGCACTTTTTGGGGCCTTATTCGTGAAAAAACAGGGTCCAGGAAAAGTGTCCTAAATTCTAGCTAAAAACGCATACTTTTTTCCCATTATCAGTGAAATGCGCTCATCTTTGTTCGGCAGATAACCACGCCCCAGTTCCGCCTTCGCCACACCTCTGACACGCCCCCATAACCTTTGTCCGCATCCGCGACGGAGTGCAGTTGAAAACGTCCAAAAATCGGCTTTCGATTATACCGCTTTATTCGTTTTTGTGAGATAAACGTCCATCTCCCGATTTAGGTCGGAACTTGGGCGTTTTTCTCGTTCGATTATAAGCAGGATAGAGGCATATTTTCAAAGCACTTTGGGAGGCTAAGTTCCATAGGTTTCTATGGAACTTTGGGAGGCTAAGTGCTTTGAAAATGAGCCTCATAATAAATAAAACAGGTACTCACACTTTTTAGGAAATCATAAGAAAGCTGATAAGGCCAATTCTTGATTCAAGTCGTGTGACGCAACAGTCTGAAATCTAAAAATCAGTCTTTGTTCAGTCCTTAAAAGAATCTTATCCAGAGCTCCTCCTCTCCATCAGGTTCTTGGACTATGAAGGACTAGGAAAGGAATGTCATGTTCACATAGGATAGAAGAGGAGAACAGAAGAGACAGAGGGGAGTAAGCAACAACACACTTCATTATCTGTCATCAGTAGAGATTGTTCATAAAGATAGGTTTACAGGGCCATTTTAAATTTAGTGAAAGAGGGCATGTGGAGAACCAGTGGTAGAGTATTCAGTAAGAGAGGGCAGTGCAAAAGAAAGCACAATGTCAAATGGAGTCTTGGTGAGCAGTCTGCATAGAAGATCTAAAGAGATGGCCATCATGTAATGCCCTAAGGGCCCTTAGTGACATATGCAATGTGATAACCAAGGCCAGATGGTTCCATTATTCAGTATCTTATGTGTCATAGTGAGGAGTTTAAATTGGATAAGATAAGGAATGAGCAACCAAAGATATTTAAATAGGAGAGGAATAACATGGTCACAATGATTAGGGTGAGTGGAATCTCATGGCTGTGTTCTGTGCAGCCTGGAGATGTTTAAGTGAATATTGCAATAAACCAGAGTAAATATTACAATAATCCAGTTGTGATGCAATTAGCACATAGTTTTCTGAGACAATTTGTCCAGAAATGGTTCCACTGAACGAAATTGTCTAAGGACCCAGAAACATATTTTTACCAAGGCAAACCAGTTAAGTACCGCTTCTGTGATTCTAATGGATGTAAATGTAGATTAAAAGTATTGTGTGATCCACTAAAAGTCAATGGCCACTGTTAGATCTAATGAGATAGCTAAAGCAGCATCGCCATAGTCGAAGGCAGAGTGAATTTCATTTAAAAATGAGGCCAGACTTGTCTTGGTACTGTGTTGTAGCTGGAAGCCAGATTGGTGGGGATATAGAATATTGTGGTCTTCAACCTGTTAAAGTGATTGGTGAAAAACAATGCTTTCAGTGAGCTTGGAGAACCTCAGTAATCCTGCAAAGACAATATTACAATATCTATTTTTGTAACCAGTAAAGATAAGACTAAGGAATGAAATGAATCATGATCCAAAAATTTCCTAACAGAACATAGTTGTCACAGTACAAAATAACCTGACCAAAGCAAAGAGACATGGGTAGCAAAAGAAAGATGGAAGTCAAGATTCCTAGGTAGTGAAACGATTGTACCGATGTGGCAGAAATTCCCAAAAGAGAGAGATTGTGGATTAATGCCGATAACGTGTGCTTTCTGTGCGCATGCGTTTCCTACTCCGCTACGGGGGATTGCACCAGATTAGCGAAACTTTCATGCATCCGACTTTTGAATACCGTACCAAACATTTCTGAGGTGTGTTTTTAGTGCATTCTTTGTTTTTTCAAATTCGGTAAGCACTTTTACGTTTTAGATTCTATTACGTTTGGTTGATGCATCTTGCCCTAAGAAACAAATTGAACAGGAAGGTGGGGAGAGGATAGATCCCTGTGGGACACCACAGGAAAAAGAATGAGAAGCAGAGGTAGAGGAATACAACATGACCTTAAAGGAACGAGTAGAGAGAAATGAGGCAAACCATTTTAACACTGTTCCAGAAAGGCATATAGACTGAAGATGAGTCAAGAGAAGAGCATGGTCGATTAAGTCAAAGGCAGCTGAAAGATCTAAGCAAATGACTAATGCACAAGGGTTGTTATCAACTAGCCAGAACTGTTTCAGTACTATAGAAATTGCAGCAGCCTCAGATAGCTGAAGAAACACTACTTTCTCCAAAATTTTTGACAGAAAACAGAAATTAGAAATAGGACGATAATTAGGACAGTTAGGGTAGATTGTTTCAAAATAGGACGTACAAGAGCTTTTTCCCAAAGACCAGGAAATTCACCAGCAGAGAGACTGAGATTAAGTACAGGTAGAACAGGAAAGCCGTGAGGAAGGTAATGGATTTAACTTGCAAGCAGAAGGCTTCAGATGCTTGACTAATTGAGTGATGGAAGATAAAGTAAGTGGTTCAAATGAATCCCACCTGGCTGAACCTGTGAACATAGTCGGCTGAGAAAAGGGTAATGGAGAGGTTGAAAAGGACATACAGAATCCTGCAAGGTGATAATTTTGGAAACAAGATATTGAGCCAGCATAACTGCAGATGGTCACAATAATGATTCTGAAGAATGAGGCAAGAGGTAAGGGACCTATACATACTACACAATTATTTGGAAGGATAGGGAGCCTTCATAATACAATTGTGATAATATCAAACAATTTTGTAACCTTACAGGGAAACTAGAAGTACTAGAGTACACAAACTTAACCCTTCTATACCACCCACCCCTCATCCGAAACTCCTCTGTCCCCTCCTAAACATTCTTATACAAACACCGATTCTAATCTGCATGTCAACACCCTTAAGGGAGCTGAAAATAACAGTAACGGCTAACAGAACAGTTACCACAAGAACCACAAGTAAACATAGGATATTTTAATGATGTTATAGGGGTATGGAGGCCCATGATTTTTCTATACCTACCCCCTCCTCTCCCTGTTGGCAACAGACTGTTGTGCCTTTCAAGCCACATGAATTTTCTCATATTTTTCATTTCGGCACATGTGGTTTCCCAGGAGTTAATCGTGGGGGCCTGTGTAGATTTCCAATTTCTGGCAAAAGCCATCTTAGTAGCTAGCAACAGGGTCAATGTCATTTTTCCAGGTCAGTTGGCAACATACAATCCTCTGTCATACCTAAAAGACATATCCCTGGTGAGCTTCTCCAATACACCTATAAATCCCATCCCACACCTCCCCCCCAAAAACCTTGCACTTTAGGACAGGACCATCATATGTGCTCATAATCTCCCCTACCTCCACAGTTCCTCCAACAGGCTCCCCCCCCCCCCCCCCCACCCAGAGCATTGCCTGCTACCTGCACATGTTTAACTAGTGTCCAGTAGTGTCAGTTCATTAATGGATACTGCATCTGTCTATACGCTGTAACTGCTGAGCACCTATGAGAATACAAGTGGACCATTTTCGAAAAGTCCTCCCCAAGAGAGTCTCCTAACCATTTCTCTCATGAATTAATGTGATCCACAAAGAATAGACTCCATGCTTCCCCCTGCCCACCATGTCAGTGTTAGCTTACTCCAATTATCCAAATCTCTTTATACACTATCTAGATAGTTAATTCTGTATAAGTCTTCCATCCTCCGCGAAAGTTTAACTTCTAAGTAACAAAATCCTTGATGAGCTAATTGGAAAGAAAATGGTATCCCTAACTCTGTCATTGTAGTGTTACATGAGAACTTCCATATTTTTCAGCATTAATTTTGAAGCCAGAATGTCTACCAAATATGTTTAATTCATCCAGCAGGAGTGGAAGAGCATCTTTTCCACAAACATGAGTGCAGCATCCACATACAATAAAAGTTTATGATCTTCCCCTCCGTTCACAACAGGTTGGACTGCTCTCTTATTTTTTTTCTTTTTTAGTGAGATTTCAAAGTTTACATTTAGTTATAGACATGAATGAAGGTAATGCATAATAAAATTATAGAGAACATCTTTCAAATTCCAGAAAAACAAAATCAAGTAGCTCATTTTTGAGGCACATGCACATCTCAAAAGGCCAAAATGTGCATCCATGTGATTGAAAAGTCCAAATCCTGATTTTGCAAAGGCAGAATTAAAATGTCTAACACTGCAGTATGTCCAAATATCAAGGGGGGTTGTTCTAGGCAGAACTAGGGAGAGCCTTTAATCTGGACATCCAACAGCGATTACCAAAGGGGAAAAATGTCAGTGTCTAAAAAGAAGGTAATCCTTATTTAGACCTGTTTCAGGAATGTCCAGATTACAGAAAGGTGTTCTGATTGAGCAGATGGCTACTGGAGGGATTAAGGCATGACACCTCCTTAATCCCCCAGTGGTTGCTATTCCCCTCCCTCTCCTCTGAAAAAGAAACCAGAAGGGAATATCAGGTATTATAAGCATTCTTAACAAAACAGGAAACAGATTACAGGAGTAGCCTAGTGGTTAGTGCAATGAACTGTAAACTAAGGGACCCAGGTTCAAATCCCACGTTAACTCCAGAAACAGAAAAATGCCTACAATACATAGTTACATGGAGGGGCATAATCGAATGGCGCCGGCCAAATAGCTGGCCGGCCACCTCCGGGGCTGGCGCCGTAAGTGGGCGGAGCCAACCGTATTTTCGAAAAAGATGGCCAGCCATCTTTTTTTTTTTCGCTAATACAGTTGGGCCTGACCAAATGTCAGAGTTCACCGGGTTGGAGATGGCCGGC